>NC_090926.1:158848029-159148029 GCF_040938575.1 Ambystoma mexicanum | reverse complement strand
GCTATGTATTCTTTATTCATGAGTGTTAGGCAGAAACCTGTGCAGTTCCCTTGGGGAACACTGCAAAAGATTTAAGACTACAGGTAGAGCAGTAAACCCCTTTGGTAGCAGTCTGTACCACCCAGATTTACCTGGTAGCTGTGGCTGAGCAGTCAGACTTCTCTCAAGAAGAGTTAGGCAGTATGTAAAGTATACACAATATGTACCAAAACACAATAGCACAAGCAAACACTGACCAGAGCTTGGTTTCAAAAGTATATAGTTATTTATTTAAAATACACATAAGTTAAAAACACTCTAGCAAAAATATAGTAAAAGTACTTCAACACAGTTATAATGAAAGTAGATTCAATCCTTTCTCCTATCTAGACAACTCTAGGTAAAACACCACTTAATTAAAACAGAGGTGAGTGCTTAACGTTAGATGACACTCTAGTAGTTTCCAAGAAAGGGAGAGAAAAAGCAGAAATGGGTTAGACACACCACTCTAAGGTCCAGAGCACTTGCAATAGGCTTACAGAAGAATAAAGTCACAGGTGAGCAAAAGTCACTAGGCAGGGCCCACTCTTAGAGTAGCCGGAGCGAAAATGTGCCCAAGATCACACTGTTAGTTAGAGATTCAAAGTCTTGCAAAGAGTCAAAAAGAGGTTAGAGTGGCTCAGAAAGTTTAGCCAAAGTGTCCCAGGCACTCCCAGGTTCGAAAGCCGGGGACTAAATCTACCCCGTACAGTCGGTAGCAAGGGAAGCCAGGCAGAACACAGTACCTTAAGCGGAAAGGATCCTCCAGCGGTGGCAGTTGTTCCAGGCAGTGGCAGCAGGGCTCGACGTCGGTCAGGGGAGAAGAAGTTCTCGCTGAAGAGCAGAAGAAGAGGGTCGTTGCACTGCCCGGGAAGAAACCAGCCGCGGAGTCCTCCGGTTAAAGGGTTGGTGCCGACTTTCGCGGTATGGGGGTAAAGTGTGGTATTCCGGTTGCCGGGGTGCTTGGCACAGGCAAGGCGGCCACGAGATACCTCAAAGAACGGAAAGAAGGCGAAAACTGGTTGTCCCCACCAGTCAAGGGAAGGAGCCACTCCGTTAAGAGTTCTCCTCGGTCGTCGGGAAAAAGTGGTGAGACGGTTCAGCAGGGCTCCACCGGGTGGTGTCGTCGAAGCAGGTCGGCTCAGCTCTTCCCTCGTCGGATTCTTGGTCCTGTGGCGACTTCTGAAGTCCCAGTCCCCAAAGCCCTGCTTTTATGCAGCAAACCCCCATTCACCCAGCCTAGCTGTCACTCAACCATGCTAAGTGGTGAGCCGGGCGGCTCACCACTTGGGCCAATCAGGACGGAGTGCGACTTGAGTTACCAAGGTAACTCAGTCCAGGGTGCCTAAATCCCCCTCCACCCCTCCTAAGTACCCCAGACAGAGTGGCACCACTTTGGAGGGCTTCTGTGGAGAAGCCCGCCAAAAGTGGAACAAAGGGCTCCACTTTGGGTCAGAGTTACAGAGGCGAACACCAACGCCATTTTAGAATCAAGTTTTGGCAAAAAGTCCCAACCGGAGTTATAAAAATAAATATATAAACCGGCGGTATGTTTAAGGCTACCGTAAATAAATAATTAAATGTGTTAGCCTAAAACAATGGGAAATCCCATAGGGAAATATTCGCGGTCGAATATAAAAAGTAGTTTCCACTGCCACCAGCCAAAACTCGATCAGGGGGGACGGAGACGTGCCCCCTCGACTAACAGACCCTGGGGCAATCGAATTGCCCCAGCCAGTACGTCCACAATATGATGGTTTGTACTGGTTCTGTTCAGGATTCAAGACTAGCAAAGTCTTTGGTGACTTTACATGCCCTGGGAGACAGTAGTCAGTCCCAGGGTATGGAGTCTATGTTGGGGAGTCCCTAGGACACCCCTGGGTCACGGCACAGAGGGTGCTGTGTGACCCACATCACAAAAATACATGAGGCCCTATGGAGTAAAAGACCCCATAGCCCATTCAACACAAGGTTTAACCAAGAAAACACACTTCAACATGTCCAAGAGTGAGGGTAAAAGAGTCTCACTCTTGGCAGGAGAAAAAAATTAAACCCCAGAAATCCAGCAAAGCTGCTGGGGGACTCACTAGGTAGGGAAATTCAGCCTAAACAGAGAATTCTCCCTAACACTCGCCCCCCCCAGACTAAGGGACAGGAGGATTTAATCCACTCCTGGATGAACCTCATACCTCTAGTCGATGATATACATCCTAGAGAGTCCATCAGCATTTTGATGGTGACACCTTGACCTATGTTCAATGGAGAACTCAAAGGTTTTCTTCTGCAAGCTAACGGACCTACAGACCCTTTGAGGAACATCAGTCTTTTTGTTATAGGGGATCTGGTTGACCAGTCCCTCAGAAGTTGGTACAACTTCTGAACCTATGTTAGGCTTTTTCAAGGGGTCCTTATAAAGGATTCCCTTAGATCTAGAGGGGCCTCCAAGGTTCCTCACCACCTCTCTTGTGGGAGCAGGTTGGGTCTTAGGCCTCTTGGTTGGAGGGGTTGGGGTTAGGCAATGTACCTGCTTCCCCTTCCTCTTAGATCTACCCTTACCTATTTTAGGAGTTTCCCCCCTAATATTAGGATTTGAGTTGGGGTCTTCAGTAGAAGGTCCAACAGTCTGAAGGTTTTTGGCCTTAGACTTTTCTTTTCTGGTTTTCCACCAGCACTGAGAATTACCAGTTCTCTCAGGTCCAGATAGGGGCCTAGTTGGTCTATCCACCTCTTCCTCAGAAGCAGGGGGAGTCAGAGACTCTGAGACTAGGGGAACAATGATGGAGCTTGGTTGGGGCACCCATGTTCCTAGCATACTATCCTGAAATGTGCCTGGGTTAGAGGTCAACTTACTAACACCAGGGCTTGTAGTGGGGTTCTCAGTAGAGGGTCCCACAGGCTTAGAAGGGTCCTTCAAGGTAGCCTGTCTAGCCAATTTGGTTAAGTTCTGCTTCTCCATACTGGGAGGCCTGGGGGTATGTGACACTACTCCTAGAGTTCTTAGGTCATTCCCCAACAGGACCTTCCCAGGTACCTCAGTCTGAACACTGACAGGGATCCTCACTGTCATGTTGTTACACTGAATGAGGGCTGGTAGAATAGGAACCATTTGGACAGGGCCTCCAGACATCTTAGTGGGACCTTTGGGTGCTTTGGCCACATCCTCAGGTTGAAAGAAGCTTTCATCCACTACTGTTCTGCTGGCCCCAGTGTCTCTCCTGGCAGGAGTATCCTGGCCATTGACAAGAACACTGTCCACATAATACACCTTAGAGTTAACAGGTAGGGAGTTATACACAACCCTATTCTGGGGACTAACCAGACCCATAGGCTCTAAGTTTACAGTTGCTTGAAGACCCAAGGGTTCTTCAGCAAAGAGTTCAAAGTGGGCACTAGCCATCTGTACTTCATCCTCAGGAGTGAAGGCTAAGGAGACTGTGCTGATCCCTGCAGGTTTACCCTTGCACTTGGGATCTCCTTTGATATGGTCAGTACCCTGACAGACATAGCATTGTCCAAATGCTCTCTGGAAGGGTGGCTTGTTCTGACCTCCTTCTGGCTTGTGGCCAGAAGGTACAGTAGCCTGACTAGGTTTCCCATGTGGCTTACCCTGGTTATTTTGTGGTTTGGGGCCCTCTTTGGGATAGGAATTATTAGAATTCTCTTTGGAGTCTTTTTTAGGCTGTTTCTCCCCATCCTTCTTCTGAGTTACCCCAGAATCCTTGTGAGTGGCCCTGTTGGCAACCCACAAGTCAGCAGCCTTAGCTAGTCTCCGGGAATCTAATTCCTTGGAATCAGCCAAGTGTTGTCTGAGCTCAGGAGAGCAGGCATCATAAATAGTCTCCAACATAAACAAATTCTTCATACCTTCATAAGTGTTCACCTTGTAACCCTTAATCCATCCCTCTAAGTTTTTCAAACATTCACTCACCCAGGTAGCCCAAGGGGTACCATCATGCTTTTTGAGGCTCCTAAACCTCTTAAGATACTGGGAAGGGGTCTTCCCAAACCTAGCTATCAAAGCTAGTTTCACACATTCATAGTCCTTCCTATCCTCCTCCCCCATCTCCATTACCACATCAGTTGCAACAGGGGGAAGCCTAGAGAACAACCAGGTGAGTAAGTCATTTCCTGTGATGTTCTGGAGCCCATGATTATATTCAAACAGAGACAACCAATCCAACACATCCAACTTAGGCTCATACATACCAACCAATTCTTTAGGCATCCGGGGTCTTTTAGGACTGGAACTTCTAGAGGAGCCAGAGAGAGAAACATTCTCAACAGATAATTTCTTCATTTCTAAGTCATACTTGAGCTCCATTTCCCTTAGCCTTAGTTCTTTGTCAGTTTGAGCATTAAGTTTCTTATACTCCAATTCTAGCTTCATTTTCTCTAGTTCAAAGTACTGAGGACTAAATGTGGGACCTGGTAAAGGTCCAGTAGGCACAGCAGGTAGAGCAGGCAGAGGCCTAGGGGGGACAGTTACAACAGCCTCACCCTCCTCTTCTGACTCTTCCTCAGAACCATCAACATTTTGCTCCATGTTAACTTCAACACTGTCATCTACAGTCGCTGGAGTGGTAGGTTCCTCTGAACCATCACCCAGACTTTGGTTAGCTAACAATCTTTCAATCAGCTCCATTTTCTTGCCCTTAGTCAGGAGATCCTTATGTTTACAGAGCACTCTTAAACAATCAGCAGTTTTGGCTGCAAGGGACTCTTGACTATAGCTTTCTATAACTGACATGTTAGAGGTTTTACTTTTTCAGTGCTAAGCTTTGTGGTTAGTTGCACTAAGGTATCTAAAGCACAATAAAATGTATACTCAATACAAATCCCACCGCTGTACACCAGTGTTAGGCAGAAACCTGTGCAGTTCCCTTGGGGAACACTGCAAAAGATTTAAGACTACAGGTAGAGCAGTAAACCCCTTTGGTAGCAGTCTGTACCACCCAGATTTACCTGGTAGCTGTGGCTGAGCAGTCAGACTTCTCTCAAGAAGAGTTAGGCAGTATGTAAAGTATACACAATATGTACCAAAACACAATAGCACAAGCAAACACTGACCAGAGCTTGGTTTCAAAAGTATATAGTTATTTATTTAAAATACACATAAGTTAAAAACACTCTAGCAAAAATATAGTAAAAGTACTTCAACACAGTTATAATGAAAGTAGATTCAATCCTTTCTCCTATCTAGACAACTCTAGGTAAAACACCACTTAATTAAAACAGAGGTGAGTGCTTAACGTTAGATGACACTCTAGTAGTTTCCAAGAAAGGGAGAGAAAAAGCAGAAATGGGTTAGACACACCACTCTAAGGTCCAGAGCACTTGCAATAGGCTTACAGAAGAATAAAGTCACAGGTGAGCAAAAGTCACTAGGCAGGGCCCACTCTTAGAGTAGCCGGAGCGAAAATGTGCCCAAGATCACACTGTTAGTTAGAGATTCAAAGTCTTGCAAAGAGTCAAAAAGAGGTTAGAGTGGCTCAGAAAGTTTAGCCAAAGTGTCCCAGGCACTCCCAGGTTCGAAAGCCGGGGACTAAATCTACCCCGTACAGTCGGTAGCAAGGGAAGCCAGGCAGAACACAGTACCTTAAGCGGAAAGGATCCTCCAGCGGTGGCAGTTGTTCCAGGCAGTGGCAGCAGGGCTCGACGTCGGTCAGGGGAGAAGAAGTTCTCGCTGAAGAGCAGAAGAAGAGGGTCGTTGCACTGCCCGGGAAGAAACCAGCCGCGGAGTCCTCCGGTTAAAGGGTTGGTGCCGACTTTCGCGGTATGGGGGTAAAGTGTGGTATTCCGGTTGCCGGGGTGCTTGGCACAGGCAAGGCGGCCACGAGATACCTCAAAGAACGGAAAGAAGGCGAAAACTGGTTGTCCCCACCAGTCAAGGGAAGGAGCCACTCCGTTAAGAGTTCTCCTCGGTCGTCGGGAAAAAGTGGTGAGACGGTTCAGCAGGGCTCCACCGGGTGGTGTCGTCGAAGCAGGTCGGCTCAGCTCTTCCCTCGTCGGATTCTTGGTCCTGTGGCGACTTCTGAAGTCCCAGTCCCCAAAGCCCTGCTTTTATGCAGCAAACCCCCATTCACCCAGCCTAGCTGTCACTCAACCATGCTAAGTGGTGAGCCGGGCGGCTCACCACTTGGGCCAATCAGGACGGAGTGCGACTTGAGTTACCAAGGTAACTCAGTCCAGGGTGCCTAAATCCCCCTCCACCCCTCCTAAGTACCCCAGACAGAGTGGCACCACTTTGGAGGGCTTCTGTGGAGAAGCCCGCCAAAAGTGGAACAAAGGGCTCCACTTTGGGTCAGAGTTACAGAGGCGAACACCAACGCCATTTTAGAATCAAGTTTTGGCAAAAAGTCCCAACCGGAGTTATAAAAATAAATATATAAACCGGCGGTATGTTTAAGGCTACCGTAAATAAATAATTAAATGTGTTAGCCTAAAACAATGGGAAATCCCATAGGGAAATATTCGCGGTCGAATATAAAAAGTAGTTTCCACTGCCACCAGCCAAAACTCGATCAGGGGGGACGGAGACGTGCCCCCTCGACTAACAGACCCTGGGGCAATCGAATTGCCCCAGCCAGTACGTCCACAATATGATGGTTTGTACTGGTTCTGTTCAGGATTCAAGACTAGCAAAGTCTTTGGTGACTTTACATGCCCTGGGAGACAGTAGTCAGTCCCAGGGTATGGAGTCTATGTTGGGGAGTCCCTAGGACACCCCTGGGTCACGGCACAGAGGGTGCTGTGTGACCCACATCACAAAAATACATGAGGCCCTATGGAGTAAAAGACCCCATAGCCCATTCAACACAAGGTTTAACCAAGAAAACACACTTCAACATGTCCAAGAGTGAGGGTAAAAGAGTCTCACTCTTGGCAGGAGAAAAAAATTAAACCCCAGAAATCCAGCAAAGCTGCTGGGGGACTCACTAGGTAGGGAAATTCAGCCTAAACAGAGAATTCTCCCTAACAATGAGCATGTGAATCCATGCCAGACCCCATGCTGGAGAAGGAACAAGTTACTTACCTGTAACTGTTGTTCTCCAGCATGGGTCTGGCATGGATTCACATGCGAACCCTCCCGCCTACCCCTCTGCGGCTCTTCACTTGGTCATACTGCCACTTCACGTGCTTCCAAATCTGAAGATGGCTGCCAGAGGCGGTGCTTAGGTAGAGGGCAGTCATTGGCTGTGGTCAGTATGACGCAGAGACCAGTGATTGGTTATTACTACGAAAGACAGATCAGAAACGAAACTGATACTGGTTTTTTCTTTACCGAGGATTCCCAGCCTGACGACGGGGAATATTCATGAGCATGTGAATCCATGCCAGACCCATGCTGGAGAACAACAGTTACAGGTAAGTAACTTGTTCCTTCAAGGCCCTACCATTCGGCTTTGTCTACCCCAAGAGTGTTCACGAAATGCCTGGCATCAGTGGTGGCACAGCTACATCTACAGAACATGCACGTATACCCGCCCTGGAAGACAGGCTGATGCGCGCCTGCGAGAGTTGACCGACGAACACACAGAGGACTGTCCGACTATTGACGGATCACGGGTTCTCTGTCAACTATCCGAAGTCCTGCTTAACGTCATTGCAGAACATGTTGTTCCTGGGCGCCAGACTCAGTACAGTGTCTTGCCTGGCATCGCCCTCGGAGGAGAGGCTAACAGCCATTCAAGGAAAGGTGCAATGGTTATCGTCGAAGGCGGCTACGGTGCTGGCCATCAAGTCGTTACTGGGCGTGTTGTCCTGCATCTACCTTGTCCGTCTGCAGGTTGCAGATGCGAACCCTACAGGAATTCCTGGATGCCCGTTGGATGCAGGTATCCAAAAGATTCACGGGCAAGATCCCTCTCAACAAAGAGTTCCAACAGGCAATGGTGTGGTGGGGAATCCTCTCCAACATCGCCCAGGGCACAGGATTTGAAAACCCCCATACAAGGAGACAGTCAACACAGACGCCTCCCTGGAAGGTTGGGGAGCGCACACCGGATGCCTGCACGCTAGAGGCCTGTGGCTGCTGGAGGAGAAAGACCTATATGTCAACATCCAGGAGCTATGGGCAGTGTTCTGGGCCCTCAAGTCGTGCCTACCGCTTCTGAAAGGCAAGGTGGTGAGGATCTTCATGGACAATACCACCATGTTCTACATCAGGAAGCAAGGGGTCACTCGTTCCCCTGTGCTCTCAAAGGAAGCACAGGACTTGTGGCACTGGGCTGTCAGACGGGGACTGTTCCTCGTCCCTCTTTGTCTAGCAGAAATCAAGAACACCATTGCAGACTCCCTCAGCCGTGAACTGCGCTCCTGCCACGAGTGGGAACTTAGTCAGGATTAGGTGGTCCTCCTGTTCGTCAAGTGAGGCAGACCACTGATCGATCTGTTTGCGATGGAGGCAAACTCCAAATGGCAGACGTTTGCCAGCAGATTCCAACAGCCGAGGAGCCAGGGGTGAGGGGGTGGGGGAGGACTGTTTCTGTAAGTTTCCCCCGTTCCCGCTCCTATTACGAGTGAACACAATCTGGAAGTGTCAATGCAATAGGATACTTATCACCCCAGCATGGCCAAGGCAGATTTGGTATCGAGACCCTTCTCAGCCTGTCGGCGTCGCCTCCAATCAAGTTGCTGGTGGTTCCGGATCTTCTCACCATCGAAGGAGGCATGATCCTTCATTACTATCCAGGATCGCTGAACCTGAGGGCTTGGCTCCTGCAGCCTTAGATTTTGGAGGCTGTGTTACCAGTGGACTGCAGGGAAGTTCTCGCCTAGGTCGGGGCGTCGTTGACCTTGCAGTGCTACGGCCATAAGTGGAAGCATTTTGCTATGTGGTGCCGGTCGCAGAAGATTACTTCTCCGAGGGTCTCCACAGATCCTTCCCTACTTGCTATCCGGCAAAGGCTGCTCAGACACAAGCCTCCATCAAGGTGCATCTGGTAACTATCTCCCGCTACACTTCTCTGCCAAGAAGATCTCTTTGGTCCCACAGATTCATCAAGGAGTTTCTCAAAGGACTTTTCCGAACTTTCCAGATGGTGAAGGCTCCTGCCCTGGGGTGGGAACACAGCGTGGTTCTGATGAGGCTCATTGGTGGGCCAGTGGGGGGGGGCCTTCGAGCTTATGCATTAGGCCCCTCTAAAGTTTCTCTTGTGGAAGACTGCTTTCCTTGTGGTCATCACCTCTGGCAGATGTGTAGGTGAGATCCAGGCCCTATCGTGCAAGCAGCCGTACCAGACGTTCCACGATTCAAGGGTGGTACTGCGTACCCACCCCTCTTTCATGCCGAAGGTTCAATCGGAATTCCACCTCAACAAGCCTTTGGTATTACCGGTTTTCTTCCTGAAACCTTCTTCACTGATGGAAAGGGCTTTGCACTTGCTGGACGTTGCTTGTGCCCTGAGGTTCTACATGACACGCACTAAGAGTTTTCGGAAGCCTTCTCAACTGATTGCGAACTTTGGTCCTGTGAACCATGGGAAGGCCTTGTCCAAGGCTTCCATCTCAAGGTGGCTCTCTGGCTCCATCACACACTGTCCTCCATTGGCAAACCGACCGCTGCCCAGCCATCCGAGAGTCCAGTCCACCAGAGCGTTCGCTACAACAATGGCGTTCCTGTCTGGGGTGATCCTACTGGGCATCTGCAGCGCTGCTACGTGGAGTTCCACACACACACACTTCACAAAGGTCTACTGTTTCAACAGATTCCAGGGAGGAGACCAGAGTCAGCCAGGCAGTGCTACGCAACCGGTTCGCTTCAGGTGAGTCTGTTCAAGAGGTAAGAGTTAATTGCTTGTGTTAAGCCTTGCCAGCTCCCAGGGTTGTGTAATGTTGTACTGCTTTGTATTCGTTATTCACGCGCATTTGAATCCATGCCAGACCCATTCTCAAGAACAATAGTTACAGGTAAGTAACTTAAACCTTACTTTCAATAAAATGGTTCTGAACAGTGGAGAGGGCTAGGGAATGTTGGGGGTACCTCAGGTGGTCGTCCTTATTCCTGAAAGGGGTACACCCTCTGAATGGGGTCCTCCTGCATTAAATCACCCAGAGAGGGATTATTGGGTAGCGGCCGCACATCGCTAACCTCATGGAAAAGGGTTCCCGCCCCGCTGGGGAGAAGTGACCGCACCTTGTGAATTGTTGCATACTCCTCCTCTAATGCTGCTGGCTTCCCCAACTCCTCCAAAGAGGAAATCGGGAAGAGAAATGGACATTTCCCCGTTCTTTACCTTTTGTGTGTTCTACATGAAAACAAAGACTGTAGATCAAGGAACCAGCGCATTATCTGTGGTTGGTCGTCTTCCGACTGAGCCAAGTGAGTGGTTGGTTATTAATTTGAATTTTCTACAGGTCGGCAATATTTTAAATCACCCACCGTCCATTTGATTGCTAGAGCCTCAAGTTCGATGGCAGCATCATTTTTATCCCTTGGGAAGAGCTTCTGAGTGTATACAACTGGATGCTCTATCCCACCATATTCTAGGGATAAAACATCTCCTATCCCTACTTTGGAAGCATCTGTCTGATGGATAAAGTCTTTAGTGAAATTGGGAACTTTCAGAACCGGCTCACTGCATAAGATGTGTTTCATTGTATTAAAGCTAGCTTGGTCTTTCTTCTGTGTTTGTGTCTCAGTATTTTTCAATTTATCACCGAGACAAGGTGTTATGGCTGAATAGTTGGGAATAAACGTCCGATAAGTCCAAAAAGGCCCTTGGGTCTCTTTCAGTCTTTTGGGGAGGTGTTAATTGCACATCCCTGACTTTTTCCAATTTGGGTTGGAATAGTCCATTACCCACAAAAAAGCTTAGCTCTTTTACGACTGACTGGGCTAAATTAGGCAATGCAAATTTTTCCTTATCAGAAAGGTTCAGTGGCACCTGCCATTAAAGCTTGGTTAGATCAACCGTGGAGATATAGACGGCGATCCCAGTTGTTTGATGAAGTAGTCAGTCTGAGGCATGAGATAGTTGTCAAACTGGGACAGAGCATTCAACTTCTGGAAGTGTATGCAAAACCTGTGACTGGTCTGGCCACAAGGATTATTGGACATAACCGCGGACTCTGTGATGGTTCTATTCTATCTGTGGCTTGCATTTTCTCCGCCTCCGGGAGAACGATTTCCTTTCTTGCCTCTGGAATTTGATAAGGCCTCAGATTAATCACTTTGCCTGGGAGTTTGCAAGTGTAATGTGTAACTCCTTTCACTCTCCCGGGTTCGCTATTGAAGACATTCTGGAATGATGCAATAATTCCTGGGTGTCTTGTCATCTTGGGTAGATCAGAGTGGACCAAGCTACATTCAGACATTTCTTCAGATAACAAGGTAGCCTTTAGGACAGGAGACAACTCTACTGGGTCCTCCTTCTACTCCTTTAGGAAGTTGTCATGGTACTTCTGTTTTTTTCGGTCTTCTGACTGAGCAACCTTACAGTTCAAAGAACCTGTCCTCTCTTAAATGTCATACTGTCTATACCTTTGCGAAAGCATTTTGTGCTCTGAGATGCGTAGCAGACCTAACACTTTCTGTCCGATGGAAAAGGAATGTGATACCGCCTTCCTATCAAAAAGGCTCTTTTGGCTTTCTTGGGCCTGCCTAGATGTTTATGGACTAGGTCCTGTACAATAGTCAGGTGCTCTTTAAGCCTTTGGGCTGTTTGGGACATGGGTAACGCAGCCTCTTCCCTTTCTTACTAGGTATCCCGGAGCATGTCCAGTACATCCCTACGGTCACGTCCGTAAAGCAGCTCAAAAACAGAAAACCCTGACAGGCTTTTCTGATGCCAAAAAGGGTCCAAGGGATCATTATCTCCCAGTTGTGTCCATCTACGTATACCAACTTTTTAAAAACGTGTATTAAGGTTTTATTAAAATGCTCTACTAAGCAGTCTGTCGGATGGTAAACAAAGGTGCATAGGTTTTTTATCTGTAAAATCTCCACTTCTTCCCATCAACTTTGACATACACTCCCTTGATCAGTCAATATTACTCTTGGAAAGCCTACTAGTGACAGAAAAGTAACTGGGTGTTTAACCATCTAGTGAGGTATTAGTTTTCAATGGGAAGGCCTTCGGATATCGGGTTGCATAATCTAGAATATACTTATTCCCTAGTTTTGATGTTTCTAATGGTCCCACTATATCCATGCCAAGACTGCAGAACGCTACCTATATTATAGTGGGATTGCAGCGGTACAGGTAGTGCAGAGTGTGGAGATGTTTTCTGGCAAAGGGGGCATGTGGCTATGAAGTTAACGTCAGCGTAAACCCCATGCCAATAAAACCTGTAGATCATTTGCGCCTGTGTTTTTGCGGTTCCCAAGTGTCCCAAGGTCAGATGCTCATGATCCATTTCGAGGACAATCTGCCTATGACTTCTAGGAACGACAATCTGGGTCCTGGTTACCCCTTGAGGCCTTGCATTTAGTGAAATAAAATGGCCCGTCCCTGGATCTTCCTTCCTCTTCGGCACTACTTTTAAGTAGGCTTCTGACAGAATAGCGTTTCGCTGAGCAAAAGCTAGGTTGCGAATTACCTTGGTCTCTTCCCCAGTAGTTACTGGGGTTACAATATAATGGGGTTCTTCTTTTTAGTACAAACGAGTGCACTCTATTGCGCCGTCCTGTTCTAGAAATCATATTTGCAGCTCAATTAAATTGTTTCTCATTATTTTATACCTGTTTTAAATTATGTTTTGTTTTTAGGATATTGAGGTATTGGAGGCCAAGAAGCCTTTTTTAGATGTAAAATAGCCTTTAACATTGTGTTTTTAAATTCAGATTGCCAGTCTGGCTAGATTTGAAATCCTTATTGTGCCCAACTTTTCACAGAAAACTGGAACGCGCAGCTGGAATGCTGCATACACTCCACTTCCTTGAACTACAACTCCCAAAGGAGCTGTAGTTCTTGTTGTTGCTATATATTGCCCACCAGGCGCGACACCATGGCGTACTGCTGCACACCGTTTATTGGGGTGAGTCACTACTGCACCTCTAGATTCTTTTCTCTACTGTGTAGTATTTGAAAACTTACTGCTGAGGCATCCTTACCCAACGGCTAGGTACGGTAACACCCATATATAAACCACAATGCAGAAACACTACCCTAGAGATATACAACTGTCCCTCAGGGAATCCCAGCAAGACCCTCTTTCACTTCGTGCCTTGAATAAGACCAGACTTTTAAATATTTTTTGTGACCAATCTACGATTATTGCAGATTCCACCACAGCCACTACATTGACAATGGCACTAGTAAATGCTAAATCAGCCATTAAAAATGCTACAATCATGAATGATTGTATCCAAACCAGTGACTCTGGTATCTTTTCCTTGTTTGGGTCCTGGTTTACCTCCACCTGTGACATCTTTTCACTCTCTGGTGCCAGAAAACTACCAGAACAAATGGCGTAATAGAGAACAACGCAAAGTAGGGGGGGGAGTTGCCATCCTGTATAGAAATTCTTGAATTTGCAGACTTTACAGTGGGATACCACATCCTAGGTCCTGGCTTGGACATGCCAGTTTACACCCCATGATTCATGTCAATCATATGCTACAGACCCCCAGGACCGACCAGACCCTTTTTAGACATTATGGATGCTTATCTGGGGACAGAAGCACTTTGTTACTCAAAATTAATTATCCTAGGAGATTTAGATTTTTGGTGTAATGAGTTTGATATCGACTGCAGACACCTGAAAGATCTTCTTGAAACACACAATCTTTGTCTTCTTTCTGATTTATCAACACATAGATGTGGGCACTGTCTGGACCCTATACTGTCCAGAGGTCTAAGCTTATACCATCTTGACACTGAACCAGTCAATTGGTCAGACCATTATATGATACGTTTTACTATGGCCAATAACCACACCAGGTAGATACAAGGCAACTACAAGTTTTGAACTTAATCGCCATAAAAAGGACCTTGAGCTTCTGCATAATCTACCGGTCTTCAAAACAGATGAACCTTGCATAAAATGGACCGAAAGCCCTGTTTGTGGCCATTAGACATTTTTCTAATCCTACCTGTATAAATACTAGGTTACCGATATCCCAAAAGATGGCTAATGATTGTAATGTACTATTTTTTGAGAAAATGGATCAGATCTAATTTTGTTGCCCAAGCTGTGATCCCTTGTATTGCTTATGCGGCCGACAATAAAGTGACTGTACCCGAGTGTACTTTTTCGTGGTTACAGAGGAAAGCATTGAAAAATTGATTGCAAATCTTAAACCTACTAATCACAGCCATAATTCTATTACAGCTTATTTGGCCAAACATACACACGCCCTTAGTAAACCCATACAGACCTCGTTAATTCAAGGTATTGTACCTGAGGAATAAAAAAAATCATACCTCACCCCACAGTTAAAGAAATCTACACACTGGACCATTAAATACTTTTGAATGGATTGTGTCCTCCCACGTATTCCTTATCTTATGATATCGCCATATCCAACTTTAGCTGCTTCTGAAAGGTTCATCAGCAGGGAGCACTGCGTGTCGATGTTTGTTTGTTTGTTTGTTTGTTTGTTTTATTCACTTATAATGCGCACCAAACCCGAAGGTAGCCGGGCGCAGCAGTACAGAAAATGCGAAGCTTAGGTTGCAGGGTGGGGTCATGGGAATACATACTGTATAAATACAAAATACAAATAATAGAATGCAAAATATCACAGGAAGGCAGCAGTTGCGGTTTACATGCCGAATAGATACAAAATATGATCAAGAGAGTCTATGTACAAGAGAGTGGGACCATAAAGATCATGATGAAATGTATGTTCTAGGGTGGGGTGAAGGATAAGTGGGCGCCAATAGGCTATTCATTGGCAGTCCTTAGCAAATTGATGTAGTTGATTCTGAATTTAGGGAAGGGCTGTGCCTCGCGTAGAGGATTAGGCAATGAGTTCCATAATTGAGCTGCTTGCACCGGGAAGCTACTACCCCCCGCCTTAGATAACCTGAATCTAGGAATGATGAGGCTGTTGGCATTTGCAGTTCTGGCAGGGCGCGAGTGATTTCTTTTTGTGAGTTTATTGCGGAGATAGCTTGGTGCTGCATTGTTCAAGGCTTTATGAACCAGGGATGCTACTTTGAGGTGGATTTTGTTTTGGGAGGATAAGCAGTTGTTTAGACGTCTGATGTTTGAAATATGTGATCTTTTGGGTACACCAAGGGCGGCTCGTAGGGCATTGTTTTGAAGAATTTGAAGTCGGTGGGTAATGGATTTGTTTGCTCCGATGTAGAGGGCATTACAATAATCAATCCTCGAAAGGATTAATGCTCTTGCTAGGATAAGGCAATTGTTATCGGAGAGAAAATGCTTGCCTGCTCTAATGAGCTTGCATGTGTAGGCGGTGGCAGATGCCAAAGACTTCACCTGCTTATCAAAAGAGAGGGTGGCATCCAGATAGAAGCCAAGTGTCTTAACATCTTTGGAAACCTTGATAATGTTCCCGTCAATTTCAAATGAGGTATAGTCCTGACTGAGTTTCTTCATGTTAGAATGTGTCCCTAGGATGAGCAACTCTGTTTTGTCATCGTTCAGGCATAGACCGTGGGTTGCCATCCATGCCTGGACGATGATATACACCCTATTCACCAAGGCCAAATCCTTGTTGTAGTCCCCGGAAAGTGGGAGGAGAATCTGGGTATCATCTGCATAGTTGGTGTAGGTGATACCAAGATGGTCCAGATCATCAAAAAGGGGCCTAGTGAATATGTTGTAGAGAGTCGGGGAGACGCATGAGCCCTGAGGGACTCCACATCGGATGGGGATTGGGTCCGCCGCTGCCGAAGGGGAGAACACCCTCATGGTCCTATCACTGAGGAAGGATTCAATCCAAGATATGGCCTCCTTGGAAAAGTGTGCAGCAGAGTCTAAATGGCTGCAAAGTACTCCATGGTCTACAAGGTCGAAAGCCGCCGAGAGGTCCAGCAACAAGAGGAGAGCCATTTTACCTTTATCTCTTATTTCATCTATTTGTGCCTTTAGGTCGATCAGGGCAGTCTCTGTACCATGTTGTGGACGGAATCCTGATTGGCGCTCTCCTAAGAGTTTATGTTGTTCCAGGAAACTTTGGATTTGATTGTAGGCGATCTTATCCAAGATTTTGAGCAGGAAGGGGACTGTTGTAATGGGGCGGTAGTTTGTGGGTATAAGAGGGTCTAGCGTTTGCTTTTTAAGCAATGGTAGTACCCAGGATTGTTTTAAATTGGTGGGTACCGTGCCGGACGTGAAAGAAGAGTTGACAAGTTTGGCAATAAACGGGGAGAGATCTCTAGCTGCGTCTTTTATAAGCTGGGCAGGGCAAGAATCACCCTGGCAGTTAGACGGCTTAAGAGAGAGGATGACTTTCTCCACATCGAGAATCGATGTTTTGGAAAACATGAACCGTGTGGCTATGTCCTGGGTCTTTGGGGTAGGGTCTGTAGTGAGGTTGTTAGGCTTGGACTGATGAGTAAGGGAAGCTTTCTTTTTAGTTATTTTCGTTTGGAGTAGAGAGATTTTATTGGATAAGGCTAGCTGAATGTTGGAGCACCAGGTTTTGTCTTTGGTGCATGTATCCGGGATGGGGATGGGTGACTCTAGTTCTTTGAGGATGGAGAATAGTTCCCTCATGCTTGAATTGGCGTTGGAGATCCGCTTATCAACTCGATGTCCCTCGAGGTCCTCTGTCGACATAATCACTGATGTATAGTGCGCGCAGAGGTCATTGGCTTCAGTTGCGTTTTTCTGCAAGAGCTATCGCTTCGGAAGATGCGCTTCGGTTCCTTCGAGAAACCGATCAAATCTTGTGAAAAAGAATGGCATCTTAGTCCGCATCATCGACTCCAAGATCGGGGTTTAAAAAATGCCACGACTGCAAGGCAAAAATTTCCCTTACGGACCCCTGTTGGGTGTCTGTGGTCTTGGGACCCAATCATATAACATTAGAGTGTGGATCCTGCCTATCGATGACCATGAAAGCCATGAAAGAGCGTAGAGGGAAGTTAGCTGTAAGAGGGCCACATAAATCCCCTTTGATGACTCAGTCGAAAAAGTGATCCTTCGAGTCGAGAGGCAACTCTCCTCGTTGGAAGAAAGCTAAAAGATCCCGATCCAGGAGTGGGTCCCACCACTTGTCATCGTCCACGTGGTGTTCGGAGAAAAGGCATCACAACTGTGTTTTTGTCGTGTAGTTCCTGCCTTGAATGGGTCGCTGCCCGACCAAATTGGCCTACCCGGCTGAATGGGAGATATGCAGACAAAAAAATGCTTCAAGTATTCGAGAACACGGCCTCTACCCCCCCAATGAAGAGCATGTCATGCCCATGACGAGAAACTCTACAAAGAGAAGGCAAAAGACAAAACCTTTACACCCTTGTACCCGGGTGTCCAGGAGAAAACTCATCTGGAACCTTCTGAGGTTCCGTCGAGAAAAAACAGCTTTGAAGGGTAAATCTTTGTCATAGACACCGAAAGACTCAACTACCTTGTCCAAAAATCTTCGACACCTCAGTTGTCAATCCTCGACATCGATGAAGACGTCCCCATTGTTGACGCATGTAAACAAAATCCTTAGAGATGGAAAAAAAACTAGACTTTTACCCCACTACCAAGGAAAGACTTTTCAATTTGAGGAAGATTAGCCATCTTCTGATGAATCACATGCTTTTGCATTGTAATATGAGACACAAGGTTTTCCAGAGGCTTAGGACTGAAGGCTAAAGATCTACATGAGAGACTGCAAACTTCAAGTGGGTTAGCCACTTCTACCGAAATGGAATTGGGAAGACCAGATCCCTCAAGACATGCTAATGGGTCATAAAGACAACTAATGTGTAGGGTCATAGAACATCTGGGATGGAGTAGACCTGCACCACTTTTTGAGCAGGATGATCTTGGATATTTTGGATAATGGACCCCAGGAGGACACTTCGTCCCTTTAATGTAGCCTTACAAAGGTGGGTCAATGCCAACTGGGAGACGCCGGAATTAATTCCAGCAGTAAATAAATTAACAAGCAAATACAGAGCTTCAACAGTGACCCCTGTTACATATGTAAACCTCCAACTCCAGAAGGTTTGGTGGTACAGGCCGCCACATCTAAACAGTATGCATACCCAACAATTGCCCCCGACAGGGCTGACAAACGGTATGATGCCATGGCAAATAAGGTCGTCTTTGCGGGAAGTATGCCCCTTAAGTCGGCAAATGCCATGTGTGCACTGGCTAAATTCACATTTACCCTATAGGAATGTTTGTTTATTGATTTTTATATAGCGCACCAAACCCAGAGGTATCTGGATGTGTTACAAGTATATTTCAAATTTTCAGGTTGCACATAGGAATGGTTACTGTCATTATATACAGTAATACAGCAGGGAACAGACAGTATAATACATAAAGAAGGTACATCACAGCAATTTAAATAGCAGAAGACGGTGTATTGATGTGATAGTACATCTGTAAATGTTCTAAAGAACATCATAGGTCCTCGGTAGATAGCCAGCTTTTAGTGTTTTCCCTAAAGCTAGGGAAAGACTTGTCTGATCTCAGAACAAGGGAGGGAGTGCCACAGCTAGACAGCCATAACGGGAAAGCTCTACCACTTGCTTTTTTCAATTTAAATCTGGCGACTATAAGGCAGAAAGAGTTAACTGTCCTCGTGGGACGTGTTGAGGATTTTTTGACAATTGTATCCTGTAAGTATTGAGCGGCAGAGTTATTTAGGCATTTGTGGGTGAGGGAGACTGTTTTAAACTGAATTCTGTCATTGATTGAGAGCCAATTGTTTTTTCACCTAGCCTCCGAGATATGTTGTCTGCTGGGAATACGTGTGTAAGCTGTGGCAGAGGCAGTGGCGTTAACTTGTTTGCATAGATTAAGAGCTGAGTCTAGGTAGAAACCTAGGGTTTTTACCTCCTTTGCCACTTTAATGTCAATACCGTCAATGTTGTAGGATATGTATTTGTTGCTGAGTTTAAGGTTGCCTGGTGCTCCTAGGATCAGTAGTTCTCTTATCATTCAGACACAGGCCCTGGGAGGCCATCAACGCCTGAAAGATTAGATTGGTTTTGTTCACTAGGGCCAGGTCAGTCTCATAGTCTCCAGTGAGTGGTATGAGCATCTGGGTGTCATCTGCCTAATTTGTGTAGGTGACTCCCAGATGGTCAAGGTCATCAAACAGTGGCTTAATAAAGACATTTTACATCGTAGGTGATGCACAGGAGCCTTGAGGCACTCCACATGTTGTTGGTGTATGGTCTATTAAAGCCGAGGGGGAGAGAACTCTCATTGACCTGTTATTCAGAAATGATTGAATCCATGATGTGGCTTCCTGGGAGAAATGAACCGCAGTGGACCGGTGTTTACAGAGTACTTTATGATCCACCAAATCAAAGGCGACTGATAAGTCTAATAAGAGTAAAAGAGCGAGTTTCCTATTGTCTTTAAGTTCATCAATTTAAATCTTAAGATCTATCAAAGCCGATTCTTTGCTATGTTGTGGTCTGAAACCAGATTGCCGAAGCCCTAAGAGGTTGTTGGTTTCCAAGTACGCTTGGATCTGAAGGTAAGCTGCTTTGCCTATTATCTTGAGTAAAAACTAAACTGTTGTAATCGGCCCGTAGTTCGTTGGGATAGTCTGGTTCAAGGATGGTTTTAAGAGTGGTAAAACCCATGCATCCTTAAGTTTGGTAGGGACACTGCAAGTTAGAAATGAGGCATTGTTTAGTTTGGTAATTAAGGGAGCCAGGTCTCTGGCAGCTTCTTTGATTATCTGGGCTGGGCAGATATCTCCCTGGCATCTTGAAGGTTTGAACGAAGCAATGATGTTTTCTACCTAAAGAGTAGAAACTCAGGAAAATTTGAAACGCTGAGGGGGTTTGGAAGTGTGATCTTTGGCTGTGATGGGTGCCTGTTTTAGGACGGTTCAGCCTTTTATCCGATATTTTGTTTTGGAGGAGGGTGATTTTGTTGGACAGTGTATTTTGGATATTAGTGCACCATGCTTTATCCTTCGTGCTAGTGTCTGCAGGGGGGATAGGGGCTCCATTTCTCTTAAGATAACAAAATGTTCCTTGGTACTAGAACTAGCTTTGTTGATCCTGTCATTGTATGTCTCACGTTTGGTTAATAGTATTTTGTCTTTATATTTTTCTGAAATTTTCGACAGGTTACTTTTATTCGATGTATATAGATGGCGGCTGAACAAATCCCCGAAGGGGAAGAAAGATGTTTTCCTAAATATTAAGGATGGGAAGGATGCAGTGTGTAAAACCCTTCAGACTGGTCTCTACTCTGCTGACAGTATCAGCAGAGCTATGACGGCTAGCACTGTAATGCGCAGATGTGCCTGGTTTAGATAGTCTGGTTTTGCTCCAGATATGCAATCTAGACTTCTTATCATGCCCTTTGACTGCAAACATTTATTTGGCAGCAAGGCTGACGAGAGCCTAGAGAAGCTACAGACCTCAAAGGCAGCAGCCAAATCCCTTGGTGCTGCAATCAAACAGCCACAAACTCACCCCAATGGAGCAGCTTGTGGGGACAGGCTCTTTTGCTATTACTCCTCAGTTGGAAGATGGAGGGAACTGTCGAATCTGAGGTCAAAAGATTCCCCTGTGGGGGACGGGGAAAAGGTGCTAAAACCACCCAGGTAGCGGCTGCTTAAACCTCAGCTGCTGCATCAGCCACCTCAAAACCTCTGAGGCCATAGTCCACAAACCCCTGGTGGGAGGCAGACTCTAACAGCACCTGCAAGAATGTCAGCGCATTACTTCAGATGCATGTGCATTGGAAACAGTAGCCCAGGGTTACTGCATTTCTGTTCTAAAAAGGCCTCTGGATCATCCATTGGGGAGCAACTCTTTCAAAGTTCTAGATCCATTTCTTGTGCAGGAAGTTTTGACCCTGCTGCAGAAAGGTGCTATTGAGCCAGTACCTGTAGCGGAGACCCGAGACTTGAACAAGTTCCTCAGGAAGGACAGGTTCAAGGTGGTTACCCTGGCTCAGTTCCTTCCGGCCCTTCACTTCAGGACTGAATGGTTTAATTGAACCTTCACAATGCTTACTTTAATGTGCACATCCATCACGAGCACAGAGGGTACCTGAGGTTTGCTATTGGCGGTTTTCATTATCAGTTTTGAGTTCTGCCATATGGGCTGACCTCCGCCCCAAGGGTTTTCAACTGGTTGATGACTGTGGTGGCAGCAGGTCTCAGGAGAGGGGTGGGAGGAGAAATCAGGTCTACCTCTACCTGGACGATTGGCTGATCAGGGCATGTTCTCCCGAACAGTCCCTGTAACATCTCGCTCCACCTGTCACTCCCTCCACAGACTGGGCTTCACCCTCACCTTCCGGAATTCCCACATATCATCTCAAAAGCTCCAATTCATTGGGGCAGTCATGGATGCATGAAAAGCCTTGCCTGAGGTGAGGGCTGAAGACATTCTGCAGGTGGTCACCAAATTCCAGAATAGCGTCTTCCGGCATTTGATTATTTTGAGGATTGAGGCTCGCCTGAGAATGAGATCTCTCTGAGTTCTCGAAACTCAATGGTCCCAATTCCCGGTCAGGATGTCAGATCTTCAGGTTCCAAGCAAAGTCAAACTGGATCTTCTGTGGTGGGCCTGCAAGGAAAACATTCTGAAGGGAGAACCTGTTTGGCAACCATGACCGGAGATGATGGTAGTTACGGATGCCTCACTCACTGGGTGGAGAGCACATGCCAACGATCTGACAATCGGCAGTCGTTGGTAACCATCGCTGTCCAAACCTACATATCAACCTTTTGGAGCTAGTACTGAAGGCTTTCTGCCCTCTGTACGGGGAAAGAACATCCTGATTAATGAAGCTCAACACAGTGACTGTGTACTGCCTCAACCAGAGAGGTGGTGTAGGGTCACTACCACGCTGAAGAGAGGCAATGCAGCCTGGTTCTGGGCAACTCAAGAAGGAATCTCCCTATCAGCAGTTCACCTACCTGGAGAGGAGAACATGGCAGCGGACGCTTTGAGCAGGCAGTGCAGTGCAGTCTCCCACGTGTGGGAACTAGCTCAGGAAGTCCTTCAAGAGATTTTCGCCCTTTGGGGAACCGCTCAAGTGGCTCTGTTTGCGACCGGAAGTGCGAGCTATACTGCTCCAGGAAATTTTCCCCAAAGGGAGCTCTAGGAGACATGTTCGTGGTGGACTGGGAGTTTCCACTCCTGAACGCGGTTCCTCCAGTCCCGTCATCCCTCAAATGATCAGGAGGTTGAGAAAGTTCAGAAAATCAATGATCCTAATTGCTCCAGGTTGGAACAGTAGAATGTGGTACCCGGACCTTCTGGACATTTCCATCTGCACTTGAATAAGTCTTCCACAAAGAGAGGACCTTCTCGCGAGAGGAGGGTCGGGTTCTCCATCCAGAGGTCAAGACACTCAAACTTCACGCATGGTTTCTGAGAGGTTGAGATGCAAGGATTGGGACCTCCTGGATGACGTAATGGAGATTTTGCTTTCGGCCAGAAGGTTAGCAACGAAATCCTTGTACCACTGCCGTTGGAACAAGTTCTGCAGCTGGTGCAGGGATAAGAATGTGGACCCTTTTACATGCAGCACACCAATGATTTTATCTGTTTCGTTACACCTGGCTAATCTGGGGCTCCAGGTTGGCACGCACAATTAAAGGGTATCTAAGAGCACTATCTATTTTTAAGCGCTCCTCTGAAGAGGTATCTTTCTTCCAAATACCACTAGTAGTACCATTTCTGAAGAGATTGACCAATGTATTCCTTCCGATCCCATTTTCAAGTCCCTGTTTGGGATCTCAACTTAGTTTTGAAATTTCTCATGTGTGTTCCATTCAAGCCTATTCATTCCTGCCTTCTAAGATCACTAACATTGAAGACAATATTTTCAGTTGCTCTTACATCAGCCTGTAGTATGAGTGAACTTTAAGACTTGTCCTGCAAGCCTCCTTACACAGTCTTCTTTAAAGATAGAGTGGTCCTTAAGGTTAACCTACTTTTTACCAAAAATTGTGTATGAGTTTCATGTAACTCCATCATACTGCCTTCGTTTTATTCCGTACCTCATCCTGGAAAGCAAGAGGAGAGATTACATTTCCTTGACCTAAGGTGTGCACTTAGCTTCTACTTATCCAGAATGTCTAAGTTAAAACGGGATGGTCAACTTTTCGTTGGTTACACGAGCCATATGTTGGGTATAAATGTCACAAAACAAACCCATCGCACTCAAGATTCCCAACGCTTCTACCACCCTATGATCACGCTCAGTTTCTAAAGTTCCCTGTAACCAAAATGTCATCCTAAAAGGACCACACACCTTCAACATGACCCAACACCTTGTGCGTTATGCGTTGAAAAAAATGCAGCTGCTCAGACGAGGCCGAACAGGATCCTTTTTTATATCAGAATGTGCCCTTCTGTGTTATGAATGTAGTGTGGCTCCTTGACACAGGATGTAATACAATCTGGTGGTATGCTGAAGCGAGGTCCAGGGTGCTCAAGACTTTGGCACCTGCCATCATGCCTACCACCTCCCCAATATTGGATAGGGGAAATGTATCCACTACTACACACTTAAGTTCTTTCAAGTCTACACATAGTCTGACCCATCCATTGGCCTTGCAAACAACTACAACTGGGGAAACTCATTCAGAGACTTCCACTTCAATAAGGTCTTGTGATAATAGTTTCTTAATCTCTTTGGAGTCTTCCTCCCTTAGCGCTATTGGCACACAGCGAACTTTGGACGTAACTGGAACCACCTCTTGTTTAAGGTCAATCTTATGGGTAAATCCCTTTAAAACGCCCTATCTCGTTCCTTAATACATTGTCACACTCTTATGGCTTATGTAGCTCACAAGCAACTGTGGCAATGTGGCCGGGAACCTTCGAATTGATGATACCGAACGCGTATTGTTCATACCACCCTGGAAGGTTTCCACCATTTATGACACTTATGTCGGCAAAAGTGTTACCAAAGTGACAATTTCTTCTTTGATACATCCAATAAGCTTGATCCTTGAACACCATAGGCACTCGCCTTTACCTTGTATTTGTATAACTTTTCATTTATGAAACATTTTTCCCACATGTTGGCTGTAATAGTATAGTATGACCCTGTGCCTACAAGTATGTTGACCTTCTTGCGGTTGATCAGTATATCTGTATGTGGTTTCTCGCCATTAGTAGTTCTTGTTCCTACTGAACTCGCTGACTATGCTGACTATTCTCTTCACTCATAACATCTGCGCCACTGTCCTCACTTGGATTCATGGATAGTTTTGACAATCCCCATGGTAAAAAGTCAGCATTAACATGCAAAGTGCCCCTTCTTACTGTAACGTAGGCACACAACTTCCAGTGCAGGACATTTCACAGAACTGTACAGGTGAGATGAACTGCCACATCTAAAATATCTTCTACTGCTAGGTGATTTAGTTGCATTGGAAGTGATTTTATCATCTTGATCTTCTCTGCCTGGTCTCTCTTTCAGGTCACTTTCCCACTAGTGGTTTTAACTGGGTTTTTACCGCATTTACTGTGGTGGCAACATGTACGTTGGTGACTTTCAATTCCAACTCCTTTTAAACATGCAGTGGTGTGTTCTAACTATTTTGCAATATCAAGTGCTTCATCCCATTGTCCAAATGCCTTCTCTTATTTAGTTTTCTTGCACTTCGAGCATAAATTTGAGCATAAATTGGTCTGAGACATGTATTGTAAGTCATACCAAAGTTACACTTGTTAGCAAGTTCACGTACATCTGTGCTGAAAGGCTCTACACTCTTACCTTCCAAGTGCTCTCTGGTGCTAAAGGAGTATCTCTCTGCTAACTCTTCTCGTAATGTTTATTAAACTTTTTTATGATTATTTCAAAAACATTCACATCTTCCACTGATTCCATCACCAGACAACACTAAATCTAGTAATCTTTTAAGAATGTGTCACCCTTCAAACCCTAAACTGCATCAGGAGGGCTCTGCGCCTCTCAGTGCTAAGATTTGGTCCATGTACCGCCAAAATGTAGTCTACAAAGTGCTCTTTCCAGATCTCCCATTTGGCAGTGGGTTCACCTGGGCTGGGGAGTAGCTGGAGGGGAAGAGTACTCCTGGTGAGGGATGATGTATACTCTCGGAAATATTCATAAAACAACTAGTTGATATGAGAACACTCAAAGGTATTTGGTTATCAATACACTTCTAAGGGATATTGGGGCGGGTAGGGCTGGGGGGGTGTTGTGGGGGGGGGGGTTGGGGGCACACGAAATGCTGGTTATAAAATGCTCAGTTAACTTCAAGTGCACCTGGTCAGGTTGTGCACGCCCCAACCTGCATTGGCAAACTCAAGTAAAAGTGAATGAGCTGCTGCCTGGAACTAATTGCAGTAAAAATATTTTATTTCCAAATGGACTCACACACTGCTATAACACATGTGGTGATGTACTGTTACTGTTATTAAGTGGCATTCAGTCTTACAACAGGTGAATGTGGCTAATACCAACAATACCTCATATGTGTCAGGTATATAAACGCACAGGTTCTCAGATCACCACAGCTGGCCCGAGTAAATGCAGTGCGAAGAAATGGATAGTTGTCACTGCTGCTGGCCGGAGTAAGTAAAGAATGAAGAAAAGTCACTGCTCCACATAGGTCCCATTGATGGCGGAAACTCCAAAGGTCTTTATCCACCCTGATAAATCAAGAATTAATCCAGGATAAGGATGCCTCCAAAGTAGAGCTGCAAGGTCTCTTAAGACAGGAGAAAACAATGGCTGAGCAGGCAGGAAAAGCAGCAGACCAGTAGAAGTCCTTAATATAGTGAAACAGTCTCTTGCTCAGCCTAAGCAATGTATGGGGAGAGGGGCAAGCTCCAGCTCGTCGCCAAATGTGAAGTATGCAGAAATGAGGCAAGTGCAAGACTGCTTTGCTCCAACTATATTTATTAAGTGGATTCTTAAAAATGCCCCTCTCCACTGCTAGGCTGGAACTGCCAGAGCTTCAGAGCACCAGAATATATACACATGAAACATTCCATTACATCACAATAGGCTTGCCTGAGCAGTAGCTGAGAAATGGAATGACGGGGAGAGAGGCAGGAGGAGGAATAGTGTGATGTTGGATTTTGTGAGGCAAACGGGGCGGTGGAAGGAGTTGTGAGTTTATGTAAGCTAAGTATTGATTGGTGGGTCTGGTGCGCATCATCCTTTCGGATGGGGAAGCGCCTGATTGGGTCCGCCCATGCATCCAATAATTAAGAAGCAGAAGGGAATGTAAATGAACATGTTTTAAAGATGCAAGTTGTCAAGGGTAAACATGTTGACAAGGAGGCTGTAGGCCTGGCACATGTAATTAATGGAAAACATGTTGAGCCTGACTCATATATATAGCTTGTGGATCTTCTAAGATCACATGCTTTGTGTGATGTCTGGTGAAGGGTGAGGAGAATTAGGCCCAAGCATTTGACGCACGTGAGAATGCAGGCAGTAAACGACACAGACAGTGCTGGAGTCAGAGCCGTTGGCAGGCTCCGCGCTCGTCTTTATTTTTCCAGATGCCCACGTGACCGCTGTCACGTGTACATCACATTCCTCCCCAACTTTTGGGATAATTAATCAAACATAAATGATATTCAGTATTTAAAACAACAGTGGTCAACATTAGGAAAACCTTTAAACATCCTGTTCAGACAATAAAAACATCAGTGTTTATGAGAAACATATTATAAATCATTAACATTAGTCCCTTAATCTCTATTGGCTCCCATGTGTTCTTCACCAATTATAACTGCGACTTCTTGTAGATACTGTGAAAAACAGTCGTTCAGCCTCGTCGACGGTAGTGGTTGTCTCCTCAGCATATACCTCTCGCTCCTCCCTCGTATAGGAGTGTGAGGCATTTCTTCATATTTTTCTTCTTTTCTCTGACAAAATGGAGACCTGTAATTTGTCTCTTCACTTGGTCCTTCATGAGAGTGACTGTTTTGAACTGGTTGACGTTCATCGACACTGTTTTCTCCTTTTCTTTCCTCCCACAAAACTGACGGTATTTTTTTGGTAAATGGGAGGCATTTCTTGACACACATTCTCACCCTCGCGTAGCTGACACAAGGCCATGTTTTCGTTGGGTTACTGTCCAAGGTTCTGACTCATATGGTAACGACATCTTTCCTTTCCGACTTCTGTTTTTCACTAGTACGGTGTTGCCAACTTGTATTTTACTTGTCACTGCCTTCCTTTTTTTTTTTATCCTCTTTTGCCTCTGTAGCTCACTGTTATCCCAATCAACCTGGGCTGGTTTCCACGAAGGGTGCAGGGGCAAACCACCCTGGATGGGCACTTGGAACATCAATTCTGCTGGGCTCACATGAGTAGAAGAATGTGGCGTCAGACGATATGTACGTAGAAATCTGTAAAGTTCAGGAAGCCACTTGCGGCCTTTGTCTTTTGCAATTCAAATAACTTTATTGATGCCATAAATCGTTCCACATCTCCATTTGCTTGAGGCCAGTATGGTGTAATATGATGACGTATTCCTACTTTTATATATGGGTGGAATTCTTTACTTGTGAATGGCGCGCCATTGTCACTGCGAATCACTGTTGGAATGCCATGTGTAGCAAACATTTTTTCCAGAGCTGTGGTAACTTCTGTTTATGTTGAGTATACCAGTTCTATTTCAGGATACCTAGTGTGTTCATCGATTGCTACTAATTAGTAGGCTTTATTAGCGATAGTACAAAAGTCAATGCTGATAGAATCCCACCGGCGAGTACATCTTGGCAGGTTTTCCATGGGTTCTGGCGGCCCAAAGTGACGAGAAGCTCGGCAAGCACTGCAGGTCTCTATGAAAACTAACACTTTTTGTTGCATATGAGGCAGCCAGACACGTGACTTTAGGTATGCTAACGTTTTGACAACACCCTGGTGTCCTTCATGTGCTAGCTGAACTCCTCTCTCGTGTAGTGATAGCGGCAACACAATTCTATGTCCTTTTAGGATCAGCCCTTCTTCTGATATGGATAGTTCATGGCATATTCCAAATAATGTCTCTAAGAAGTCTTGCGCTGACTGTGTCCTTCCAGCAACAGCTGATAGGAAGGTCTTCCATTCGCCTGTCATAGCAGCAGCTTTCACAAGCTGTAAACATGGATCAATATCTGTTTCATACTGAATTTCCCGTAACGTCATAGTTTTGGGTCTAGCCAGCTCAACAATTCGGCAGACATGTTCTTCAGTAATCTTTGCAGCTTCTTCAGATGCAGTGGGCGCTCATGGGTGGCGGGATGAGTAATCTGCTGGATTGCCAACTCCTGCCTGATATTGCACATTTAAATCAAACTGTTGCACCTGCAGTAGCCATCGTTCAATTCTTGCAGGCGGGTGTGGAGCTGTGCCTCCAAAGATTGGGATAAGTGGTTTGTGATCACTGAGCACAGTTACTGGTTGTCCTAGAATATACACTTGAAAATGCTTACTTCCCCATACAATGGCTAGTGCTTCTTTTTCTATTTCAGCATAGTTCTTTTCTGCCGGAGTGAGTGCTCTGCTTGCGTATGCAATAACATAACTTAGTCCATTCTTGTCTTTTTGTGTTAGCACTGCTCCCAAACCAACTTGACTAGCATCCACAAGTAATTCCGTTTTTTTGAGTAATATCAAAAAATGGCATGGTGGTATCACTGCAGAGTGATTCTTTTATCTTCAGAAATGCTTGTTCTTCCCTGACGCCCCATTGCCATGCAGCTTTCGCTTTTGTAAGTTCTCGTAGTGGGACAGCAACTGTGGCAAGATCAGGGATAAAACGGCCACAATTCGTAGCCATGCCTAAGATTCTTCTTACTTCCGATGCAATCAGAGGTACGTTTGTATTCTTGATATCGTTTACTTTGCTGGGATCTGGTGAGACACCATTTTTATTGAATACGTAACCAAAGAAATTCAGTGACTTCTATGGAAACTCACATTTCTCAGCATGGAGTGTGAGTCCTGATTCTTCCAGTCGTTGCAAAGTCCCTGCTAATCGAGTTATATGTTCTTTTTCTGTTCTTCCATAGACTAAGATATCATCACTAATGTTAGTGACACCTGGCAGATCCTGGAGTACTCGTCGAATTTAATTCTGGAAAATCTCCGCTGCTGAGGAAATCCCAAAGTTGAGCCGACGATAGCGTCGGAGCCCTAAATGTGATGAGAAAGTGGTAATGTAGCGCGATTCTTTGGCCAGCCGAATCTGATGATAGCCAGATCGAAGATCAAGTTTGCTGAACAGTTAGTAAGGTCTACGATCAGTTCATCAATTGTTGGCGTAATGTGTTGTTCTCTGCCAATAGCTGCATTAGGAAGACGCATATCAATACAGATACGCACTGCATTCGGTTGCTTTGGTTTTGCCGTAAATACCATGTGAGAGACCCAGGGGGTAGCTCCTGTCGTTTTTTCGATAATTCCTTGATCTTCTAGCTTATTTAATTCAGCTTCTACAGCAGCTTTCATGTGAAATGGGACCCTCCTGTGTCTCACCGCTTTGGGTTCAATGGTCGGATCAATATGTAATTTCACGGAACGGCCTTTGAGGCAATCATTTGTTACGCTCACCTGGTCCCACAGGGGCTTCGGTCGGACTCGGACAGCTGCGGTCTCCACCCACGTGCTGCGTAGTGCAGCGATGACTGACTGGATCTGCCCTCTTAATCTTGTCTGCTTAACCCATAGAAATATTCTCCTGCAAGTGGAGAGCTGGATTTAGCCACTTGTGGATTCAAGTGATGGCACCCCCACAGTCCTCCCCAACTAATCACCTCCGAAATGCCCTCACAGCAATCTCACCTTATATTCTTGAAAGATGAGCTCTCCATCCTGCGTGGATTTGCAGGGGCGCGTCGATTCCAGTTACTTCACTGGTTTGAAGGCTCGGGAGAGTTCCGGAGAGTATTGACTCTGAGGTTCCTGGTGAGGATCAGTAAGTATTAAGTTCATAGAGTTCAATATGTCCGATGTTCACTCTTGTTCCCCCCTTTCTTTCTTGTCTTGCAGCTGGCTCGTGAAAAGATGCTCTTGTGACAGCTGGTGGCGCTCAGGTAAGAGTCTGTATTACCCGGCTCTGTCCGGTAAATGTTGCATGTGGAAAACGTGTTTTGTTTCTCTTTACAGATGCGGCACGTGAAAATATGGAGAGTCACAAAAGGATGCCTCCGGTGGTAAATCGGGTAAGTCTATGGTGGTAAGAATTATATTTGTTGGTTCCCTCGGCTCACCTTGTGGTTTTCTTTTGTCTCCTAGGTGCCGAAGTTCGGTGAAGAAATGATTGAGGCAGCGCCGACCCGAAGGATGCTGTGAAGACTGGCGAGTATGGCGCGGCGCTGCAGCTGGAGTTGCGGCGCGTGCAGAAATTATGTTCTTTACAGGTCTGGAGACGAGACGGATCCAGAATCAGGTGTGGAATAGAAATAAGTTTGTTTTCTAACCTTGTCCCTTTCTTTCCTCTTTGGTTTAGGAGCTCCGGATTTCAGGCGGGCGTGGCAGACGACTGGATGCAGGCTGCAGGCACGGTCAGTGTTACGCTGCTGGATGCAGAATAACGCGAAGCGTGTGTTGCTGGTCGGGCGTGGTTTAAATAGCCTCAAAAGTAGTCCCAGGTAAGAAGTCCCTAGAACCACACCCGAGTAAAATATAGTCCCTGTAGAAAAATAGTCCCTTTCAGGCTTCATGTTGGATTGTAGTCATTTGCAGCATGGTCTGCCTGAGGTAAGTAATAACTATGAGCCTGGCGCCCCAGGCGCCAGGACTGATTTCTACTATGAGCCTGGCGCCTATGGTGCCAGGACTGAACCCAGATAGCCCCTAGCCGGGGCTGCTGAGGTTTTACTAAATGTCTAGATGCCTGCTCCCGGGGCTGATGGGCTTGGTCCGGATGCCTGGGGGTAGGCACCATGACACCAATACCGCTGAATAGTTTTTGTTTATTTAGAAGAGTCTCAATGTTCTCAGGTTGGACTACAAGATTGAACTGTATTACTTCTAGGCGTTCCGCCGTGGTGCAGCTGAGCAATGTTTCAATGCCTGCATCTACAACATGGATCCGAGTTTTGCAGCTTATGCCACGATGAGAAAGTGTAGTTTTGAAATATCCTGTTACTGGGAGAGGCTTCTTACAGCCATATGCATACAACAGGACTGGGCGTCGGCCGTGGTTTTAGTTTGTCAAATCTGGAGACAGGCATGACATTTACAGTAGCTCCAGTGTCTATCATCATGGTAACTGGAATGTCCTCCACTAACACTGTGCACCGTCGTGACTTAGCACCACCATAGTTATTGTTTCCTGGTTTCACAGCTAATATCATATGCACTTTCTCTTTCTTCTGTTTGTAATTCCATCTGGAGTTGCTTGGGGATGTCTCCCTGCTAGATTGACTTTCTTCACTGCTGCGAACACTATCAGACTCTTCACATCCAATGGCACTTGCACGCCCACTTTTGCTTTGCCGGGGTTTGTCTTTTGTTTGTTCCCAATGCTGCTGTTGCTTTCATCTGTGCATGGCAGGTCCTCTTTCCTACACTTTGTGTCGTGGTGTTCCCCTTGCCAGTAGTAATTCTAGTTGGCTTAGAACTTAAGCATACTGATGCGTAATGGTTCTCTTTCCCGCATTTATGGCATGTGGTGCCGTATGCAGGGCATGGCTCATTTCTGCTGTGTTGTCCTCCACACCAGATGCAGTCCCAACACTTTTTGTAGGCTGATTTTCCTGGTGGCCTCTGGTGTCTCAGGGCATTTACAGTTGGAGGGTTGCTCTTTGACAGATCAGCGTCTAGTGGTAAACAGCTTTTAATCTGCTCCATCTCTGCTGCATGTTCCTCTGTCCTTTCAAGTAATCGTCCCATTGTCAGAATAGTGTCGAGCAGCAGGTCTTCAGCTAAAACTGCACGCCTCAATTTCTCCGAAGACAGCCCGTGTATAACTTGTTGCCGGACTGCAAATTCCTCATCTGGAATATCACATGACAATGCCAGCTCTCTCAGCCGACTATGAAAATCTGTTTTCTTGTGGACGTTGTCTAGCTTGACTCATCTTGAATCTTTCAAAATCATGGCTGGCTTTTGGTTTAAATTTCTTTGTGAGCATGTCTCTAGCAGTGGTGTAGTCATCTGTACCTCGGTTTGGCAGGGCATTAAAAATGCGAAGAGCCATGGTGCCTAGGTTAAGCATAAGAAAAGCTCTCCATCTTCAATTTTTCTTGTGTGGAGGGAAAGTTCAAACTGTTGTAACCATAATTCCCACCTAAGACCAGTGCGGCTCCCAAAAGGTTGAAAAGCTTGCATAAATGTACCCTGTGCAATATCCAACCACATGCTGATATCTGGGTTCTGACTTTGGCTCTGCAACCTCCGTGGCGTTGTAATGTCATCTGCCATGTTTGCACTTATTCTTTTTCACCACTTCTTGACAAATTGTGGCTTGGCTGTGGAGGAATTGATGAGGGCATCACATATGTGAGGTTTCTAACATGCTCTCCACTTAAAATGAGATAGTTAAGATGCTATGTTTGAGTTTCAGGTTTATGATACTGCCAAAATTGGCTTGTAAGCCACTAAATGCTCAGTACTTGCATGTGTTGTGTTACTCCCGTCTGTGGTAGAAAGTTTGTGTCTTGATTGTGTTGCTGTCTTTATAGGTGCTCAATGCTAGTATGAGTTATATTACTGTTTTCACTGAAGCAGCATTCCTTCTGAGCTTGTAGTTAGGTTCTTACTTGTTGTGCTCTCTTTTCCAGATAAGGGTCATGAGAAAAAAAAAACTACTCCTCACACATGGACTTTCTCTCTTCAGATGAATGATTTTTCTTGTGTGAGAATTTTTTTTATTTTTTTTAAATTCAGCCACTCCCACACGCGTTGTGTGAGCGTGCAGGGGCGCTGCTGGTTATGCCCAATTGATTGTTAGCTGTTGCGCTACTGTTTAAGTCCACGACGGCGGGCTTATGACATCTTTATTTTATTTTTTTCCTGCACGCTCCCCGACTTTCTTTTGCCCGGCGCGAGTAACTCAGCGAGCCTGGGCTGTTGGGGGGAGTGTGAGTACCTGGTGATCTTCCTGACGGGTCTGCTGATCCTCAGCCTCGTCGCCAATGTGATGTTTGGTGAAGCCTGAGAATCAGGCCCAAGCGTTTGTGACGCACTTGAGAATGCAGGCAGTAAACACAGACAGTGTTGGAGTCCGAGCCGGAACTGCCGTTGGCATGCTCCGCGCTCATTTATTTTTCCAGATGCCTTTGCATAAGCCGACATCTAGTGGTAGTCACTGAGTATTAGTGAAGGCAGGTGGTCACTTCTCCAGGATTTTTAAATCGCTTTTATTAACCGGTAAGTACACATGAATAAGCCCCACAGCACCAACTATGCCTTCTCTTTCCAACCCTCCCATACTGTCTCCCTTGGAACCTCCCAACCTTATTTCTTCCAAATTTTAACATTTCACCCACAGTACAATACTACATTACTCACATCCCCTTTCCCCCAAACAAAATCATGACAACCTAAAAACCTATACCCCAAAAATTTCCATATAAACAAACTATATACAAGTCATAGTAATTGCAGAATAATAGTAATTCACCTACTTGTACTTAGTGAATGTCAGTGAAAGTAATAAAAAACATAATAAAATAGGACATTAGAATAACTTATACACATTCATTTATATACCGCAAATTCCTTGAACCTAGCTGGTACTTTACGCACCCTTGAACTTCTTTTGAATCTCATTAAAGTGGAACAATCACCCAACTCATTGTTCTGACCTTCTGCCAGGTCAGAACAATGACTACCAAACAATGATTACCAAAATCACATTCATTGTTAGTGGTGCAGTTGCCTTGTGTACCAACACTCATACCCTTATCACATCTATCTTGCCCTCTAGAGGGATAAATAAAAATGGTTGCGGAGGGTGAACAGTTACTCCCTGCGTCTCCCTAGCAATGTTGAGATAAGACGGATTTAAAACAAACTCTTTAATGTGATCAGGCGTAGCTTACAACTTCAGTTAACAGTTGTGTGCCAGCATCAACCCCCAATGTAAGCAATGTTCTAAGCACACACTTATGTTAAATATTTGAGAATTGGGTACTCCCTTGTGCACAGCCACTAACAGTGTGATTTTATTATTGCAATAATAATAGTGGTAGTAATAGCCCCCACTGTTGCTGTCTGCGAGCGCTTTCTCGCTTTTTTCGTTCGAAATGTGTAACTCCCCTGACAGTTTAACAAAGGTAGTAAGACCCTATTTCTTTGTACATGGGGGAGAACCTTCGAGGGGTCAAGAACATGTATCTAAAGCAAAACAGATGGTAATCACCCAGTTTTCTCAAACTCCATTTCTTAAGAGTAGTGCACCATCATGGACTTGCAAAACTTCCCAATCTTCTGTAATTGGGGGGGGAGGGGTGGGGAAGTTTATTAAATAATTTACCCAAAACCAAAGGAATTATAAAAAATATATTGTCCATTTATTTTAATCTTATTAAAGGCACAATCTAAAAGAGACCAATTACGGTGTTCTCTAAATTATCCCTGTCCTCTGGGCTGTTGTGTTCGCTGCATGACAGGTCTCCAAAACAGGCGCTGTCAAGGCCAGTTTCAGACACCGCCTAAAAAGGTGCTCCGTTCCCGCGCCGAAGGACGTTTATAGAAAGGAGTTTCAACACCCCATTCTAATAAGCCCAAAATAAGAGAGCTCATTAAAAAACATGTTGCACCCATCCTTCTACGCCCCTTTCTTCCCAGACCTAGGCAGATGGGGAGCAAGTGGATCTAGGTCACCTGGCCTAAGCCCCGCCCACCTGGTACCGTCCTTCACCATCACTGTCTTGTGGCCAATGCTAGATTTGACTTTTATGGACTTCATTCATTCACGGTGCGTCACTTTCTCAACTCTCATGCTGGACTTCCTTTGCATCTTGTACTCACGGTGGCCCTGAATCATGCTGTTCCCATCTTCATCTTGTATCCTGGCTTGCAACATTATGTGTTACTAATGACTTCTGCAATTGTATTCGCGCTCTACTCTTGCTTCTCCACTCTTTTTGATTGCTTACTCTTTTCTCTCCTCCTTTCCCTTCTCCCTTTTCCTATCTCCTCCCCTTACTTTCTTCTGTGCACTTACTCCATCAGAATTGTCCCTGTACCTAATATGATGGCAACCTCGTCTGTTTCCTCCACCGTCCCATTACTGTTTATTTCCTCCCCACCACGCCTCCAGCACTATCTGAAATGTCGTCAGGCCTAGTATGATGGTCGCTTGTTTTGTTCCTCCCCTCCCTTTCTGCTCCCCTCTCCCTCACCTTTTGTTTTTCTCTGGCTCTACCAGAAATGTCCTCAGGCCTAATACGGTAGTCACCTGTCTGTTTCCATTTCCTTCCCACTCTCCCCCTCCCTTCCTTATCTATGTCTTAGCTCTTGCACTAAATGTCGTCAGGCCGAATACGATAGTTAATTTCACATCCTTGCTGTTCATGGCCTGTAAGAATGTGGTTGTATTTTCCCTTGTTCCCTCCCTTGCCTTGAAGCGCTATGAAACACATTGTGTATAGGCACTATATAAATAAACGATCATATATCATAAACTATCATACCTCTACCTCCAGGGACAGCGGCTATACTACTTCCTAGAATCCCCCTCTCTAATATCCTACGTCACACGCAGCCCACAACCTTGCAGGAACACTCCTTGGCCTCGCCTTGATAAAGCACAAAAACGACACCTTTGGCAGAAATGTGGCTTCCTCGACTGTCTACCAAACTAGGATAGCCAACAATGCCACCCTTTTGGCTAGTTATAACTGCAGGGGTTGAAATTGGGATTTGTTCACAGCAAATCCGACTTTGTGCAAGATATGAATTCTAACTTTTTGTCCATTTTAAATTATCCAATCTGCTCTACATGTCCCTTAGGTGATTTCTTTATTCTCCTCGATATACATTCCCAAACATTCAGTTAATGCCACATAGCTAGGTTTTTATGACACCACTTGCCACAGAAGTCAAAAGTAGCTCCTGGGAGTTGTTGGTTTCAAGCTAACCAGGCTCCCTTTGGCTATAACCAGGAGCTAAATAGTGCCCAGTTCCTGGCAATTTCGAACCCTGTAACTGCCACAGATGGGACGAGCTTGAAAAACAAATTGAAGCTGTTTCAGAGCCTCTAAAATCACAGCTCATAACGACTTTAGCAGAGGGCAAGCAAGTGGTCAACTGCATCTTAAACAACTTGGTTGCCGCAGACCAGGCAGGCCGCATCATAGCCGAGTGCACATTGATAAAATGTCCTGCCTGGCTAAGGTAGTGCGCAGGCCACGCTATTAAATATGCTTATTGAGCCCAATGCCCTTTTCGGTAAGCCAGTTGAGGACACTCTTAAGAGTGCCAAAGGAGAGTATGATAACCTTAAATCTCTCAGGCAGCTTTCCAACAGGCCCTTTGTCCAAAGAGGAGCCTTTAATACCCGAAGGTTCTTATGTGGGCAGGGCCAACAGCCATCCTCTGGTTACAACCAGGGTAGCCAGTCACCTTCATGGGGCACATCTCGGACAGGCCTCCTCCAGCTTTCAAATAGGCTACAAAAGGTCCAGGAGTAGAGGAAGATCCTCCAGGGGAACCAACCCATCCAAACAATGATGCCCTGCTCCAAGTCCCCTCCCATGCTACTCCAGTAGGTCGTAGCTCATTCACCCACGCATGGGAGGGGGGGATCACCTCATCACCTCAGACGAGTGGGTGTTATCTACTGTGGCGACCGGTTATTGTATACAACTTCTACAGAGACCATCCAACCACCCACCCACCAAAACACAGATGACCGCAGACGACAAGCACATTCTGCTAGAGGAAGTCAAAACACTGCTGGAAAAAGACAACCTAGAAATCATCCCGGCAAAGCAGGTAAACAAGGGTATCTATTCAACATACTTCCTTGTGCCAAAGAAAGCCTTAACAATGCGCCCAGTACTAGAACTGCACCCAACGAACATGTATGTCAAGCCACAAACGTTTCGCATGACTACGCTTCAGGATGTAATTCCCCTTTTAAAACAGGGAGATGACAACAATGGATATGAAAGATGCATACTTTCATATTTCAATGTTCCCACAGCACACAAAATATCTGTGCTTCAAAATAGCAGGAGTACACTACCAGTTGCTTCCCTTCGGCTTGGCTTGGCCTCTGCTCCAAGGATGTATAATTAAGGTACTAGCGGTGCACCTACACAGTCAATCGCAGTGTACCCTTATATGGATGGATGGATGGATGGATGGATGGATGGATGGATGGATGGATGGATGACTGGCTGGTAACAGGGGAGTCTCCTCAAATTTGTAGACGCAACACCCAAAGAACAATCAACCTTCTGTTCCAATTGGGATTGTCTATCAATGAGAAAAAAATCAAGCCTCATACCCAGTCAAACAAAACAATTCCTAGGATGATCATAAAAACAAGACAGGGGCTAGTCTTCCCCTCAAACGAAACGGTACAAAACATACTGTTAAAAGTACCTCACTATCTACCCGCTCCCCAGATAATCATACGCAAGGCAATGCGCCTGCTTGGGATGATAGCCTCATGCATTTACCTGGTCCCACACGTGCGGCTGCGGCTGCGCATGCGCCCAATGCAAGAATGGTTAGCAAAACAATGGTCTCAAGCAAGCGGTCAGTGGGACGATTTAGTGGTTGTTTGGCTAACCCTGGTACAGGCTCTTCACTGGTGGTCAAAGGACAATCTATTAAAAGGAAAGCACTCTCGCAATCCACCAGTTCAAGTGATACAAACTACACACGCCTCAACCGCCGGTTTGTGGAGCCCACTACCTTCACCACAAAGCTCTCAGCCAGTGGTCTCGCACCACAGCCCAAAACCACATCAACCTCCTAGTACTTCTAGCGTTTCTCAAAGCACCACTGCCATGTTTTACAAGCAAGGAGGCACACATTCTCAAACTCTGGAATAGCTTGGACAGATAATTTGAAAGTGGGCACTGAAGCGGAACATGTTCCTAGTCTCAACGTGTTCCAGGGGAACTCGATACTTTAGCAGACTCTCTGAGCAGAAATCCTCTACCCGAGGAACACGAATGGCAAATCAACAGATATATTTTACACAAAATATTCTCCCTATGGGATCATCCTCATATAGACTTATTCGCCACAAGCCTAGATGCACAATGCCCAGAATTTGCTCCAAGTGTCCCCTACCAGGATCCCAGGGGAACACCCTGGATGAGTTGGTCAGGGAAATTTGCTTGCGCTTTTCCACCGACACCTCTCCTCAGCAGGATCGTGCACAAGATACACCAATTTGAGCTACTCAAACTAGCGACGTGCATACCAATCAAACATCTGTGCCCATTCAACATGCTGTCGCAGCACCACGGGCAAACTCTCCATCCACGTCTTCGATTTATGAGCTTGGCTTCTGAAGTCAGAGTTTGGGCAACTAAACCTTCCTCAAAAGTGTATGGACATCCTTAAAAAGGCACGTAAACCGAACACCAGACACTTGTTAGTTCAACAAGTGTAAATGGTTGGTCACCTGGGGCAGAAAACAATCCTTAAATCCAATTGAATGCTCAGCTTCAAACATTCTACATTACATGCTTTACCAAGTAGACTCTGGCTCAGTATTTGAAGTACACCTAGCAGCACTGTCTGTGTACACCATCTCACAAAACAAAGTATCTTGGTGGAAAATCCCTGTTAATCAAGGCTTTTGTGGAAGGAGTACAGACTATACCCTCGCATCTCCGACCCTCCACCGGGTTGGGACCTTCATATTGTTTTTTCAAAGTTCATGGGTCCTCCCTTTGGGCCCATGCACAAAGACTGCCTAAAACACTTGACCTACAAGACTGCCTTTCTAGTAGCTATCGCCTCCATAAGACGAGTAAGTGAGCTACAAGCCCTATTTGTCATTGTAATTCACGAGAACAAAGTGGTCCTCAGGACACATCCTAGGTTCGCACCAAAATTCATATCCAGGTTCCATGCCAACTAGTCCATGGAACTTCCTACTTTTTCCAAGCTCCATCTAACTCGCCCGAAAAGAGCCTCCATACCTTAGATGTAAGGAGGGCAGTTTTATACTACATAAAACCGCTAAGGAAATAGACCAACTCGTTTCCATAGGACAGGGTGGGAATGAGACCACATTTCTAAAAACGCCATCTCCAGATGGATCGTCAAATATACTGCTTTGCAATTCACAATCTACTTTTTACACCTAGAGCTCACTCTACAACCAGTATAGGAGCTACTCTAGCATTTTTTACAAATTTGCTTATAGAAGCAATTTGCAAATCAGCTACTTGGAGCTCCGTTCATACATGTACACAGCATTACTGCATCAATAGTCTCTAAGGAGACTCGCGGGTGGGACAAGCTATGTGAAAACATCCATTTGCCGCTGTACCTTCTCACAACCCGCCTCCTTCTCCAGGTACTGCTCTCTAATCTATGCAAAACATGTGATTGTAAGCAGATAAAAACATCCGAAAAGCGATTACGGTGGGTAATGTACGATCTATATATTTCTGAGGCTTGTGGAATCTGCTTAGACCATATGCTATGCATAGGCTGACATCTTGTGGAAGCTGCAGAGTATTACAGTTGTTGTTTTCGAAACTCGAAAAGGGACGTTGACAGAGCGTGCCAGTAATATTATCCCTAGTGTGACGTCCATTGTACCCATGGTCCTTCACGGATCGAGGTCCCTCCGATTGTTTTCCGCAATCATAGATGGACGCTTAACCGCAGAGTTCCTGTTTCGGCTAACACCATTGATTATATTTAAGTAGAGTTAGTTACTCTTTCCATCATTTTAATCTCCGACTTTCAACATCTTCGGCGATGAAAAGGATGAATGTCGGACAAAGACCTTGATTCGATGGACCCCTTTGGCCTTGGAAGGCCGCACTGGGCCTCGGCCCACAAAGGGAGAGTCGGGGGTGGACATTTTTTGGGGATCTAAGATGATGCTTTTTCCCCTTTACCCTCTCTATTCTCACCTGGCTGCCCACTCATCTAAAATTGGAAAATACACTTTTTTAAATTCTGTCCAAGTTGTAATAAATTCCCCTGGACGACCACGACGAGGGGCATTGTCGAGCTTGTCCGCCCTTCAAAGTGAAAACACTCAAAGTGACGGCGCCAACAGGGCCGCCGAAAACTTCGCCAGTTTCCTCTGATCGTTCTGATACAAAGCCCCGCATCCGCAGCAGCGTCTTGTGACTGGGCAGTCCAAATCAAACAAGGGCTACTCAAAAAACTGCAAACGTTGAAGTGCGACAATTCGACGGTCTCAAAGGCTGTGGTAGGCCCGAAAACTACGGCTAGGCCTCTACCCGAAAAACCGACTGCTAGGGCCTCTAGCGGTCGGTTTGGAAGTTGACTTGCTGGTAAACCATCTGAGCCTTTGTCTCACGCCGATTCAGCGACTATAGAAGACAGCATCGAAAGAATTACAGCGGCGGTGGGTCTTACCCCGGTTCTGCCCAGTTATGGGACAAGCCGCAGAAAAGGTTTCAGATACGGATTGAGATCCCGATTCTTACGACGCTTACGAAGATAGCCAGGAGCCTCTCTCCGACACCCTAAAGGACTCTTTTCGACGCCGTAGGGCGGAAAACGTTGTCCTCTAAATGGACTACAGAGAACTTCGAAGGGTGTATGGATCGGCTGGGGAGGATTATCAGGTTTTCTGACCATCCTCTGCCGAAAAGGGCTCGAATGGACCCTAATCTCCAGATTGAAGACTAGTCTCATGCCTTCCAGAAGGAAGACGTTGTCCACATGGACACATATAGGGGCATTTATAATGAAGAAGAGGAAGATTAATTTCTTTAAAGTTATGAGGAAGAACAGGATACTACGGACAACTGGGAGGAAACCCAGCAGGAAGGTCCAGATCCATGGACACAGCAAGATCAGGACTCTTGATGTTTTGTGCCTGGATTCTCCTCTGTCCACCCCGGCTCCCCAGGCCTCTCCTGTGAATGACCAAATGGCATTGAACTCCATGTTGAAAAAAGCAGCCGAATACTTCAAAATTTCCACTCAGGAGGCAGTGCCCGGGCAGGATTTTGTGGAGGATATCCTTAAGGAGAAACCTCCATCTAGCCAGGCTATACCCCTCCTCAACTCTGTGGAGAGAAGGGTGGCACCCTCATTAGTATCACCAGCTCAAACCCGGGCAGTGAACCCAAGAGTCGAAAAATTATTTCGACCCTCCCCTTCCGACCCTCAATACATCAGAGGGCACGCCATCCCAGATTCATTGGTAGTGATTACCACTTGGAAAAGGGCAGGGCTACCCCTTGCCACGAGGGAGTCGCTGCTGGACAAGGAATCTAAGCGACTGTATGCCCTTGGCAAACGTGTCACGTCAGCATCCGCATACACTACGTGGATTGCTAATACTACACGATTGTCATGATTCCTGCCCCTCATGTCCCCAGCCCTCCAAGATGTCAGGCTGGAGCCAGGCCACGATCACCTATGTGGCCCTCAAGGGGCCTCTCCATCCCTCCAAAGACCCACTTGGAGTCAGACTTGGCGCTTGTGGCACCAGACTCACTCCCATAGGATAACATTGAGAATTGGACTTGTAGTGCATTGATGGGGACAAGATGGATGCCCCCACATATTTCGGTTCCCAGAACTGCATGTGCAGTCTAGTCTTTTGGGTGTGGTTCAGCCCAGAGGCAACTGGGATACCCAGAGACTAGTTAAGCCACACCCAGGCTGAGAAACATGCTTTGCGTTTTCTGCACCTGCAGCGTGACACTCGCCGTGTTCGGATCGCTCTCCAGTAGGCCTGCATCTTTCTTCTGCGCTCAGCTCCTGCAAGAAAACCGTTAGGAACAGCCTTACCTTGCGGCGCTTCTGCCCATCAGTCATCGCTCCTTCTGTTCTGCGGGCATCTTCGGCGGTGTCATTCCCATCCCGGGACGCCGCTTCCTAAGGAAAAGGGAAAAGAACAGAAAAAAGGCATTAGTAAGCATTCTGCAAATCTTCGCTTATTTTTAAATACTGTACGAGCTTCAAACGCTTACCTGAATCGCAGCTGCTCTGGAGGAACTGTCTCCGGAACTTCTCATCCATCTTCAAGAGGGAAAAGACACTCCGGGTTAGTGTGGAAACATCTAGAGGCGCTGCATACCGCGCTTACCCACCGCATTTGTTCTTCAGAACCGTCATCCACGCTGAAAACGTCACGGCACCTAAAAGACACAGAAAAATAACTCGGTTCAATGCAAATACGAAAGGGGTGCATTGCGCTCTCACTCACCTTTAGCGTTACTCATCTCAGCAGCACGCCACCATCCCCGGACGCTGGCCATCATCTAAGGAAGGAAAGGAACGAAGTTGGAGAACTGTTCAAAAGACTCATACTTACCTGTCAGACTCTTGCCAGTGAAGTAACTAGGCAGCAACGAGCCCGCATCAATCAACACACCCATGCGCTGAAGGCAGGACAGAGAGCACACTATCCAGGAAAACAAGGTGAGCTGTGGATCAAAGGGAAGGGTTGGACTCCGGGAAAGAAGGGGTTCAAGCATACAGAGACAATAGGGAGTTAAACTCTACCATAGCCTCCAGGGCAGGGTTTGAGGTTGTAAGAGGTCAGAACAGGCTGAGTGACGTCCCCGTGGATACCAGGTGAGCGTTACTACTATTGGCAAGCTATGCTGACGCCCAATGGAATTTGCTCCAGGAAGGCCTCCAAGAGGTTCCTGGACCCGCAAAGTCAAAGCTTCTCTCCATTATAATGGAGGGCAGACAAGTTAACCAGCATGTGATCAAGAACACACTCCACTGTGGAAACTGCGGGCAGGTCTCTGGCCCAAGGGACCCTGCTGAAAAGACACACTTAGCTGCGTACGTCTGGTTTTAAACCGGAAACTCAAGCCTCCCTCATCAACCAGCCCATTGAGGACTCAAACCTCTTCAGGAAGGCAACGGATGAGGCTTTGGAAACAGCCAAGAAGGACCCTGAGACTCTGAAGTGTCTGCAACAGATCACACAGAAGCCTTCCACCCAGAGGGGTAATAACTCTCTGCGGTCCTTTCAAGGGCAAGCCCTTGCTGGCCAAAACAACTACGGCACGGGAAACTTCAACTCAGGACCAACTTCTGGAAACGCTGCATACTACCCAGCAAGGGGTCAGAAACGCAGCAAAGTCAGAGGCTCCAATCCCAGAGGAGCCACAGCCTCTGATCAGAAATGACCACCAAATCGAGGTCCCCTCCCATGTCACCCCGGTCGGGGGGCGATTAACATCTTTCCTCATGGCATGGGAGGGAATAACTTCAGACCAGTGGGTCATAAAGACTGTTGCCCACGGGTACTGCGTGGAATTCGCCCGACCTCCACAATTCAGACCGCCGCGCTCACTGCGCCTTTCACAAGACAATCTGGAGATCCTTAACCAAGAGGTGGAAGCGCTGCTGGGAAGGGACGCCATAGAAGCCGTCCCTATTCTTCAGGTAAACAAGGGTATTTATTCAGTTTACTTCCTTGTACCCAAAAAGGATCTTACCATGCGCCCTGTTCTAGATCTGCACCCAGCGAGCAAGTTTATAAAACCCCAGAAGTTTCGCATGGTAACACTGCAGGAGGTGATTCCATTGCTGAAACAAGAGGATTACATGGCAACATTGGCATGAAAGATTCATACTTTCATATTTCAATGTTGCCGGTGCACAGAAAATACCAGAGGTTCATGATCCAGGACCGGCATTACCAGTTCAAGGTACTCCCCTTCGGCATCGCCTCAGCGCCGAGGATGTTTACAAAGTCCTGGCAGTGGCAGCGGCACACCTGCGCAGACTATCAGTCCCAGTTTACCCTTACTTTGACAACTGGCTCATTACGGGGGACTCGTTCAACATTTGTGTTCAATCTGGGTTTCTCAATCAACGAAAAGAAATCCTGTTTAATCCCCAGTCAAATAAAACAATTTCTGGGAGCTCTAATTCAGACGAAGGACGGTCACGTCTTCCCCTCCAATGAGAGGGTTCAGAACATGCTTTTTCAGGTCGCTCAATATGTAGCCAGTCGGGAGGTGACAGTCCGCAAAGCCATGTGCTTGCTAGGAATGATGGCATCATGCATATACCTGGTTGCCCATGCGCGGCTGCGCGTGCGTTCAATGCAAGAGTGGCTCAACAGCCAGTGGTTTCAGGCCAGCGGACAATTGGAAGATCTGGTAGTTGTCTCGCCAGCCCTCATTCTCTCTCTGCAGGGGTGGTCAAGAGAAAACCTCTTGAAGGGGAAGACCTTCACCACCCCTGCAATGGAAGCCACTCTCACAACAGACTCATCTCTCACTGGGTGGGAGGCTCACCTGCTTCAGCAGACTTCGCACGGAGTGTGGTCCCTTTCAATTAGCGTCCAACCATATAGACTTACTGGAGCTATTAGCGGTGTTCAAAGCACTGAAGGCCTTTCAGATGCAACTGCAAGGAAAGACAGTGCTGATCCTAACGGACAGCACTACAGCAATGTATTACCTGAACAGGGGGGCACTCGCTCTCTAGGGCTATCCAAGCTGTTCCAAAACACTTGGATATGGGCTCTCAAACACAAGATGTTTTTGTTGTCCCAACATGTTCCTTGGGAACTCAATCCTCTGGCAGGCATACTCAGAGATATTCCTCTGCCAGAAGAATACGAATGTCGGCTACACAAAGACATTGTATCCAACTTCGCAGAATGGGGCTTCCCAGAGATCGACCAGTTCGCTACTCGGGAGAATGCTCAATGTCAAGACTACTCCTCCAGGTACCCCCAGAACCGATCCAAGGAGGGGGAACGGTCTCTGGATAGCATGGTCGGGGAAATGTGTCTACGCCACCCACCCCACCGACTCCCCCTTCTCAACAAGATAGTGCACAAGATGCACCAGGAACCAGTTACCATAATACTGGTGGCCCCATTGTGGGCCCGTCAACCCTGGTTCGCTCACCTGATGGAAATGTCCCTCTCCCCACCAGTAAAACTACCCTGCCCGTACAACATGTTGTCTCAGGACTGGGGGGAGAGCCTACACCTGTGCCCACAAACCCTGAACTTAGCAGCTTGGCTCCTGAGATCATAGAGTTTGGACATCTGCAACTCCCTCAGAGGTGCATGGACATACTCGGGGAAGCGAGAAAACCGAATACACATTATTGGTATGCCAGCAAATGGAAACGTTTTGTCATCTGGTGCAATTCCAAGGGCGTCAATCCCATCGATTGCTCACCCACACACATTGTGCTGTATCTAACCCATCTGTTGGACACTGGGTTAGTCTTCAATTCCTAAAGGTTCATCTGGCTGCTCTGTCAGCCTACACCACTTCAAAACAAAGGCTGTTGTGGTGGAAAATACCGATGATTAAAGCCTTTATGGAAGGAGTTAAGAGGATTTATCCTCCCATTCTCACCCAGCCCCTGGATGGGATCTGAATGTGGTTTTGACCAGGCTCATGGGAGCTCCCTTTGAGCCTATGCATAAAGCAAGTCTGAAAGACCTGACTTATAAAACAGCCTTCCTAGTGGCCATCACTTCTATCGGAAGGGTTAGCGAACTACAGTCTCTCTGTTCTAAACCCCTTTGTTACAGTCCACAAAGATAAGGTAGTTCTGCACACACATCCCAGGTTTGCGCCTAAATTCATCTCAAAGTTCCATGTGAACCAACCAATCGAACTACCCACTTTCTTCCAGAACCCTACTAACATGGCCGAAAGAAGCCTACACACACTGGATGTGCGCAGGGCAGTCATGTTTTACCTGGAAAGAACGAAACCACTGAGGAAGACAGTTCTTTGTTTCAGTGGCAGCTGGTAGAGAAGGGGATCCTGTCTCTAAATCGGCTATCTCAAGGTGGATTGTCAAATGCATCACACTATGTTCCTCTTGCTAAGAGAGAACTGTCCTTGAAGCCTAGAGCACATTCTACTCTAGGCACCGGGGCATCCATAGCATTCATTGCAAATGTTCCTCTCGAGTCCATTTGCAAAGCGGCAACCTGGAGTTCTGTAAACACCTTTACAAAACACTATTTCCTAGACACACATTCTAGGTCTGATTCTCAGGTGGGACAAGCAGTACTAAGACATCTTTTCTCTACTGTACCTTCTCACAGCCCACCTCCAACTCGGGTACTGCTTGCTAGTCTATGCACAGCATGTGATTCTAAGCAGATTAACAAGCATCAGAAGACATGCATTACTCACTGTAATAGCATTTCTGATGATGGTATCTGCTTAGATTCACATGTGCCCTCCCTACCTTCCCGCTCGGGGTGGAAGGAACATAGACCTCTTACTACTTTCTTTCTTTATGTACTCACTCAAAATGCAATCGGAGGGACCTCTGCCCGTGAGGGATTTTAGGTACACTACACGTCACGATAGGGATAGTGTTATGGGCACGCCTATGCTGACGTCCTCTTTCGTTCCCCGAAAGACAAGATGCAATACTCCGCGGTTACCACTGGATGTCGGACCATATGCACAGCATGTGAATCTAAGCAGATACATCATCAGAAATGCTATTACGGTGAGTAATGCATGTCGTATCTATTCAACGTACTTCCTGGTGCCAAAAAAGATCGAACAATGTGCCCAGTATTATATCTGCGACCTGCAAACACCTATGTCAAGCCACAAAAGTTCTGCATGACAATGCTACGAGAAGTAATCCCCCTGCTAAAGCGGGGGGACTACATGGCAACATTGGATATGAAAGATGTCCATTTACATATTTCAATGTTCCCAGCGCACAGGAGACTCTTTTGTTTCAAGATAGCAAACCAGCACTACCAATTCAAGGTTCTAGCCTTCGGAATAGCATCTGCTCCCCGGGTATTCACCAGGGTACTGGCGGTGGTGGCAGCGCACCTGCTCAGGGAGGTAATCCCAGTGTACCCCTACTTAGAGGACTGGCTGATTACAGGGGAATCACCCCAACTTTGCAGGCAAAACACTCAACCATAAACCACCTCTTCCAATTGGGCTTCTCAATAAACAAGAAAAAATCAAGCCTTGTGCCAAGCACAAGCAAACAGTTCCTAGGAGCTGTCATAAACACGGAAGAAGGGTTAGTCTTTCCATCAAAGGAAAGAGTTCAAAACATGCTACTGCAAATATCTCTATCCAGCCAGTCACCAGATACGCATACGCAAAGCAATCTGTTTGCTCGTCATGATGGCATCTTGCATTTACCTGGTCCCACATTCACGTCTGCGCATGCGCACCATGCAGGAGTGGTTGGCGAAACAGTGGTCTCAGGCAAACGGTCAGTGGGACGATCTAGTGGTCTTTTCGCCAACACTAGTAGAAATCCTTGGATGGTGGACAAGTGAAAATCTGTTGAAGGGAAAACCCTTTCACGATCCGGCCGTGCAATCGGTAGTTACGACACTCTTCTCTCTCCGGGTGTGGGGGTTCATCACCTTCACTACACAGCACATGGTCTGTGGACTCGCATCACGGCACAGAACCACATAAACCTGCTGGAACTTCTGGCAGTATTTAAAGCGCTTCAAGCATTCGAAGCACAGCTGACAAATCATTTGGTACAGATCCTCACCCACAGCACCACTGCAGTGTTCTACATCAACAAGCAGTGGAGCACACATTCGCTAAATCACTAAGACGGGGGGGGGGGGATGTACCTATCTTCCCAACACGTTCTAGGGGAACTCAACACTCTAGCAGACTCTCTGAGGAAAAGATCCCCTACAACTAGACACTGTCATAGACCACATCTTTTCACAGTGGAGTTACCCCACGCTAGACTTGTTTGCTACAAGAGAAAACAAGCAATGCCCAGACTCTGCGTCCAGGTTTCCCCAACTAGACTTCAAGGGGGAACGCCCTATGGATAAGCTGGTCAGGGAAATTTGCTTATGCTTTCCCCCTCCCAACTTCTCTAATGAGCAGGGTGGTGAACAAGATTCACAGAGAGCAGATGACGCTCATCCTAGTTGCTCCCATGTGGGCAAGAAAACCATGGTATCCACATCTGCGCAAAATGGCGATGTGCGATTCCATCAAACTCCCATGCCAGACCAACTTACTGACCCAACACGGGGGGGATAACCGTGCACCCTTATCCTCACTCAATGAACTTGGCAGCATGGCTCCTGAGATCATAGAGTTCGGACATCTAAATCTACCACAACGGTGTATGGATATCCTCATGGGGGGCACATAAACCAAACACCAGACTGTTATTTCGACAAGTGGAGGAGATTTGCAATTTGGTTCCAGTCTAAACAAACCCCATAGAATGTACCCCATCCCACATTTTTAACCATATGCGGCACTTGTTACTCAGGGTTAGTATTCAACGCTTTAAAGGTCCACCTGGCGGCTTTATCAGCCTACCACCTCTCTCAGAGTAAAGTATTGTGTTGGAAAGTTCCAGTCATTAAGTTGTTCATGGAGGGAATAAAGAGACTCAACCCTCCAATTCCAAACCCACCACCAGGCTGGGATCTCAATGGAGTACTTGCAAAGCTCAGGGGACCTCTGTTTGAGCCTATGCATAAGTCCAGTCCTAAACACCTGACATACAAGACTGCCTTCATAGTGACTATTACCTCCATAAAAAGAGTTGGTGAACTGCAAGGCTTGTCAGTGCAAGACCCATTCTTTGTCAGACACAAAGACAAATTCGTACACAGCCTAGGTTTTCATCTGAATTTATTTCCAAATTTCACGTGAACCAATCCATTGAGCTACTGGCTTCTTTCAGAATCCAACATGCTAAACTGAGAAGAAACTCCATAAACTAGATGTAAGGAGGGCGGCCCTTTACTATGTAAACACGACCAGCCCAACTGTTTGTCTCCATAGCACCAGGCAGAGAAGGAGACTGCATTGCCAAGAATGCCATCTCCAGGTGGATAGTCAGATGTATACAGCTCTGTTACTCATTATCAAGCAAAACCCTGCCTTTCACCCCAAGAGCTCACTCCACAAGGGGTACAGGAGCTACTTTGGCCTTTATCGCACATGTCCCACTAGACACCATTTGCAAAGCAGCTACATCATGCTCAGTACATACTTTCACTAGGTATTGCTGCATTGACACTCATTCCAAAGCAGATGCACAGGTTGGACAAGCGGTTCTAAAACATCTATTTGCTGCTGGACCTTCTCACAACCAATCACCTGATCCTAACACTGATTGCTAATCTATGCATAGCATGTGATCCAAGCAGATCCCACAAGCCTCAGAAGGGATACATTAATCACCGTAATCATATTTCTGATGCTTGTATCTGCTTAAATTCATGCGCCCACCCTTCCTCCCCTTGGAGAGAAGGTGCATGGATGTTTATATGAGCTTATCTGATACATATCTGCTTTAATACACCTGTACTGATGCTACACTTCATGCTACCCCATGTCAGAAACAAAACAATCTTGGGGACCTTGACGCGTGAAGCACCATGGGTATAGTGGACGCCACACTAGGGATTGTATTACTGGCACGCCCTGTCGACATACCTTTTCGAGTTTTGAAAACAACTGTAATACTCTGCAGCTTCCACTAGATGTCGGCCTATGCATAGCATGTGAATCTAAGCAGATACAAGCATCAGAAATACCATTACAATGAGTAATGTGTTGTATGTATGTATGTATGTATGTATGTCTGTATGTATGAATGTATGTATGAATGTAGGATCTATGTGATCCGATCGTGGCTGATTTTCCCACGGCTGGAAAGTTTGCATGAGAAATGTGCAATCCACAAAAGGATTGCACCTTTCCCATGCGAACACACGTTCAAAACCCCTAGATACCCACCCCACCACACCCACAACACCCCACCCACCCCCAACTTGAACAAGCCCTACTTAACTTTTTCTTCACGCTGAGTCCCTGTGGCGGCAGTCCCCTTTCACTTCCGTGACCGGGAACTGGCGCCGCAGGGTCCTTTTTTCATTATTTTTTTTTTATTTTAATTTTTTTCAGGAGCTGCGGGTGTGTCCCCCACAACACCCCGCTCACCATACTTTAGAGTATAGTGAGCGGGCTGTTGCGGGGGACAAGGGCAATGGGTTAAGGGCACAGGTGTTTGTGTGTGTGTGCGCGCATCCCTATTTAGTTCCACTGTAAAGAGAGATGATGATTTATTTTTTAATATTTGCTTTTTATTCCGTTATTTTCATTTTTAAGCAAAAACAGAAAACAAACAGTTCTATAACAAGCAAAAAAATTCTAGAATCCCCCTGAGTCCTTGCATGGCATTACTTTCACATATGAATAATCAACAGATATCGAGAATACGCAACCATTGGGGGCAATATTGCAAATTAAAGTCTGATTGTAAAAAAAACTCCAGCACCTCTGCCCAATCAGTGGAAAATGTTGTCTGCTCACCCTGAATTGCATACGTAGTCCACTCCCGTGTCACATAGTTCCAAATCCTGTAAAACCATTCAGTCACTGTTGGCGGCTGCTTGGATTGCCACTTTTGAGCTAGCCTCAATAACGCTGCCAGCTGCACCACCACACATGTTGTACATTTTGGTTTTGAATTTCCACGCATAGCAGAGTCAAAAATCAACCGCTTTCACAGAATTTGGTTTTGACATACCAAACACTTGTTGCTTATGATTATCTAGCTCTGCCCAATATCCCGCTAACACAGGACATTGCCACCAAAAATGACCCCAATCCCCTTTTGCATCGCACTGTCTCCAACACAGGATTTGATCTTGTGCAAACGGGCAGGCGTATCATTTTTATTTATTTATTTTTTTCGTTTTTAAAGCGCTCGCACAGCCCGCAGGCATCGAGGCACTGTTACAGGAATTGTTTGTTTTTAGTTGCATAATTGTTTTTGTCTTAGTTGCACATTTATAACACGCTTAAATACCCATATAATGCCACTGCGTTGGGAGTTTTAACCAAAATTCCTGCAGTTGTATGGAGCAGGTATATTTAGGTATGTCCTTCCACAACCCTTCCTGTTTTCTGTCGTGACCGGTCCCCAAAGTTAGCTGCTATCTGGATTAGTAATTCAATGGGATGTTAGATAACCCATTCAAAATTGTATACAAATTCGATATTAAAGCCGCATTACCTGGATCAGTAGTAACACATTTCTCAAAAGGAGTCTATTCCCAAATTGCTGCCAACCTAATTGGGGGGTGGAGGGAGACGCACTTGATGATATTGATAATATTCTCCATCACCCAATCCAACGTCAAACTTACACTGATCAAATGCTTTGTTATCCCTACCGATAAAGAAGTCCCGGATTGTACTACATCCTGCCTACTTCCATTTTAAAAATGCCTGATGATCACAGCCAGGAGCAAACTCAAATTTGAGAATATCTGTGTCAGAGGGTAGGGAACGTCATCAAATTATGCCTTTTAGCCACCCCAGCCCAAACCTCTTCGACCAGATGCATCATTTTGCTCTTATGAATATTAGGGGGGAGGGGTGTTTTATTTTGATGCCACAGAACTTCCCCTAGCTTTGCCCACCCTCCCAATGCCTGATCCATCTGCAACCAGCATTTTTCTTTTTCTGTACCCCACCAGTCCTTTACAATTCTAAATTGAGCTGCCTGGTAACATTTAAAAAAATCAAGGAGCCCCAGACCACCTCTTGCAGTGGGAAACGTTAAAGCTTCATAAGCCACTCTCTGAGACTTATTATTCCAGACATATTCAGATATCCTCCTACGCAATGTATTAAAAAATACCATTGGAATTCGAATCGAGAGTGCTTGAAAAAGTATAGGATTTTAGGAAGAATAGTCCTCTTTATAACGTTAATTCGTTCCATCCAAGAAATCATGAAAGGGCCCCAGTTTCCAAAATGTTTCACAATTGTTTTCAACAACGGGGGAGAATTAGCCTCATAGAGGTCTTCCAAGTTCAGTGTTATGCTAACTCCCAAAACTTGAATGGATCCCTAAGCCCATCCAAATTTAGTTTGTGAATGTAAGGCAGATACTGTAGAGGGGGGACAAAAAGAAGTTTAACATTTGATTTGTCCAAATTAACTTTAAAATCCGCCACCAAACAATACTACCCCAGTTCCTTCTCTATTCCCACTAAGGATATCTCTGGTTCAAGACTGCCAGTAACATATCGCCAGCGTATGCCATGATTTTCTGTTCCAACCCCCAAACAATATACCATGAATGTCCTAGGTTTGTTGGATTTTGCAAGAAAGGGCTAAAGTGCAATAGCAAAGGTGACCTAGGACAGCCCTGTTTTGTATCCCACTGCAGCAAAATGGGTGAGTAAATTTGTCCATTTATTAACAGCCGGACCACTGGGGAATTGTAATTAACTTTAATTCTTGCTATAAATTGTATACCAAATACAATTTTACGCAAACGGGGGGGGGGTCCTGGGAGACTCTCTACCAGACATGAGTCCTGGTTACAAGAGCCTTACCCAGAGTCTTTAGCTCACTATCTTTCACAGAGGAGAAATGTCCTAAATATACCAGTCTTTGTCCTGCCCTGGGGCAGTCCAGCACCGAAATGCTAGGAAATTCTCCTCTGAACAAGAGTACCAACAGCAACCCCAGACACGTGTTTCGGTCTGGTTGAACCTCATCAGTAGGGTGTAGCTGTGCCTCTCTAAGAATAGTGAGCAAGGGGCTTACTTCTGGATTACCCTAGTAATTTAGAGTGAGACACAACGTTACTTGAAATAAGCAAACATTTTGCTCACTATTCTTAGAGAGGCACAGCTCCTCCCTACTGATGAGGTCCAACCAGACCGAAACACGTGTCTGGGGATGCTGTTGGTACTCTTTTTCAGAGGAGAATTGCCTAGCATTTCGGTGCTGGACTGCCCCAGGGCAGGACAAAGACTGATTTGTTTGGGATATTTCTTCTCTGTGAAAGATAGTGAGCTAAATACTCTGGGTAAGTCTCTCGTAACCAGGACAAATGTCTGGCAGAGGGACTCTCAGGACCCCCCCTTGTGAATTCAAATATAATTTTAACCAAAACCTGAAAAAGGAACAGCCACTCCTCCTGGTCCAAAGCCTTTTCGGCATCCAATGATAAAAGTAGTGCTGGGTGAATCTAAGTGCCACTTTTTCCAACATATGGCACACCTGCCGCACATTGTCATGTGTCCGTCGATGTTTAATAAACCCTGACTGGTCCGGGCAAACAGATGGGAGCACCCCATCCATCCTATTCACCAGCACTTTAGAATCAGACTTGGTATCAAGGTTAATTAAAGCGAGAGGTCGATGAGACCCACAGCGCCCGGGGTCCTTACCAGGTTTCGGGAAAAGAATAATCTTTGCCGCCTCCATAGAGGCGGAGATACTCCCCGATCTCAAGAACGAATTGTAAAGAAATGTTGACCTTGGAGCCAGAACACCACTAAACATCTTAAAAAAGGGGGCGGAGAACTCATCTGGTCCGTGGGACTTATTAAGGGGAAGTGACTTAATGACTGTCAATACCTCTTCAGCAGAGATTTCTTTTTCCAGGACCTCCCGTTCCAACTGCGAAATCTGAGTAAGCTGCACTGTCCGGAAATACTGAGTCTGTGTTCTTTCATCTGGTTCCTCCGTATGGTAAAGATGTGAATAGAATGAGTCCAATTGCGATATTATTTGTGACCATTCTGTGACTATACCCCCATCCGGCAATTTTATTGATAGGATAGTCTGTGCAGCTGTCTTCTGGTGTAATTGTCGTGCCAGCAGTCCATCCGCCTTGTTGGCTTTAACGTAATAGGACTGGCATAAGTACAACAGGGATTCCTCCGCTTGTTTAGTTAGAAATAAGTTTAATTTGGCTTAAGCAATTCTATAGGCTTTTAATATCTTTATGGTTTTCCATCTCCCTCATCACATGTTGCAATTCTGCCTCCAGTGTTTCCATCACAGCAGTCCTCTTTCGCCTTTTAATTGCCGCCTCAACAATGAGAGTGCCCCGAATGAAAGCCTTAAAGGCGTTCCATACCATATTTGCCAAAATATCAGATGTCGTATTTATATCAAAAAATTCCACTATCTTTGCCACAATATTCCCCCTAACGACTGGATCCTGAACCACCTCTTACAAAAATCACCAGGTCCATAACCGTTGAGTTACCTCTTCTGTCTGTATCTGTATTGTTAGTGGAGCATGATCGGAGCGCGCAATTGGATGGCAAGTCATGGATGTAACCGTGCCCAGAAGAGTACTGGAAAGCCATAAATAATCAATGCGTAAAAACGAGCAATGAACAAGCAAATACAATGTGTATCCTTTCGATTACCCCCTTAGAGCTGGCCACACATCAACCAAGGCCAGGTGAGCAAACTTTTGTTTCAACAAATTCAAAGGTACATAGTGTGCCAATGAGCTTACTGTACTCGGGTCCAGCACGGGGTCCAAAGCTATGTTAAGATCCCCTAATATGTTGGCACCCTCACAAAACTTCTCCACCTGAATAAGTACTGATTTCAGAAAGCCCTCCTGGCCTGTATTTGGAGAGTATATTGACATCACTGTTACCTTTTTACGGCCTTATTCCAGAATGTCAAACACTTACCTTCCCTCTCTATGAACATGCGTTTTCAAAACTTTTATGGGGGAGCCTGATTTCAAAGCCAACGGCACACCCGCTGCTTTTGCGTTTGCCTGCGTCAGCAGTGGATACCGACGAAGACGCAGATAATGTTTATCCGACATACATATATGCGTCTCATGGAGTGCCACCAAATCTGGTTGGTGACGCCCCAAAAGAGCATCCAGCTTCTTGCGCTTTGCCGCTGTGTTCAAGCCCCTAATGTTCAGTGTAAAACATTTAAATTGACCCATTGGGCTGCCATTAAGTTTATTTTATCTTGCATACCCCCAAATAGTATGTACTCTCGTTTACTCCAACAATGCCATGCGGACCCACCTCTTGCCCCCCACCCCACCCCAGCTCACCAACTTCCCATTAAACCCCGCCTAACCCAAACTTGTCGCAATCCATCCCCTCTCATAGTCTCCTGGTGTGAGCCACAGTTCCTAACAAAATATGAGGCACCAGGCCCCAGCCATGGACCCACCACTCCCCAGGACAAAGTGCAGTGTGTCCTAAAACCCCATCTGCATGATAATCCCAAAACGAACCACTGAATGATCTGCTCATCTCATCCTCCTTGTGATGATAGTGAGGCCTCTTCAGATCCATAAACTTTCAAAACACGCACCTATGCCTCTCAATCAGATCCTTTGGGAGTTGGACCTCTCAAGCGGGCCTTCCAATCCTCCTTGTGGTGCCGATTCTGCTTCTTTGTACGACGCGACACCACCGACCATTTCCACGGTTTCGATTGCTGTGATATGCACCCCCACGTTAGATGTTGCACATTCCCCTTCAATATGCAATAAGGCCATTCCTGCCTCATGGGACGTAACCCTGTGTTGTGTGCCCTCAAAGGAGAAAAGAATTCCAAACTGGAAAATCCATCGATACTTAATTCCCCTTTCCCGTACTGCTCTAACAGGCTGCATTTCACGCCTTCTCTGGAGAGTGATTTACGATACATCCTGATAAAGCTGGATTTCCATACTATTGCAGGTAATCAATGTTTGTTCGTCGGCCGTTCTTAGAATCTGCTCCTTTTTGTTAAGAGGTGTACGCCAGGAACTCACGTGGGAGAGCACCCGGGTCACTCCTCTTAGGACCCGTCCTGTGTAGACGATCAATAAATGTTTGTGAATTCTCTTCGCCTGGGATCAAGTCAGCAAAGATCTGGGTTATCGCATCTTTGAGCTGCAAGTCTAGGACCGTTTCCAGTAGATTTCGTACCCTTCTATTTGAGTGACGGGATCCGTTCTCTACATGTTTGTCAACTTGCTGTCCTGTGAGAGGGCTTGTATTGCCTGTTCATTGGCCTCAACCCGCTCGCCGAGGGTAGCAATGTCTCTACCAAAGTCTGTTAGTAATACTTTTATCTCAGTGGAAAAAGACGTAAATTGTGCTTAAAAGGTGGCTGAGAATTTTCCTTGAAATGCCTGAAAACTTGCAAGGTTCTCTTTAGCCGCCGCCCTTTCCTCTTCAGGGATGTCAGTACTATGAAGCAGGGGAGGTCGCACCACTGGGCAGGTAGGGGCCGTCTCTGAGCCCGTTGCACCCGAGAGCTTTTGCAGCGGATTGGTTTTACCCAGAGAGTCCTTGGGAGAAGGTGAATGATGTGCTTTTTTCTTTTCTCTTGGCATATGACGGATTACACCAGCCATAAATGTCCTACTGAGATTGAGAGTACTGCTCCTTCCATGCAGGTGCTGTAATCTGCACCACAGACTTGAATCATATCATTTTACAACTTTCCTATATTTTGAACTGAAGCCATTTGCTTTTGCCTCACCGCCATGCCGTATGACTTGAACTGCAATGTTCAGTTTCAGTGGTTAGGCGAGTGTTGATAATAAAGTATTCTTCCACCTACAGTGACACTTTTGTTGTAAATATGCCAGCTGGTACTTCACTGATCGGTGTCACTGTCTTCTTCCGCAAGACCTACACATATATCTGCCTTATACGTGCCTCATGGGCGTGGCCCCAAGATGGCTCAGCCACCCCTGTCTGTTTTTTTTTTAGAGCTAACTGCCCTATGTTACCCCGCTGGATTCCCAGGGCAACGCCCAAGCCTGTTGATAATGTTTTCTTTAGTGTCCCGGCGCTCCCCACCCGGCTGTATTAACAAGTGAAAACACCTAAGCGCACACACCAGATCTTGTGCCTTAAGTAGCCACACTCCCAAGTTCGAGAAGTCCACCTTAGCGCTGCTTGTGCAAAATTATATCCGTTGTGCAATAACTGGTGGCCCCTGTTACTAACATGCGGGTTGGCGCTGAAATTAATGCTCCAGTTAGTCTTACCAGAGTGTACCGCTGTGGCAGAAATAGAAAATGCAGCCCTTCGCCTCAGGGCGCACAATATGCAGATCTGTTTTGTCCATGTAATCTTGTGTCTATTACGGCGATTTGAATGAGGGAAGGTCACAATAGCAAAGTGACGTGTTGAATGATATGCAGACCTTCAGATCTTACCTGCATGCCGATGATCGTTGTCCACCCAACGTTTCACTGTCCCCTGCTCTTCCCAGCTGTATGATGGTTGCGGTCTCACATTAATATGCAGCTCTCATTCCTGAGACCCAGTACTGCTTATCCTCGTGATTTCTGGCTGCACACCACCCCGCGGGGCGAAGTCTCTCCCTGCTGTGCCCAATCCAGTGTTATTACTGCAGACACCAGCAGCCTCCTATACGGCACGGATTAGCGCCAGACCGCGTCCCCTCTACCCACGCTGGTTGCAAGGTGCTCCCAAAACGCACACAGATCCTGAGTTCAGCCATTGCCCAGTTATTCCACTGTACTCGGAGACACCTGGCTGGCCCATACAGCTGAGGTTTGCTCAGAAGTACTTTAAGACGAGCTAGCTGCACCCTTGAGATGGATGGGGGTGCAGATTTATTACTCCAACACCAATCAACAACTCAATGGATTGGCAATGGGAGTCAGTTTAATGATGGGGAGCCATGGATATCAGCCGTGATGCGATCATCCTTCTCGCTTCAACTCCAATGAACTTCATAAAAGTTGTAACATTTATACTCAAAACTCATCATAATTGGTGTGTAATACTCAAATGTTAACATGCAATTATATAGGATAGGAAAAGGTAACTTTATTATAGGTACTATATCTGTATATGGTAACGGAGTGAGGGGATTGGGTGAACACTGTCAGGTGGGCGTCTAAGCCCTTCCTTCAAAGATGACTACTGTAGACGTCACTGAAAGTACGATGTCTTATTGGTTCTAACTATAGGACCCTAGATTATTTGGTCCATTGTGATTGGGTTGGCACCAAACCCATGCATACTTTTCACTTCGCTGAGCAGCACGCAGAATGGTCGGCCAAGTGCGGGGTGCCCCTTAGTTACCCGGCCTTCCTCCGATTGCGTTTACAATCAGTTATCATTTTAGTAGCCACGTGTCAATTAGTTCACTGTGGTTTGCCTCGAAACTGCATCTTCTGTCTGGAAAAGTTCTGATATCTCTGCTTGGTCCGTTGTCAAACGTAGGTGTAAACCCTTGCTTCTTCTTGCTCAGCTGGTCAAGTGCTTCCCACACCTTGAATTTGTCTCGTTTCTCTCAATGTGTGTATTTGATTCTTATTTAGGCCGCCACCTGCCTGCGTCGTCTTATCTCGACCTTTCAGAGGCAGGATATTCTGTTCTTAGTTTCAATTAAATATAGCTACTGTTCGCCTCATCTATTGGTATGACCTTTGCTTCCCTGGCACGAGTTGCTTCTGCCGAGTTACGATTCAGCTGTCTCTTCTCGTTTTGCTAAATATGATTCGAGGGGATTGTGTCCTCGGACGTATTCCACATCTTTGACATTGATTACCACAGCTGTGCTGCTTCGGAAAACTTTCTCGGCGTAGGCCTCATGCGTCGATGAGCTCCTTCGAGGACCTCCTCCGACGTCACTGGATGTTATATGTAGGACGCACGACGCGCGTAGCCTCAGTTCCGTTTTTTCCACGAACTTGTTTACTTCGAAATCTCGGCGCGCCTCTGTTCTCTCTTGTTGAATCGGTTCTTCTATTGTAATGAGAAAAGATGTCTCTGTCTTCTGCTACCCCGTAGTCGGGCTTCAAGAAGTGTCAGGACTGAGGTTCCAAGATGTCACTTACGGACCCGCATGGCGTCTGCCTCTGGTGCCTTGGCGAGAGCATGCCACCTATGACTGCAACGAATGCCAGTCTTTGACGTTGAAGGCCTTGTGGGAGCGGAAGAAGAAGCTGTCGGTAGGTATGGTTTCCAAACCCCATAAGTCGAAATCCGCTGGACTTTCGACTGACGATTCTTGTCGCCAGCCGAAAGGGATGAATTCCGCCGGCAGATGGCGATTTTTGAATCGCAGGGCACGGTTCCATCCGCGCCTTCGAGGGAAGCTGGCAAGGAATGCGCTAGAGCCACCTCTCGCACGCCTTCGGGCTTGGGGAGTCAGTGCAGTCTTTGGGAACCATCGAGGTCCCGATCGGACAAGGATGATAGCCACCGTGCCCGATCCAGGTCCTGGTTCTCGACGCCGTCGAGACCGTTGGAGCCTGTGAGGCCTTCGAAGAAGGCATTGACGCCGTCAGCGCCTTGTCCATCGAGGGACTTGCTCGAGGCTCCGTTTCCGAGGAAGTCAGACACCATCAGCACCAAGGCCGTTTAAGGACACGCTCGGGGCTCCGGCTTCAAAGTCGTCAGCGCCTCGGTCGATGCCACGCCCATCGGCGCTCTCGACGCCTGAGGAAAATTTGCCGGAGGTGCCACAGAGAGCTGTGGAAGCTCAGAGAAAGGCGCGCAGCAAGTCTATGCGGCCTATATTTGCCCCATACTCTGTTCCTCCTCCCAGGGTGGACTTGTTCCAACCCTTGGAGTACATTTCAGAGGTAGAGGAAGGGCCTGATGAAGAGGGGTGAGGGGTTGTGCCTTCTGAGGTTCATAATGACCTGTTGTCTGGTCATAGCCAGTTGGAAGACCTTCGTCAATCTTTACATGACGCAAGTGGTCTTGATATATCCCCGGAGGCTGAGTTTGGCAGGCCTGAGCCTGGTACACATGCTGACTCCTCGTACAGGCGCCTCATGTCGAGGGTGAGAGAGTATCTGGGGTGGTCTGCTCCACCTGTGGATTTTCTGCAGGATGACCTGACAGATATCTTGGACCAAGGTCCACCCACTGACCCGGTTTTGCCATTTCATATGACCTTACAAAGAAGGGTGGTGGCGGCTTGGACTGCTCCGGAGAGTCCCCCGGCAGTGAATAAGTCGTTGCCGAAAAAATGCCGCTCAGCCAGTGGTGACCCCTGCTACTTGTCTACGCATCCTACTCCGGAGAGTTTGGTGGTGCAGGTAGCTACGGCCCCAGCAAAGCAGGCTGCGTACCCTACAATCTCTCCTGATAGGGACGACAAACGCTTTGATGGTTGGACGAAGAAGGTATTTTCTACCGGGGGTATGGCTTTAAAGGCTGCCAACTCTGTTTGTGCCCTTGCAAGATTCACGCACACTGTGGAATTGTGTCGTTGGCGGCTGAACATGTTCCCGAAGGGGAGGAACAGGATGGTTTTCTTGCCCTATTTCAGGATGTCAAGGATGCCATGTGTGAAACCATTCAGTCGGGTCTTGACGTGGCAGACTGTCAGCCGGTCCATTTCGGCGAGCACCGTGATCGGAGATTTGCGTGGTTGCGGAAGTCGGCGTTTGCTCCTGAAGTACAGTCCCGGCTTCTCAACATGCCCTTTCATGGTGTCCATCTTTTTGGCAGCAAGGCTGACGAGAGCCTTGTGAGGTTGCAGACCTCCAAAGCTGCAGCGAAGTCCTTGAGCGCTGCAGTGCATCAACCTCCGCCTTTTCGGCCTAGGAGACGGCAATGGAGGGGAGGTTGCTTTCGATACAACTATGGTAGATCGAGGGGAGCTGCCAGTCAAAGGGACTACCATAGGGGAGTACCAGAGGTGGAAAGCAAGGTACTCAAGGTGCCAAAGCCACTAGGGCAGTTGCCTCCTTGCCTTCAGGCACTGCCGCTTCTGCTCAGTCGTGAGGCCATGTCCCATGGTTCGCCGGTTGGGGGAAGGCTGGTGCAGCATCTTGTAGAAAGGCGTGCCATTACTTCAGATGTGTGGGTCTTGGAGATCATAGCCCACGGCTGCTGTCTTCCTTTTCGGCAGAGGCCTCATGACAATCCACCAGGGAAGCTCTCTTTGAAACGTCCGGATCCGCTCCATGCGCAGGAAATCCTATCCCTGCTAGAGAAAGGTGCCATAGAACTGGTACCAGTAGCGGAGGAGAACAAGGGATGATATTCCCCCTATTTTTTGATCCCGACAAAAGACAGAGGCTTTAGACCCATCATGGACTTGCGTGGTTTGAACAAGCACCTCCGGAAGGACAAGTTCAAGATGGTTACTCTTTCTCAAGTCCTCCAGGCCCTTCAACTTCAGGATTGGTTGGTGTCTCTCGACTTCAAGGATGCTTACTTTCATGTGCCGATACATCCCAAGCACAGAAAGTACCTGAGGTTCGCAGCTGGCAACTCGCATTTTCAGTTTCGGATTCTGCCGGTCAGATTGACCTCCGCCCTGAGGGTCTTCACCAAGCTGAATGTGGTGGTGGCAGTGCATCTCAGGAAAGGAGGGGATTCAGGTCTACCCTTACCTGGACAATTGGTTGATCAGGGCGCGCTCTCCTGAGCAAGTCCTGGATAATCTGTACTCAACTTAAAGAAGTCTCATGTGACACCTACCCAGCGGCTCCAGTACATCGGGGCAGTGCTAGACACATCCCTGGGGCAGTGTTACCCTCCCCAGGTGAGGGCTCACCACATTCTGCAGATGGTGGACAAGTTTCAACGTGCCCATAGTCTCCCGGCGTTCGAGTTCTTGAGGTTGCTCAGCCGCATGGCATCCTGCATTTTATTGGTGCCAGAGGCCAGGCTGCGGATGAGATCTCTGCAATGGGCACTCGAGATGCAGTGGTCGCAGTTCCCCGGCAGGATGTCGGACCCCGTTCAGATTCCGCCCGCTGTCATCCAGGATCTTCTGTGGTGGGCAGTCGAAGGAAATCTGTTCAAAGGGGCTCCGTTTTGGCAACTTGGCTGGAGGTGACGATTGTGACGGACGCATCCCTCACGGGTTGGGGAGCTCATGCCAACGAGCTGACAGCCAGCGGTCGTTGGTCTCAATCGGAGTCCAGACACCATATAAATCTGTTAGAGCTGCGTGCTGTCAGGCTAGCCCTGAAGGCTTTCCTGCCGTCTGTGCGGGGGAAGAATGTCCTGATTATGACGGACAATACAGTGGCCATGCACTAGCTCAACAAAAAGGGGGGGGGGCAGGGTCTCTCCCACTGTGCAGAGGCGATGCAGCTCTGGTTCTGGGCCATCCAGCAGGAAATTTAGATCTCGGCAGTTCATCTGGCTGGAGACGAAAATGCGGCGGTGGACGCTCTGAGCAGGCAGAGCACGGTCTCTCACGAGTGGGAGCTGGCTCAGGAAGTTCTTTTGGAGAACTTCGCCCTTTGGGGAACCCCACAAGTGGATCTCTTCATCACCAGTGTCAACCGGAAGTGCGAGAGAGTCTTCTCGCGGGAATTTCCTCCAGTCCCCGTCATTTCGCAGGTGTTGCGGAGGTTCGGTTCCCGGATGATCCTCATTGCTCCGGCATGGGCCAGGAGAGCGTGGCACCCGGACCTTCTAAACATGTCAATCTGCCCTCTATGTCGTCTTCCCTACCGAGACGATCTGCTCTCACGGGAGGGGGGTCGAGTTCTCACCCAGAGGTCAAGTCTCTCAGACTTCATGCTTGGTATCTGAAAGGCTGGGATATAAGGATTGGGACCTCCCTGAAGACATGATGGACGTGTTGCTTTCGGCCAGAAGGCCCGCAACGAAATCCCTGTACCGTTGCCGTTGGAAGAAGTTTTGCGTTTGGTGCAGGGTACAGAATATGGATCCTTTCCAATGTTCCATTCTTTTGGTTTTGTCTTTTTTTGCTTTCTTTAGCCCACAAGGGTCTGCATGTGGGTACCATTAAGGTTACCTGGCGGTGCTGTCCATATTTAAGCGCTCGTCTGAATCCCTTTTGATTTCTCAGTTACTGTGTTTCCACCGTCGCCTTTCCAGGTGCCGGGATGAGATTTGAATTTGGTTTTAAAGTTCCTAATGGGAGCTCCGTGTGAGCCCTTGCATTCTTGTACGTTGTGAATATTGTCCTTTAAAACTGTATTTTCAGTTGCGGTTACTTCCGCCCGCAGTGTGAGTTGCAGGCACTTTCCGCCAAACCACCCTTCACTGTGTTCCATAAGGACAGGGTTGTCCTTAGGGTGTGGCCTTCCTTTCTTCTGAAGGTTGTCGGAATTCCATATGAGCCAGAAGGTAATTCTTCCGGCATTCTATCCGCCTCTACATCCTGGTAAGGAAGAGGAGAGGCTCCATAGGTTGGACCGTAGGAGAGCTTTGAGTTTCTATCTCTTACAGATGTCCCGGGTCAGAGTGGACGATCAGCTCTTTGTTGGGTATGCTGGAAGGCGTTTAGGTCAGGCTGTTTCCAAGCAGACCTTGTTTAGATGGATCATTTTGACGATCTCTGAATATTATCGTTTGGTGGGAAAGGACCCTCCAGTAGGCTTACGGGCTCATTCTAATAGTGGTATGGCTGCCTCCACGGCACTACAGAGGGGTGTTCCGATTTGCAATATTTGCGAAGCAGCCACATGGGCTTCTGTCCTTACTTTTGTGAAACATTATTCCCGGGACTCTATCCATGGGCAGGATTTGGCCTTTGAGAAGGCAGTCCTCTATTCTGCAATTTTATTGGGCATTCTAAGAAATTCTAAATTCTTTTCCCATCTCCTTACGTTGGTAATGCTTTGGGAGTCTGTCAAAGATGTGGAATACGTCGGAGGACACAATCCCCTCGAAGAACAAGTTACTTTCCTACCTGGTAACGTTCTTTCGATGGGATGTTCCTCCAACGTATTCCACATCGTACCCTCCCTACCTGCCCCGCTACAGTATTTCTTATGCAGTTGCAGCTTCTGTTTCCACAAGGCTTTCTGTAGTAATACTGGCAGAAGATTGGTGCCACATGTTCTGGGGGGAAAAACTACAACTGAGGCTACGGGCGTCGTGATTCCTACATATAACATCCTGTGGCGTCGGCCGTCAGAGGAGGTCCTCGAAGGAACGTATTGACGTCATTGAAGCAGGACGCCTACGCCAAAAAAGTTTTACGAAGCAGCACAGCTCTGGTAATCCATGTCAAAGATGTGGAATACGTCGGAGGAACATCCCATTGAAAGAACGCTACCCGGTAAGAAAGTAACTTGTTCATCTCTGCTCATTTGGCCTTTAATAACCTGGGTTGATTACTTATAAGAAAGTACTTTGTTTGAGGTAGATTTATGTATACTGGTGCTTGCCGCACTACTCTTCTGCTGAGCATAGCAAGCCGCACTGTTTCCTTAGCTTTCTCGCGGTTCCAAGCATACTTACAGGTGTTAACTGGTTGAATATCTTCATCTTGTTTACAGCTTTAACTTCTTTGCATTTCAACATTGTTCTTCCACTGTAGGTTCACAATATCTTTATTCATGGCGTTTCGTCTGTCATTCTCGGGTCATCATTTCTTCTATCTGTGAGTCGATCCGGGTCCTCATGACGTCACCACTTGTCTTCCATGAAGACCTTTTTGGTTTCTTCTGAAACAGTACTTCGGCAATCTTCATTTCGTTTCATTTGCTGGTACGGTTTCCTTAATGGATACCTTAATGTCCATGGCTTTCTGGGTATCGGTACTTCAATAGGCGTTGCTTTTCTGATCGGTACTGGGTAGAGCCCCACTGCAGCTCTCTGCTGGTTTATTTGCTCATCATACGTCACATATTTTGGTGTGAATGTTCCTGGAACTTCAAAATGGGCGACTGAAGTGCAGGCTTTATTTGGGACCTCCTACACCACGCACAGATCTTATGTCCAGCCGAGGCAGTGATTTATTTCACGCACAGAGCCAGCACACGCTGGAGTCCGGGATCTCGCCCTCCAAGCCGGGTACGCTGCAGGGCAATGTGCAAAAAAGTGTCAAGATCTTCGGTCCCCCGTCATACAGATCCCCATGGCGACTCCAATCGTTCCTTTAGGTTTCTGCCACTTTCCGATGTGCAAATGGCCTCTAATGTGAAGTTTCACAGCCACTCCTGATGGCTTAGGAGAGATGTTAAGGCACGTCTTCAGACAATGGTGGCCATTTTGAAATCTTAGAAAAGATGAATTTGACTCATCTGCCAACCCTTTCTTTGGGAGAACAGAGCCGGATCTTATAGCTTGAAGAGTACAGAATAAAAGATGACCTTCACAAGATAAACAAAATCCTTATTAGCCCTGGTCTCCTGTTTTCCTTTCATACAGGCGGGGGAACACTTTTTATGTGATCAAAGGTTTGTGTCCGTTGAATAAAACATGTTTGATCGGCTGCCCCATGAGGCATACGAATTTCTAATTGGAGGGATACGCTTTTGGTAAATATCTTTGTATCAACACAGCACAGTTGGTCTGTACGATGCACATTCAGCGGGATCCTTACCTACTGTTGAGATGGATTTCCAAAATCAGACTCTGGGTAGAGGATTTTGCAGAGGCCACCCTATTCATGTTAAATAGGAAAGAAACTGTGGTTAGCCAAAACCCAATAACAGTAGCTAAGCGAGCAGTCCAGGCAAGGAGGAGAGTGGCTTAGGGCTACAAGGAGTCCATACAGAGCAACACTTAATAATGTAAGTTAAACAGTAAGTATATTAAGATAGTTGTGTATTAAGCCTTTAGGGTACACACAACGCATATAAAAATCACAGGTAGTATTGTCAATCAAAACCATATATACATACTCACCAATTAGGAGATCAAACATGCATATGAATTCGATACCAGTGTGCAATACAGGGGAATATTCAGATGCAAGAATAATGGGTAGAGAAGTTGGAATAACACAGACCCAGTTGCCTCTATTTTAGGGAGAATTCTCAAAAATGTGCTAATTCCCTTCACCTTAGAGACCCCCAGCAACTTTGCTGGATTTTGAGGACTTGATTTTTTACCTGGAGAGTGTGACCCTTTTTTCCCACTCATCTATTTTGATGTGTGTTTGACTCCTGTGTTCTTTGATTATGGTGTTTTAGACGGCTCCATAGGTATAATCTTTTCATGTGTCACACAGCACCCTCAGTGCAGTGTCACAGGGAAGCATTTCAAGCTTTCCCAAGGTTTAGATACCTTCTCTGGGATAAACCACTGTTTCCCAGAGAAAGTAAAGTGAAATGGGCGTTACTAGTCTTTTCAAATTCCTAGACCCAACACACGCTATCTTACTATAGAGTATCGGAGGGGTTACCTAGTATCCCCTGTGTCTTGATACTCATGTAGCAGGCAAATGCTACCCATTCCTATCGAAATGGCTGGTGGCAATGGTTTTACAACAAACTACCATGATTTAACACGACCGCGAACACTGGTAGCGTTAAATCACTGGAGCGATGTTTTTCAAGATGACGTCTGAGCCCCCTTTGTTTAAACAGGTCCCGGTCTTTTTTTTGCCATTTCTTTGTGGCAAGGTCCTTCTAGAGGTTGCTGTGCGCGCCAAACCAGGTTTGGTCCCTTTGTTTAATCGCCTTTGGCAGCCTTCAGGACTGAAGACCGCCTCTGGCGCCAGAGTGTCTAGGGTTGGCAGGAAGTGAGGGAGGTGCCCGAAACTCCCTGTGCTTAGTCTCCTAGGAGACCCAAATGCACTCTGGTGTGATTGGCGGACTGCCCGGCAAGGACAGCCCCTGCTGGGTGAGTGGCAGCTAGGCTGGAATGAATGGGAAGAAACTGGATAAAAGGCGAGTCTCTTGGCTTGGAAGGCAGTCGACCACTGGAACGAAAGAACCGAAGACGAGCTAGAAGAGGACGGCTGCTGTAACTCCTGGACCATTTGTTTGCCCGGTGAAGCCCTGCTGTGGATCCGAATGGCAAGTTCATCTCGACAGAGAAACCCTGCATGGACGACTTCTCCCTTTGAGTTGATGGGACCAATCAACTCCTAAGCCACCTGGATACCATTCTCGGAGCTGGTTGTATTTTCCTCAGAGTGCTGCAGGAAACTGAATAACCAGGGAGAGGGACACCAGTTTGTGTGCTTGACTACAGCAACCGGAATTGATTTGCCAAGTGCCAGCTTTGACCAGTCCCAGTGCAGGAGTCCCCCGACGTCCTCCCTCTTGTCCCCACAACTGAGGCTCAGGAACAACGTGATCTGCAGGAACTGCCATGAACAGAAGTCTTCAGCTGCATCTTTTTCTTCCTTGTAAGGTACTGTGAAAACCCGACCGAGAGAACTTACCTCTCACTGCGAAAGTGCTTGGAACTTTGGCAACTTGCAGGCCTAATCAGCTTGTGACCCAACATATGAATCTTTCTTTTACAAACTACTTCTGAGCACTTTGGCAGACTTTTCCGTTTAACTACCAGAACTGCTTTATCCTATACAAGACTTTAGCCCATTGACTTTGGCCTAACCTAGTGCATTGAATCAGCTCCTCTTGTAAACTCAAACTATTTGCACTGTCTAAAGAGTAACTGTATATTCTTTCCGTTAAGCTATACCTTTTTGCTCCTCCTTCAAAGTAATTTAAATGCCTCAGACCAGTACAGCGTAAAGTACTGAAGTATATTTTTGTGCGATATAGATTGCCTCCTCCTAGTGAATGTTTTATAATTAACTGTTGAATAAATTAAGTATAATAAGTTTTTAACCAAGAAACCTTCATTGTGAGAGTTTATTTGAATACTTGTGATTGTAGACCTCTGTGTAACATCCTTACAACTCACATTCCCTCTTGAAATAAGCCTGGCTGCTCAGCTCTTCTACCAAAAACTGTGTAGTACAGACTCATACCAAATGTTGGTTTTGCTTACACCTGTAGTCATAGTTGTGTGTAGTGGTCTAAAAGGGTACTGCATACAAACTCTGCCTAACGACCTGAAGCCAGGCTAGAGGCAGTTGGGGATAAGGGCGCTACACTCAATGTTACCCTATGGTGGGGGGGGCGAGGGAGGGGCAGAAATCGCTAGGATAACTTGCCCCCTGACTCCCGTTCTTCTAAATGACACTGCAGGTCTTCCAGAATTCGCTGGTGGTACAATCTTCTGTCCTTGGTGTGGGAAGACCAGGGGTTGCAGGTGGGAGGTCACTTTTGGTCACATTGCTTGTTAAGAAGTATTTCTAGAATCTGCCCTCATGGAACGATTTTAGGAGGCCACACTAGTTATGATGAACAGGGAGTTTCGAAAGGTTAGGTCCAGGCTTAGCCTCAGGTGTGTGTGTGTGTGTGTGTGTGTGTGTGTGTGTGTGTGTGTGTGTGTGTGTGGGGTCAGAGGCCCTCAATGAGTGCATTCAGTACGGCACACAATAATTCAGTTTAGACAGTTCTGAAAATAGTTTCATTTTTCAATGTGTTCTAAAGGTCTAAAATAAACTAGCAGGTATTACTATCACACAACACTCTAATACAAATATATACAATCAACATTATGTTCACTTAACTTAATCCAGCAATGCAGGTAAGCAAGTTGGATGCATTAAATGATGGGAACCAATCACAAGAATAATATCCTAACTTTAGAAGTCCAAACCCTACGATGAACAGGGCCTTGTGCCCAAAGGACACAGGGTCCAATACAATGTTTCTCACCAGTAAGCATGCAATGGGTTTGTGGTGGCAATTAGTTTACAACTAATTAAAAGTTCTGAAACAATTTGCCCACGGATAGGTAAGTGTTCGCTTTTCTTCCAGATTGAAGGCAATACAGAGGGGCAGGATACCCCACCAGGTTTGACGACCAAAGGTGAATAAAGATGGTAGACAAGGGGACCTTTTCCCAATAACGTATGGAGGACAGAGAAGGTGTGGGGGCAACAGGCACGCTCGTGCTTCCTCCCCCTCCCCCTCCCCCTCCTGACTCTGATTTTCCCAGATATCTTTGTGGATTGTCTATGGGTGCCTGGGGGCTTAATCTTCCACCCTTAGTTCCGGGGAGAGGTGCCCAAGAGTTGCGGGTTAGAGAATTCCTATGCTCCGAGTGAAATACAAGATGCAACCCTTTCTGGTGAAGAAATACAGAATACAACGATGCAGACTTCCTTAGGACACTTCATGGGATGGAGGAAGGTGTGTTCCAGCAATGATCACCATTTATAGGCAACGACTGGCATACATACTTCCTGTTGCAGTCACAGCAGCTACTCAAGAGCAGGTTCCCTTAAATGTGGGAAGCTAGAGTTCGGGCAAAGGCGGCTTGTGGTTCAAGCTGGCAACTAACAAAGTTCCAGAGTTCAACGCAGAGAGGCGACTGTTCTGGCAAGGTAGACCACAAGAGAGCTGGTCAGTCCGCCAGGCAGTCCATTGACTCTACCGAAGGCTCTGAAGGGCTGGGTCCTTTAAGTTGAGTAGTTGGTCCCATTAATCCAAGGGCAGAAGTATCGCTCGTAGTCTTCAGAGATGAGGCAGAAGAGCAGGTTTCATGGGCCGGACACCTGAAGGGATGCTAGGCTGCTTCAGGAGTAGTCTTGAAATCTTCAGGGGTCTGCTCTTCTCCGAGGGCTTCATGCCTCAAACGTAAATCTGACGAATAGTATAGCTGCGGAGTTGCCACATTTTATCCAAAATCTGAGCTGGAATCAAGTCTAAGCCAACCAATGGTATGGATCTGAATCATTCAAACATCCAGTAATTGTCCAATCGGGGATAGTTAATTGTTTCGCATCTGTCCCAGAAGCATCCTGTCTGGCACCATGTATGTGGAATGGGACTAGACAGTCCGAGTCTGCTTCCTGGGCCACACAGCAAGGCTCACTAGCCCACGAAAGCAGCAGCTTTCCCAGGCTATTGCATGACCTTATAAGGACCTTCCTGACCTGAGAGTGCAGGAAGAAAGGCAAGCTACAATATGGCTAAAGAGCAATCGAGAATCTTGTGGCACCGGCCACTTTAGTAGCCATGTGTGGTAAACGTGTATGTGCACACAAAAAATAATGCAAAAATAGTAAAAATGTAACTGCTGCCACCAGCTTGTCTTTAGGCACATTGAAAAGTGACCAATAAGCCTCTGTTTAAAAAGCTATGGTGATCCAAAAGTATCCCTTTGCACTGCACACTAAGGTGCTGTGTGCAATTTTAAGAATCAAATAATTCTAAAGAGAATTTCCCAGTACTGATAGTCTGAAGGACTGATCAGCTTCCCTATAACAATTGAGAAAAAGGCAAAGGAAATGAAGCTGAAGGCTTTCCTTCAAAAAGTCAAGGTAGGATCAAAAACAGAGCAAAAAGTGCAACTTTCCTACAGAACCCCAAACAGTCTGTCCTACCATTGCGCAATGGACTGTTCCAATAAGCTTCCAGAAGAAGACCCCCAATGCGTGGTAGCCCAAAAGAGTTGGTCAGTCCACTGTGTGTTCTAGGGAGACTTCAGAGGACTTCCAAGATATGGATCCTGGAGCAGGGTTTGAGACTGGTTGTTCCCACCGGTCCAAGGGTCGTAACACCAATGAGGGTTCTCTGAGAGCACACACAGGAGTAGGCCTTCACCGGGCTAATCACTGGTGTGGATGCTGGTCAGTTGCAGGGATCCTCCCTAGGTTGTCCCCAGAGAGCTCTGTCATAACACGCACACACACATGTACGCACGCACACATGTACATACACGTACATACGTACACCCACGCATACACGTACACCCACGCATACACGTACGTATACACACATACGTGTACACGTACACACACGTGTACATACACACATACACGTACACAAGTTTTAGGCACATTGTGAACGTAACCAACAAGCCACTAGAGAAAATGTTTGATCGCAATACAAAATATTTTAACTGCACCTCACTGTGAAGTGCAATTTTAAAAATACAGGATTTCTAAAAGGGAGACAGTCTCCCAGCACCGATAGGCATCGAGAGTTTCCCCATATGAATTAGCAAAATGGGCAAAAGTTAATTAGATGTCCGATGTCCTTTACTAATTGCCACAAGTCAGGCTGTGGCAATTAGTAGAGGACTAATCGGGACCAAAGGAGTGGTCCATTATTTAAAGCTAACATCTGCTTTGTTGTAGCTGAGAACCTTTTTTTTTTTTTGTGGAAAGATGCAGTAACGCCCTCCCTGCTCCTTGTATGACTGATATAAAATTGCCCTATTGTTGCTCTAAATTGTCTCTGAAGGATACAAGGGAGTTTGACCCTATACGCCTAATCCTGCTCTTCGAATGGATTGTGTCCTCCCAGGTCTTCCTCATCTTTGACATTCAAGTCCGCTTGCATCTTGCTTAGAATTCTTTTTTCATAGGGCCGAGCGTCGTATGGTATCGAGTCTTGGTCCTCGATGTCCTCTGTAGTGTCCCTCGTGACATTGATGCTGCTATATGAAGCATGCGCACTGACAGTTACCTCAGTTCAATTTTTCCACGTTACTGCGTGCTTCAGAGCTCCTCTCCTCGGTGAAATTTAGATACATTTGTTTACATATTCTTTGAATAATGTCCTCAACAACGAAGACAGGCTTCAAGCAGTATTCAGACTGTTGAGCGAAAATGTTTATCACAGACCCTCACCGCGCCCGTCTGTGGTGCTTGGGGTCGGGCCACAAAGTAGACTGTGGCTCATGTCAATCCATGACTGTCGAGGCCTTGCGGGAAAGGAAGGGAAAACTTGATGCAGGTAAGCCTTCTCTCAAATCCCTGGCCTTTACCCCATCTAAAAGAAAATCGTCTGAATCGTGAGATGTTTCTCCCTTTACAAAGCTTCCAAAACACTGTACACTTTCGATGTCTAGTTCACGACACTCGTCCTATTCTCATAAGAAGAGTAAAAAACGACGACATAGATCCATGTCGTAGTCTTACTCTCCCAAAAAAGAACCAGACTCCGGCAGAATTAGAATACTTCTGTTTGAGCATTTTCAAAGTTTTCCAGAGGCAATCTCCTCTGAAGTAGTCTGAGAAAAGAGTCCCCCTTCGGCATCTATTAAGACTGGTAGGGAGTCTAGTGTGTTTCCTTCTCGCGTGTCTCAAGGCCTGGGAAGAGAGACTCCTCAACAAAAGTCTTTCTCGACTCACAAGAAAGAGCCTGTCTGGCCCCTCAAAGCATTAATCTTCGGTATTGAAACCTTCTTTGAAGGTATTGGAGCCATTTTGTTTATCACTTGAACCTTCAAGGCATGGGATCCATCTACAGCCATCGAAGCATACAAAATTGTTGGCCTGGTCACTGACTGCTTCAAGGAAGTTGTCAAAGCCTTTGACGCCTTCAACTTTGTCGGAGTATTCAGTGCTCTCGAAGACTGCCACGCCCATGGCCGATATATAGAATTGTTTTGGACCCATTCCTCAACCTGATTTCTTCAGGCAAATGGGATCAATCTTTGAGGAAGATGACCAGCCCCCTTTTTTGGTACGAATATGGGACACCAAATGTCCCAGAGGAGGTGATCTCTGAAGAATCCAAGATGCAAAATATGGTGGATATTCTAAAGGAGACCAGTAGCTGGGAAACATCACCAGAGACAGTTTGGTAACCCAGAGACTGACCTCTCATACAGAGCTGTAATTTGTAAAATGTCTGAGCATCTGGGATGGTCCAACCTGCAGCTGCTATGGAGACTGATGATCTCACCGATATTTTAGACAGTGGTCCGGTTAGGGAGGCTGTGTTGGCATTCCATACAGCCTTAAGAGTAAGGGTTTGGTGTAACTGGCTTAAACCAGACCCTTTTACACCAGTTAACCAATTTACAAAGAAATACATAACTGCTTCTGTGAACCCTCCTTTCTTTGAACAGGCACCCTACACTTGAGACCCTAGTGGTTCAAGCAGCAATAGTTTCATCAAAAGCTGCATCTTACCGTTGTGCTCCGCCAGATAAGGAGGGTAGAAGAATTGGCTCTTTAGCAAGAAGAGTATTTAGTGCAGGGAGCATGGCTTTAAAGTCGGCTAATTCTACCAGTGCCTTAGCAAAGTACACTCTCACTCTTTGGGGTGTATCTGCTCTTGCAGAAGAACACATTCTGGAGGGAGAAGAAAGAGTAGGTTTCTTAAGCCTAATACAGGATGAAAAATACACCATGAGGCAGTCGTTGCAGTCCAGCCTGGATACGGTGGATTCAGTAAGCAGGTCCAACGCTGCCAGTGCAGTGCTTAAGCACATGTCTTGGCTGAGAAAATCAGGATTTTCTGCAGACGTCCACGCATTTTTGCTCGACATGCCATTTGATGGGACTTCCCTGTTTGTTGAGAAGGCTGATGGCCTCAAAGCTGCAAGCGTCCCGAGCTGCAGCTAAATCATTTGGGGTGTCAAACGGACAACCTCAACCTTCAAATCAAGGAGGAAGAGGTTGTCCTTTGTCTTTTTTCCTCCGCCTCTAGAGAAAGAGATCATTTCCCAAAGAGGCCAAAGAGGAGCCCCTCGTTGATAGAGGAGGAAGAAATCCCTGTCCAACTCCCGCAGGGTTACCATCAGCTGCAGGTGGTACAGCAAAATGACTCGCTCACCCACAAGTCTGTGGTAGGAGGCAGCCTGTCATGTCATCTCCGGAGTTGGCGAAGCATAAATTTGGACGCTTGGGTGCTACAACCCGTAGCAGACAGTTACTGTCTTCCATTTCTAAAAAGACCCCTGATTGCCCCCAAAATCCAGATCAACTTTGATTCCAGATCTGCTCCCCCAATAGATTTTCATCCTGTTGGAGAAAGGTGCATTAGAATTGGTACCTACAGCACAGAGAAACCAGGGTTGGTACTCTCCCTACTTTCTGATACCCAAGAAGGACGAGGAGTGCGACCCATCTTGGACTTGAGATTCTTGAACAAGTTCCTCAGGAAGGACAAGTTCAAGATGGTAACTCTTTGGCAGATCCTTCCGGTGGCCCTTCTACTCCAGGATTGGTTGGTGTCATTGAGCTTTCGGGATGCTTACTTTCATGTGCCAATACATGAGAAGCACAGAGTACCTGAGGTTCACAGTTGGTGGTTGTCGTGATCAGTTTCGGGTTCTGCCATTCGGGCTAACCTCAGCCCTGAGGGTCTTCACCAAGTTTATGGCAGTGGTGGCATCAGGTCTGAGGGGTGGGTGGGGATTCATATCTACCCCTACCTAGACGATTGGTTGATCAGGGCTGTTTCTCCAGAACAGTCTTTGAATCATCTCAGTCACACCTGCCACTATCAACGAGATGGGCTTCTCCCTGAACTTCAAGAAGTCCCACTTGAAACCTTCATAGAAGCTTCAATTCATGATATGATATATGATATAGTATTTATAATGTGTCTAAACACAAGTGTTTAAAGGTGCGAGCAATGGACCAGTCCTGTATTCAGCCTTGAGGGGGGGGGGAGAAAGGAGCTTCGCCACCCGAGTTAAGGGCTCAACATCTCTTGCAGATGGTTCAAAAATTCCAGAGTGCCCAACGTCTTATGGCCTATGACTTACTAAATTTGCTCAGCCTCATTGCAGCCTGCATTTTTCTGGTGCCAGAATCCCATCTGAGAATGAGATCCCTTCAGTGGGCTCTCAGATCCCAGTGGTCTCAATTCTCCGGCAGAACGACGGACCTTCTCCAAGTCCCGACAAAGGTCGCTGAGGATCTCCAGTGGTGGGCCAGCCGAGAGAATGTGATGAGAACATTGTAGGCATCCATGGCCGGATACTGTTAGGCAGAATTACATGCAGTACCCTTTGGGAACACTACACACAATTAAGACTACATGTGTGTAAGCACAATCTCACCTTCTGTACAAGCCTGTACTACAGTTATGTGGTAGCAGTGGCTGAGCAGCCAGACTTCTCTCAAGAGGGATGTAAGCAGTACAAGATGTTACACAAAGGACTTGCAATCACAGTCGTTCAAACATTTAAGGTTTCTTGGTAAAATAATATACATTTATTTACACATTTAGTTAGACATTCTACTAGCAAGAAGCAGCTCAGTGCCACACTATAATACACTACAGTACTCAACCTATATGTTTCTGAACAAGTTAGGCTCCCCTGAAGTGGGAGCAAAATGGCACTTCAGTAACTTTCAAAAGGAGTAGAAAGACAAAGGTTATAAGAATCCAAACACAATTACTTTCAGAGGCAGGGCAAATAGTTTCAGTTCACTCCAAGAAGCCGTTCAATTCAATAGGCCTGCGCCAAAGTCAATGGTTCAGTGTCTGGGATAGGATATCAGTGTTCTGGTAGTAAACGGTTAAGTCTTTGCCAGTGTTCTTAGAAGTAGTTTGCAAGAAAGTTATGCCGGATTAGGAGCGAACAAGACTCCAAAGTTGGGAAGGTTTCACAAACTTAAACCCGGCAGAAAGGATTTCCACACCGCATTTGCACAGTACTTTATGGATGAATAAAAGCTGTAGCTGAGGCAGTTGTTCCTGGCAGTTCCTGCAGATCTCGCTGTTCCTGAGCTTGTCGTGGGGACAAGGAGGATGTTGGGAGTTTCCTGCACTGCCCAGGGAAGAAGCCACAAGCTTGGCGAAATGTCAGTTTTAAGGTGCGAGTGCCTTAAAGTCCACAAACTGGTATCCTTCTCACTGGCTATCCGGTTTTCAACAGCTCTCTGAAGAAAATTCAACCACTATGGAGACGGTTTCCAGGTGGCTTGCAAGTTGGTTATTCCCACCAGCTCAAGGGAAGTCGTCCTTGAAGGGGCTTCACTTTCGAGGGAGTTTCAGGCAATTCGGACCTGCAGCAGGGCTTCACCGGGAAAACCAACAGTGCAGGAGTTGCAGCAGCATTTGTCTTCCTTCAGCTCGTTTTCTGTTCTTTTTTTCCAATGGTCGACTCTGCCTGCCAAGTCCCAGAGACCTGCTTTTAAAAGGTTTTCTCCCATTCATTCCAGCCTAGCTGTCACTCACCCAGCAGGGTGCCTTCCTTGCCAGACAATTAGCCAGCCAATCATGCCAGAGTGCATTCAGGTCTCCTAGGAGACTAAGCACAGGGAGTTTCGGGCACCTCCCTCACATCCTGTCCACCCCAGACACTTAGGTGCCAGCGGAGGGCTTCAGCACTGAAACCCACCAAAGGCCAACGAACAAAGGGACCAAACCTGGTTTGGCGCACAGAGAAGAACACTAGAAGGACCGTTCCTAAAGAACGGTGAAAAAAGATGACCATAGTCTGTTTTTACAGAGGGGTCTTGGGCGCCATATTGAAAAACATGGCTGGCCCAATTTTTAGCTACCGGTGTTCGTGGTTGGGAAAAATCATGGTAGTTTGTTATAAAACCACTGCCAGCAGCCATTTCAAGAGGAAAGGATAACATTTGACACTTGCATGCATGTTTAAACACAGGGGATGCTAGGCAAGCCCTCCAGCACTCTATAGGAAGATACTTTGTGCTGGGTCTATGAATTTAAAAAGTCTAGCAAAGTCAAGCTAACTTTACATGCACTGGGAGACAGTAGTCGGTCCCAGAGAAGGTATTTAAACCTTTGGAAGTCTGAAAGACATCCTTGTGCCACTGCACAGAAGGTGCTGTGTGACACAAGAAAAAGATGATGCCTATGGAGTTGTCTAAAACTCCATATCCAAAGAAATAAACACAGAAAACAAACCGAATTGAAAAGTTCAAAGCCCCAAAGTTTAGCAAAAGAGCTGGAGGGCTCCAAGGTAGAGGGAATTGGCACTTGGGTGAGAATTCTCCGTAACGCGGACGACAGTTGGGGAGCGCAAATGAGATCTTTCAATAAGCGGACACTGGTCTCAGTCGGAGTCCAGACTCCATATCAACCTTTTGGAGCGGAGGGCAATCTGACTAGCGCGGATGGCCTTCCTGCCCCTAATGCAGGGGAAGACTGTCTTGATAATGATGTACAACACAGTGACCATGCACTACCTCAACCAGAAGGGGGGGGTGGGGTAGGGTCACTGCCCCTGTGCAGAGAGGCAATGCAGGTCTGGTTCTGGGCACTGGGAGAAGGAATTGCACTTCTGGCAGTTTATTTAGCCGGAGAAAAGAACACGGCAGTGGACACTCTGAGCAGGCAGAGCATATTAGTCCATAGTGCGAACTAGGCCTGGAGATCTTCGGCCTTTGGGGAACCACTCAAGTGGATATGTTCCCAACCAGTGTCAACCCGAAATGCAACCTGTTCTGCTCCAGGGAATTTCCCCAAAGCTGAGCTCTACGAAACGTGTTTATGGTGGACTGGGAGTTTCCACTGCTGTACGCGTTTCCGCCAGTCCGTCATTCCTCATGTCATCAGGAGGTTGAGTAAATTCGGGAAAACCATGATCCTCATTGCTCCGGAATGGGCCAGGAGAACGTATTAACCAGACCTTCTGGAAATGGCCATCTGCCCTCCAATTTGTATTCCCCAACGAGAGGACCTACTCTTGCAAGAGGGAGGTTGCATTCTTCCCCCAGCGATCAGCACTCTCAATCTTAAAGCCTGGTGTCTGAAAGAGTGACATACAAAGATTGGGCCCTCCCGGAAGACGTAATGGAAGTGTCGGCTAGGAGGCCAGCAACTAAATCCCTGTACTGCTGCTGTTGGAATAGGTTTTGCAGCTGGTGCAGGAAAAATACTAGATCCTTTCACATGTAAACTTCCCCATGCTCTGGCTTTCTTGCTCCACCTAACCTATTCTGGGTTGCAAGTGGCCATGGTAAAGGTCTAATGGCGGCACTATCAATTTTCAAATCTCCAGATGGGAGGGCTTGGGGGTCATATGTCAAAGTGCTGATTGTAGTACAACTACTGAAGGACTATACCAATTTGTTTCCACCCACTCCCTTCATCGTTCCATCATGGCATTTACATCTTGTATTTTCTATTGGAGCTCCATTTGAGCCCCTAAATTTGTGTCCTCTGAGGATGCTCACTATGAAAACTTCCTTTTTGGTAGCTATCATGTCTGCCCATACGATAAGTGAGCTACAGGCATTATCTTCCAAACAATCTTTTACATCCTTTTCAAAAGATAAAGTAATTTTAAGAGTTGTCATCTTTCCTTCCGAAAGTTGTCAGTGTCATCTAGCATAGCACAACGTATTGTGCTGCCATCTTTTTTACCATTCTCATCCATCTGAAGAGGAGAGACATTGTCTAGACCCAAAATAAGAGCCTAAGCTTCTACATTATAAGAACTGCAATTATTCTGCATGATCAGCTTTTCATCGGTTATGCTGGCCAAAGACTGGGCATGGCAGTGACCGAACAAACAATATCTAGATGGATTATAATGTGCATAACAGAGTGTTACTCATTAACTGGCAAAGATTCGCCAGAGGTTTGAGGGTGCATTCCACTAGAGGGGTGGACACTTACTCATCTCTTGAAGGAGATGTGCTGGTGTGCGACATTTGTAGAGCGGTAACCCGGCCGTCATTTCACACTTTCAGTATATTTTACTGTGTAGATTTTTTCTCAGGAGAGGAAGCCAAATGTGGCAAGGCTGTCCTCCATAATATTAACAAAGAATAATATTCTTGGCTCCCACTGCCTAACTCAAACTGCTTTTGGAGTCTTTGAAAGATGAGGAATACATGGCAGCACCCAATCCATTCGAAGAACTAGTTACTTACCCCTGGTAATGTTCTTTCTACTGAATGGTCCTCCCATGTATTCGTCTTTGTTCACCCATCCATTCCCTCCTGCCTGATTACATTTTCCTGTGTCTTACACCTTCCTTTCTCGCAACATCAAGATTGTCTTCTCCTATAACACAGCATGCAAGTTAAAGGAGAGAAAAACTAAGAACGTAGGTAATGGTCAGCACGCGTGCTTCATATGCCAGCGACAACGTCATGAGGGACGCTATGGATGCCCTTGAGGACCAAGACTCGACGCTCAAACCTATGAAAAAAATAAATTACAAAACAAGCTGCAAGCAGACTTGAATGTCAAAGATGAGGACTACGTGGGAGGAACATCCAGTCGAGAAAACTTTACCACGGGTAAGTAACTTGTTCATCTAATTTATAACTCGCACATCCACTGTTAGCCAAAATTGCAGGTTAGCCAAAATTGCAGGTGTCAAATTTTGCAATCATGATCAGTTCACCTGTTAATACTGCTCAAAAAGCATCTCAGTTGACTTCAATTATGTTTTCCGGCGAGTTGAGGACCACAAATTCCTCCATTTTGTTCCTCACCTCTTTACAGGGTCTTAATCCGTATTTCAATCAAGAAATACCCACGGGGGCTGCCTTACTGCTAGATTGAAAATAAACTGTTTAGTGTTACTGGGGCGTGATCAGCTTGGGTCCGGAATTCAATTTGGGAATCCACCAAGCTTCCCAGCAGGGGAAAACCGACCATAAAACATTAAATCTTAGAAAAGCAGTATACACTAGAGTAAAAGTAATATTAATTCCTAGCCCTGTGTGCTTTCCACCATGCATCAAGTATTTACGATCCACAAAGCTTTTTTTATGCTTTTACAGCTTTATTGCTACTGGTGTAGCCCTGGCTAGACCTGTAAACCTCCTGATGTAAAACCATATTGAAGTCTTGTATTATGATGATCGCTCTCTTGGCTAAGGAAAAATCTTTGTTTCCTAAATCCAGCATAAATGCATTCTGGTAGGAGTTGAGAGCATAAAGCACTACCATCATATTTATCCCTCCCCAGACCCTTTTAGTGAAATGGGTCACGCATCTTTCTCCATACTTTAGTCTTATACAAAGCGGTGGTCCTTTCAAAATGCAAGGGCTACTCCACATGTTGTAGCCTTAGCTGAAGCTTGAATGAATTGTGGGGAACATTCTGTGCATAAACCTAGCTATATCTTGCTTCATTAGATGGCTCACCTGAAGATAAAAGGCATCGGGATGCTTCTAATTTAAAAAGACACACATTCTTCCTTTTTCACAGGCGAGTTTGAACCTTGCATGTTAAATGGAAGTATCTTAACCATCATGTCTGAGGAGTCCAGTGAATGGGGCTATCCAATCTCCTTCCCTCCGAATATCCACCCCTCCACCCTGGATTATGAACTAGGTGTAACCTCTAGCACCTCCCATGTAGATAACTCTTGCATATATTTCTGCACCAAAAAACATTCCAAAAGGCCCTTCCCACATTTTCCCCAAGTTCATAAATCAAACCTAGATTTCATCCTATGTAACAAGAGCAATACCAAGTATCAGCAAGATATGAAACATGTTTGTCAACCTTGTAGGCACACGAGTGCCATGGCAGTTATTGGAATCTGGAAAAACCTATGCAGAGGGGTGTCACATATGCAGAGGGTTGTCTCCACTCTGTCTCTAGGCCTTACCAATAAACCGAATAAATGGAATGATACCCGCCTCCCTACCCCTATTGGCCAACAAACAAGTTCCATCTAGGTTGAAAAATTGTGTAATTGCACTATTGATCTGCTTTTCAGAAAGTTATTGCAGAACAAATGATCAACAGCAACAATACATAGTAAATCGTAGTTCAACTGGTTGGTTTCCTTCCCCTCACTTCCAACCATGTTCGTCTCCATGGCATTCCCCACAACTGTGATCTTTATAGTAGATGAAGGTAGGTTTTCAAACTTTAGATGCAGGGCCAATGCAGTCACCTCCTGTTAGGCAAGATTTCATGCAGTTCCCTTTGGGTGCACTACAACAACCCTGGCCTCCTGGCAATAGGAGCCCAACCTTTGGTAGATGTCTGTAATACACAGGCTGGTAGCGTGTTGAGCAGCTAGGCTTATCTCAAGAGGGGTCAATGTGAGTTGTAGAGGAGTTACACAGAGATTCACAGTGACAAGTTTTCAAATAAACTTACACACAAGGTTTCTTGATTAAACAATTATTAATTTAGAGTCAGTCGGAGTAAAACTTCTTCAGAAGGGAGCAATGTAAAACATACAAATACATTCCAAAATGCACACTCCTAATATTCCTAAATCAGTAAGTACCCTTTTGGGATGGCACATACACACACGCACTTCCTACATCCTAAGACTACTTTAGTAACTAGGACACTGTGGACATTAATATACCACTGTTTGCATTTAGAATCTGGCTTAAGAGTTTGTCAAAGAAAAAGATGATCAGAACAAGAGATCACACAATTATTCTAAGCAGGTAAGTACTTTTGATAACCCCCCAATGCAAAGTTAGTTAACTCAATCCTGGAAGGAAGAGACAACACAATGTCAGAGGGAAGAAGAGTCATTCAGGGAGCCAGGCTAAACCAAAGTCAATTGGGCAAAAGTCTAGGTGAGCTGAAGCACTTCTTGCAGGTGAGTAAAAGTCTTGCACACTGTTTTAGAGGTCTTGGTAGAAAAGAAGAAATCAAAGCAGGCCCACAAGCTTTTTAGGCTTGTGAAGTAAAGAAGCTGTCAGCAACTACAGAGTAACCACAACAAGTCTCACCAACAGAGAACAAGTGCAGTTACACGACAAGAGGTAAGTTCTCTTAGACTCTTCAGTACCTTTAGGTTGAAGAAAAGTGCAGCAGATGGCTTCTGTTCCTGTGCAGCGCTGCAGATCCTGGTGTTCCTGGGCCTCAGTCGTGGGGACAAGAGGAAGGACGTCTGGGGACTCATGCACTGCAATGGGACGGTCAGCAACCGCAACCGGCAATCTTCAAGCAAGTGGCACTTCAGTGTTTCAGCTCTTCACGTCTATCGCAAATGGCAACACTGCGGTTTCTGGCTGTCCAGATGGACTTTCCTTGTGTCTGGGGTCCAGCAGTCTGTTGAGGTGGCTCAGGCTCGGTCAGTCCTGCTTCCTGGGAATCCAAAGACTCTTCCTGGAGCTTTTTGCCAGCTTAAAAGCAACGCACACAATCTGGTGTTCCTCTCCCTGGCTATTCGGTTCCAGCAGCAACTGCAGTGGAATTTCAACCAACTCCGAGAGGATGTCCAGGTGGCTTACTTTGGAGTTGATTGGTCCCACCAACTCAAGGGGAAGTAGTCCTTTCAGGGCTTATCTAGTCGACACAAAATTCGAGTTTCAGCACAGCAGCAGGGCTTCACCGGGCAAACCAACAGTCCAGGAGTTGCCACAAGAGTCCTCTTCAAGTTCTTCGGATTCCATCGTCCAGTAGTCGTCTCTGCCTTCCAAGTCAAAAAGCCTTGCCTTTTATGCAGGTTTCTCCCATTCTTTCCAACCTAGATGGCACTCACCGAGCATGCTGGCTGTCCTTGCCGGACAGCCAGCCGGCCAATTTCAAGAAGGACCTTTCCAAAAAGAAATGGCGCAAAAAGAACACCGGGCCATTTTGACAAAAATGGCACCCTTGGGTGCTTTACTGCAGCTGCGACCGCAGCCTGCGGTAAGTGCACACCACAGTAGTTAAAAGCAAACCACTGCCACCAGCCATTCATCGAGGAAAGGGTAACATAAAATTGTTACATGAGAAGCTAGAGAAAGGGGATACTAAGAAATCCCTCCAGCACCCTATTGTAAGATAGTGTGTACTGGGTGTAGAAAGTTACAAATGTAGGTAAAGTCAATTTCACTTTACTGCTCTTGGAAACGGTAGTTTATCCAAGAGAAGGTATTTAAACCTTGGGAAATCTAAAAGACTTTCCTGTGTAATTGCAGTGAAGGTGCTGTGTGACACAATGTAAAAAGATTATGCCTAGGGAGTTTGTCATACTCCACCACCAAAAGAAACAGAGTTCAAAATCACATTAAAATACATGAGAGAATGGGGGCTGGGGGGTGGAGAAAGGGTCTTACTCTCTCCAGGCAAAATAATTCACGTCCTAGAGTCCAGAAATAGAGCTGGGGGGGGTGCCTCTAAGGTAGAGAGGAATTAGCACATTTCTGAGAATTATCCCCAACGCCTCCTTTTTAATATTTCTATTTGTATTACCTTCCTCCGTAAAATGCATCCGAAAGAGCCATTTGTATTTGACGCAACCATAAAGTTCTGTAGTGAACGTCTGGCGCTCCCTTCGTTAGTGTACTGGCAGCCAAATATTAAAATAAACTTCAGCCCATCTGACCACAGGGGATTCTTTTACCTTTCCTCACCTCCTGCAGAATTGTATTCATTGTTTGAGGAGAGTAATGCAGCTACGTTCTTTTGTTTGGTGATATGGTAGATTTTGGACATGCACAGTCCACTCTGTGGTAAGTGTGGAAGCAGTGGCATGTCTAGCGAGGTGGCACCTGCTACTTCTGGAATCTGATTGGCCACCCCATTATCCTAAACTATGATCTTTGTGTGCGTGCACACTTTATGCAACCACCTGCATAGGTCAGTGCCCCCCACTTGGGCCAAAATATCTTTGCTTTCCCTAAATAGCAACACTATGGATTAACAGAAGCTGATTCTGTCCACTTCCTCCTTATGTTTTTTTTGGATACTCTACTCAACTTGCTCTCCAATCCTTTGCAGTGGAGTTCAAGATTGTTCGCAATCTGACATTGTTGAGAGAATCTCCCCGAACAACGCAACCTCACATTCCTGATGTCCCTGCGTCGCATCCATGCAGAGGGGCAGCAAATCCTCCAAGCTGCAAGGAGAGGCCCATTGACCCTCGTTTTCTGAGCAGGGGAGGCTAGGTTATCTTCCCCTGTCAATCTAAAAGGACATCTGGCGCTCCACAAAGGCCCTGTCACTCATTGCCTACACTGCTGGCCCGTGTAGGTTTGTGGCATAGCCCGGTCCCCCATGGCATAAAAATGTAATCTGGAAAGGCAGAAATGGTAGTTAAAAATTGTCTCCAAGTGTCTGTGGTCCACCCTCTCCCACTGGAAGTACTTTCTGTAGTAGGGGGGGTGCATTTAAACTATTGAAGTAAGGTCCTGTGTAGCTGAAAGGCTGGCCTCTTTAGAACACTTGGCATCATTGCCAGTGTTCATCAGGGTAGCTCTTTGCTTTTTGCATTTTTATTCATCATTGAGGAAGGTGTATTTGCCTTTTTCATGGTATTTGATTGGGATCTGAAACACCTTTTTGTAATCGGTTAATTGTTTTATACGGTTCTATGCATTTTAACTAAAACCATTTTTTAATGACTCTCTCAGCTCTCACTTTCCATATAAAATCAGACAATTAACCGTTTCTTGCTTTTGGTGAGAGTCCACCGTTTTCGGCAAATGTATTAGTTTCCAGTTTCTTTTTGTTTTCTTTGCGTTGATTTACTAAACCCACAACTTAACTTAAATTTTGCAATAAAAAAAGCTTCTGTTTTATGTATTATTTTTTTAAGCTAGGGGCCCTACTGGGTATTTAATTTTCAAATGAATCATGTAGGAGCAAAATGCTAAAAAGTATTGTAGAAGAGCACATTTTTGTCATTTCTTCAATTTTTGTTTTAAAGCCAGTCTCTGAATACAAAGGTCGAGAATGTAAATTCACATTTGGTCATTTTAACCTGCTTCTTCATTGTGGAAACTGCATTCTTCTCCAGTGCCCTGGCTTTTTATGCCATCTTGGATCAGTTGCTTGTATCTAGCCCATCCTATTTTGGGGTCTACAAACGTGATGACCCGACGTGGCTCCCGTCTTGGGTGTCATTGTTTTACGAAATATCAATACACATCTTTGTTTTTGTGTGATATGCTTTATTAAGGATGTCTGAATGTTTATCTTTTCACAGCATTGTAAGGGTTGCACTTTCTGTAACATTTGACAATTTGTATAAACCTATCCAAGTGCCATGACCCATTAAATTTGCTTTATCCTGTTGTCGAACATTTGCAATTGTAATGTAAAATGTTCCCGACTGGGATCCTGTAATTGGGATCTAGCAAAGAGGATTCCAATCTCATACTCTTTGGATACCTATTTTTCCTTAGTTTCCAAACTAAGTTGAGCAATCAGATTGAGTCTTCACTTCCTTTAGCAACAGTAGAAGCTGTGCAGCGTAACTCATCAGAACAGTGTGGTTAAGTATCATTTTCAGTGTTGCTTTGGTTGCTTGCTTCAGTTCAGAGTTCATCAAGCTTGGCATATTAGCATTTTGGTTTTGATCCACAAGCCTTTCAAATTGAAGTTTGTGCCTGTCACCTTCATACAAAAGTTGAATGTGAAAGCGGCTTTAGTAGCTAACCAGTTGTTCATAATGTCAAATTGTTTTATATTATGCTTCTTGCTGGATTTCTATTGCTTCAAATCACTGCTGTTGCTAATAATTGCTGTTAACTAAATTAATGGTGCATAGATAATGTACCTCGGAAGAATGAGTCTTCCCTGCTGCGATTCGAACCAGGGGGCATACAGATAAAAGGCTTGGGAATAACTTGTTCTGCCCTACCCTTCCCAGGATTTTACTGAAGTTTCACCTATACAAAGAGATAATATTCTATTTTCTCATTTTCTCTGATTCAGAAAAAAACTTCCCTTTGTCTGGACATCGGGTATTTGAAGTATTATTTGGATAATGTCAAAGTCTTTGGTTTATCAGAAAGTATTTCTCATATGGGGACCCCTGCATAGAATATCCATTTTCTGTTTGATTGTATGGCTTTCTAGTGACCTACATTCATGGATCTCATCTGCAACACACTTTGTAAACCCTCTGTGATGGATGTGAGCCCTGGAACTGTCTATTTTGCACATAATGTTCTGAAAAAGGTTTGGGTAGTACCTAAAAATGCAGATTAATATCCCATAAATATTGAACTTTTTCAATATTCCCAGAAATCTGGAAGGAAGGGGACTGGATGTACAAATCATAGTAGGCTGTTGTACTGTTAGTGCTTGCCCCCCCATTTCCCTGGACCGTAGCTCCCAACATTACCATTATTCCTTTCTCTAAAGTATAGCTGGAGAAACAAGGACTCTGGTATGGGGAGCCGGATGGCATAAGGGGAAAAGCATTTGACTGCACATGGTCTTGACTCCATCCTAAATAACCAGCCTAGAAGTGACACACCATTAGGTAGCTTGTTTTGGGAACTCTTCTCTATATGGTATTGACTCCCTTCATATCTTAACATTTGTTGTGTAAGAGATGCTCCAGTCCCCTTCCTTGAGGTCAGTGCATCTAATAATCGTGGATGAATGGGTATTAAGATTTCCAAAACAGATTTCCCACAGAAATGTACTCTACTGTCGGTGTAAAACCTTGATGTATGTATTAATCTAGGAGTTGGAGATTTGGCAGCATACTGCAATGTTTTCACACTTCGAATGAGCTCAGGCTCTCATGTTATTCGGGGATGGGGGGGGCGGGGGAAAAGGATGATTTTCAGGTGTCATAGCTTATTTTCCTTTTTAGTGTTCTCCGTGGCCTGAGATAACTTATGTCAATAATGCACCCTCACCTGGCTTTAACAGCTCGCACAGCAGTTTCTCCCTAGCCGAAGGGTAAGTCTTGGTAAAGAGACGAACTTGTCAACATACAATCTACTTAAAGTGCTAAGCATTTCTGACTTGTACCTATCCAAGCGGGGTTAATGTTGGTGTCCCTAAATTAATTTTTGGGAAATTGTCTGAGATGTGATTTGCATGTGAATTTGAATCGATTTACATGTTCCTATCCTTGTCTCCCAAGGATCAACTTTGACCTATGAAATGACTCTTGTAATTTGCATGTCATTATGGGAACACTGTACATTTTAAATATTGATATAATTTAATTTTATACATGTTGAATACTTAAGGGAGTCCTGAGCGGGAATTGTAATTTTTGTCTGTTGTAATATGTTTATGAAGTAGCTGACCACTGTTTCTCTGCTAACACATGCTACTTCATTTGTTGTATAAAATGTACTGCTTGTAAATGGGGAAGCCACATTGATGATTCTCATGGATGATGAGTCTCTGGCTTTTCAGGTTGTTTCGGACAAACGACCTTGTAACTGGTGGTCAATTCCTGCCTTTCTATGCAACTGCTGACAGTTGTGCCTCTATATTTTTCATACATTAAGCATAGCACCAACTCCACGAAAACTCTACATTGCCACCTAGCAATCGGTTTTACTATTCGTCTTCCATGACATTCGGGTCATAAATCAAAAGTAAAGTGTGATTTAACAAATGTTTGTTGGTTACCCCAGGCAACAGCACCCCGACATCTGCAATGTTTTTTATTGGCACTCCATGTCAAGATATGATGCTGGGAATGTCGGTTGCTTTTAAGATGACACTAGTTGGCAAAAAAGACCATGTTTTCATGTAACCAATGTAAACCACAGGATTGTGCCCGACGAGCCATACCATTTGTTTTCCATGCAGAGGCATAATTTGACAGTTGAAGAAACTGATCGATTTTCTTTAGCTGCGAGTATTGTTCTGATGCGAAATTGAAATAAAACGATGGTACCCTGCCAGAGAACATCGCAGTGTCTTACATCATTTATCTCCATAATGAATACCTCCAGTGAACTGTTCTTCAACCTTACTTGCTGCTTTAGGAATTTTAACCATGCCTTACCTTTCAATGGCAATCATGAGTATGGTCAACTTGGTTCGTTTTAGCTTTGTTTATTTTAGAGCATGGATGGAAGCGAGAGAGCATACGGTTTCTCTTAGTTTAGTGCCATTGCTACATTGTAGGAACAGCTGGGGATTCAGGTTTTACTACAGCAGATCTCTACTCTGCAGCATCTCACTAACCTGCTTCTCTGTGGATGCCTATGTATTTAAAGTGCACATAAGGTTGTTGGGTTTTATTTAGGCTTGTTCTAAAGGTCTGTGGGAGTGCATACAATTTATGTCCCAAAGGTCATGATTTTTGCCAGGCTGATCAACCCAAATGAGCCCCCAACAGAGTTTAACCCTCCACTTTCAGAAATGCCTCCATCTATTACAACACTTCCTACTGGATGCTTCACTCACCTCAGAGATAAGGAAGCTCAGAGGGGAGCCCACTGGCTCCACCACCCAGGCAACATACTTCCAACTGCCTGGGTGGGACCTTCATTCAACCCCAAACATTCCAGGCACATGCGGGACATTCCACTCACCATACATTCAGGGAACAAACGGGGAAACCAGGTGCAACAAATGGCTTATCCACCCGACAGTGTGGTAATTTGAAAGTTTTTAAATCTTAGTAATATCTCCATGGTTGATAATTATAGAGGTAATGATCATGTATAGCACTTTGTTCTTTTTTTAAGTTGGATAAAAATAGATGTTGATACCAAACGTACTCCTTCTCAAGTTATTAATCTGTGAACAACAAAGGCCTTAGTTGGCCCTTTTGGGATTTAAACCTGTGACCTTAGGACAGATATCTGAAGCAAATGTTTGCCCTTCTGAAATATATATGTAGCATTTCTTTTCTCAGGCACGGTATCTTTCTCCTATTTACAAGCTTTGTAAAATAACCATGCTGCAAATAAATGTTAAAGCTTAGTAACTTTGCTTACCTTTCTGATAATATCAGATTGTTTTTACATAGCGCTTCATGAGCTACTGCCACCTTTAAGTACTGTAAATGGCTTTTCTCACCCAGTTTCATGGTGATATGATATGGCATTTATAACGCGTCTATATACAAGGGCTTCAAGGCGCGACGAGGCAAGGGAGAGGGAAAGAGGGAAGACAGACAACGATTCTACTAGGCCAGGTGTCCTTCAGATCGCGCGTACATGCGTAGGGGGACAGTGCGGGGTCGGGGGACAGTGCAGTACATGGGATGATGGAATAAATAACAATAAGTAAAAGTAAGGCCAGCAGGTGGCAAGTGCACGGGTAAGAGCAGGAATCAGGAGTCAAGTGCTTGTAACGGGACTGAAGGGAAACAGAAAACAGTCCCCAAGTGCAGGGGTTGCCAGGAAGGCAGTGCAGGTGTGTGACTGGCTGGTGAGGGGACCTGGGCCCGATATCCGAGGGTGACCAGGTAACAAGTGTAGTTTCAGTTTCAGCCAGGAGGTCAGCAGGGGAGAGGAGGAGAAAGGGCAGAAGCAAAGAGAAAGGTTTTGAGGTGCTTCCGGAATCGGGGATGTTTTTGAGGTTTCAGAGGGAGGCCCCAGCTGAAGTCTGAGATCTATCACCAACTTGTTGCTTGGAGAAGTGACTGACGCTGAGGGAGTTGGAGGCGGTTGAGCGAAGAGCTCGAAAAGGAAGGTATTTAGGAAGAGAGGGTTGAAGGTATTGAGGCCCAAGCCCCAGAAGGCCTTGTGGACAATGCAGAGGTTTTTGTACTTAATCCTCGCAGCCGCTGGGAGCCAGTGCAGAGATTTCAGTCCTGGAGAGATACGATCCCTGGGCTTGAGGCCAAGGACAAGACGCTCAGTCCTGTTCTGGATGAGTTGCAGATGGCTGAGAGAAGAAGCAGGCAGATTTAGGAAGAGGCTGTTGCAATAGTCCAGCCTAGAGAGAACCAGAGCTCTGGAGACAGTGAGCTTCTGGGGGAAAGAGAGGAAAGTAGAATTTCTCCAGCATGGGGTCTGGCATGGATTCACATGCTCATGAATATTCCCCGTCGTCAGGCTGGGAATCCTCGGTAAAGAAAAAACCAGTATCAGTTTCGTTTCTGATCTGTCTTTCGTAGTAATAACCAATCACTGGTCTCTGCGTCATACTGACCACAGCCAATGACTGCCCTCTACCTAAGCACCGCCTCTGGCAGCCATCTTCAGATTTTTACCGCACGTTCATGTGTTGGGATCCTCGTGCTATTGCTCTCGAGCGTTAGTGCTATTTTTCGCGCTTTTTCACAAAAAACTTCGATTCTTTCGGTCAAAAGAGCCTCAAGCTCCACCGATCCTACATCCGATCAACGGGGACCCGTGTCGGATTCATCTGTGCCCCTCAAGGGTGAAGATTTCGTCGAGCTACGCTTCGGAGGACTCCAGAAGCTTCTCAGGCCCGGTCTCGGAGATGGCCCAGGAGAAGGGAAGCTCGACGCCCGGAAAACTGTTCAGGGTCTGCCCTGGATGCCAGCTGCAGAACGTCTTCAAGGAGGACGAACACTCTTTCTGCCTTTACTGCCTTCATGAGGGCAAGACGCACGTGGAGAAGGACTGTGCGTTTTGCGGCAACATGTCGGAACGGACCATGAAGGACCGCCATCAACGTCTCGCCAACTGGCTGGAGGGTAAGAGCCCGTCTGGCGAGAAGAAGAAGAAATCCGAGCTGTCTTCTAAGACCTTTGAGGGTGCCCCGGCGACGGGGGCCCAACATAAGGCCAAGCACCGCGAGTCCGCTGGCACCGGGAGCGCCGAACGGTCGGGCTCTACGGGCGCCAGGCAGGGCGCACCCTCCCCGGCACCATCAACCACGAGCCAACGCTCTGGGTCGGGTAAGAGGAAGGCCGAGCACCCGGCGAAGCTCCTGGAGAGGCCCCGGTCGAGCTCTAAGGCAGAGGAGGAGCGTGGCAGTGCCCCCTCCCTCAAGGATAAGGCGGTGAGCGCACCTAAGGTGGTGAAGGCCTTGATCCATCCGACCAAGCCCTCTATCGAAACGGTCGCGGCGGCCCTGGCTCAGCCTGTGGTGGCTACACCAGTGGTGACGACCTCAGGGCCCAGAATCTCCCTGCCTCCGCGGAGGGAGTCTTCCTTTGTGCCCATCGATAGGACCCCCGTGAAACCCTCCGTGGGCAAGAAGGGGGGGCAGGGCGTCGTCGTAGATTCGGCCTCAACCTCAGAAGAGGAGCTGATCGAGGTCTTAAGCCACGGCCTAGGCGTGGAAGGCGGCCAGCCCGTCGGAATGGACCCCGACGCAGGTGACGACGACGACATCGTCGAGGATACCGACGGGGCCCCTGCTCGCCCGTCGGATTCCCCTCTGCCAGCGCCGCAAGACAACTCGGCGGCCATTTTGTTGGCCATACAGTCCTTATGCTCCGAGATAAGGACGAGGCTACCGTTACCGACGGAGGAACCTCTCCCGTCGGGGGATCCAGAACCGGGACCTTCTGGTGTTCCCCCTACCAAGAAAAGAAGGATCCATCCACCACCTCCTTTTCAACCGTCGCGCCCCGTCCAGCCCTCCTCCCCGTCCACCCGAGGGGATGATACGGGGACTGACACGGCAGCGACGGGTACGGACGACGAGGCATACGACGAGGATTTTCCGTCGTCGCCTCCCAACAGGGCTTCTCCGCCCGACGAGATCGGATCTTTCCACTCCATGATCTCCAGGGCTTCCGAGCTTTTCCAACTCTGCCCTGAGGAGAAGAAAAAGGAAGGCTTCCTTTATCAGCGGCGCGAGGCCAAGAGGAAGACGGTCCTCGCAGTGCCTCTGTTGGACGACATTTGGGATGAGGGCCTTTCCCTCCTCAAGAACCCTTCCACGACGCCAGCTAGAAGAGACCGGTACGAGAAAAAGTACCGGGTCCCGGACACGGCCCCCCTATGCCTCCGGGCGCAGCCTACCCCGGACTCCGTCGTCTCCGTGGGACGTAGAGTCATCTCGTCGGCAGCGACGACGATTAAAGCGGCCAACGCCTTGGCTATCGTGGCCCGCTACGACAGGGAGCTCTGGTACAAGATAGCTCCCCTGCTGGATTTTCTGCCGGACGACAAGAGGGCGGAGGCCCTGGAGATCCTGCAGGATGGTGAGGTGGCCTCGGACCACGCCATCACCGTGGCGACGGACATCGCCGACACTGGGTTCCGCCAGCTGGGCAACGGCGTTTGCCTTCGACGTCGTGGATGGCTCAAAGCTACGGACTTTCGGCAGGACGTCCAGACCAGAGTCCTGGACATGCCCTTCGACGGGAACAACCTGTTTGGGAAGACAGTGGACGATTCCCTTCAGGCCATCAAGGCGGATACTGAGACGGCCAGGGCCCTTGGAGTCCTGCAGCAACGACGAACGCCCTTTCGGAGCGGCGGAGGCAAGGGCGCCTCCAAAGGTTCCGGCGGCGGTTTCGCTTCCTACCGTCAAGCGGCCCGCTCGTCGTCGCAAGAGGCCTACAGAGGACGAGGCAAGTCTAGCGGACCCCGCCGTCGTCGCCAAGGAGGTCAAGGCGGCAAGGCCGCGTCCAAGCAGGATTGAACCGGCCGTGGGGTCGGGCCCCCACCGAAGCACCCCGGTGGGAGGCCGGCTGGCGGGCTTCGTCAGCGTGTGGGAGTCCATCTCCACCGACTGTTGGGTGCTGGACGCCCTGGCCCGGGGCCACGCGCTCGAGTTTCAAAGAAGGTGCCCGCGCGTCCCCCCCCCGTGGCCAGGAAAGAACTTCACGTCCCTCAACTTCTCCTGGAGGTAAAGGCGATGCTCAGAAAGGGCGCCATCGAACTCGTCCCAAAGAGGCTTCGGGGCTCCGGAGTCTACTCGCGATACTTCCTCGTGAAGAAGAAGACGGGAGGATGGCGCCCCATCCTAGACCTGCGACGTCTGAACAAGTTCATCAAGGCGCAGAAGTTCCGGATGGTCACCCTCCAGCACGTCCTGGGTCAGCTGGAGGAAGGAGACTTCCTATCGTCGTTGGATTTGGAGGATGCCTACTTCCACATTCCCATCCTAAAGGGGCACCGAAAATTCCTCAGATTCGTGGTCCAAGGGCGTCATTACCAGTTCAAAGCCCTTCCCTTCGGACTACGGTCGGCACCCAGGGTATTCACAAAGTGCCTCGCACCGGTGGCGGCGCAGCTGCGCCGCGAGGGGATTCACGTCTACCCCTACCTGGACGACTGGCTCATCCGCGCCAAGACGAGGGAGCTCGCCGTGGTCCACACGGCAAGGACCGTCCAACTCCTCACGGACCTGGGATTCTCCGTGAACTACGCCAAATCCCACCTGGTGCCCGCGCAAGTCGCACTGTTTCTAGGAGCGAGGCTCGACAGTGTCCCTTCTGGCCTCCCCGTCGGAGGAGAGGACCAGGACCATCTTGGGCAAGGTGCAACGGATGTTGGTGGCCGACACGGCCAAGGTGAGGTCCATCAAGTCCCTCCTCGGGATGATGTCTTCCTGCATCTACCTCATTCCCATGTGCAGGCTCCGGATGCGCCCGTTGCAAGAATTCCTGGATGCGTGCTGGATCCAGACGACGGGCAGCTTCGAGGAAAGGATCAAGCTCGACGAGAGTTTCCGACGAGCGATACGGTGGTGGGGCACCCGCGCGCATCTGACGGCGGGCATGGACTTCCAGACCCCAGCCCACCAGGAGACTGTGACCACGGATGCCTCCCTGGAAGGGTGGGGAGCGCACACCGAAAATCTGCACGCAAGAGGACTCTGGCTCCCGACGGAGAAGTCCCTGCATATCAACGTCCTGGAGCTCCGTGCAGTGTTTTGGGCCCTCAGGTCCTTCCTTCCGTCCCTCAAGGGCAAGGTGGTGAGGATCTTCACCGACAACACCACCACCATGTTTTACATCAGGAAACAGGGCGGAACCAGGTCCCCAGCGCTGTCCAAGGAGGCGCAGGACCTGTGGCATTGGGCCGTCGCCCAAGGGATTTTTCTGGTGCCGTTTCATCTGGCAGGGATAAAAAACACCATCGCCGACTCACTCAGCAGGGAGCTGCGCTCGTGCCACGAGTGGGAACTACGGCAGGATCTGGTGGATCGCCTCTTCCGACGGTGGGGCACACCCCAGATCGACCTGTTCGCGACGGCGACGAACACCAAGTGCCGGAGGTTCGCCAGCAGGTTTCCCCAGACGAGGAGCATGGGCGATGCTTTCTCGTTCCCCTGGGAGGGCCTGTTCCTCTACGCGTTCCCTCCCTTGCCTCTGCTAATCCGGCTCGTCAACCAGCTCAAGAGGTCACGGTGCAGGATGATCCTCGTCGCACCTGCGTGGCCGAGGCAGATATGGTTCCCGGACCTTCTGGACTTGTCAGCGTCCCCGCCGATCAAGCTGCCGGCGGACGCGGATCTACTCTCCAGGGAAGGAGGCGCCATCCTCCACCACGACCCGAAGTCGCTGAACTTGCAGGCCTGGCTCCTGCAGCGCTAGAGTTTGGAGGATACGACATACCGGCCGATTGCAGAGAGGTTCTTGCAAAGGCCAGGGCGTCCTCGACTCTTAAATGCTACGGACACAAATGGAAGAGGTTCTCTGTCTGGTGCCACGCACAGAAGATTAACCCTCTACGGATTACGGCTCCCCAAGTACTGCCGTACCTGCTGACGCTGGCCAAAGCTGGTCTGGCACACGCGTCCATCAAGATTCATCTTGCTGCGATCTCCCGATACACCAGAACCACGGGGCGGACGTCCTTGTGGTCTCATCGTCTGGTGAAGGAGTTCATGAAGGGACTGTTCAGATCGTTCCCGCCGGTGAAGGCTCCGGCCCCGGCGTGGGAGCTCAACGTGGTGCTGACCAAGCTCATGGGACCTCCGTTCGAGCCTCTGCACTCGGCCCCGTTGAAGTTTCTATCGTGGAAAACAGCTTTTCTTGTGGCCATCACCTCCGCACGACGAGTGGGAGAGATCCAGGCCCTTTCCTGCAAGGCCCCGTACTTGACTTTCCACGACACAAGGGTAGTGCTCAGGACGCACCCCTCCTTCATGCCCAAGGTGCCGTCGGACTTCCATCTCAACGAACCCTTGGTGTTGCCTGTGTTCTTCCCGTCGCCTTCGTCGCCGGCTGAGAGGACTTTGCACTCGCTGGATGTGGCTAGAGCGCTGAAGTTCTACGTAGACCGCACGAAGTGTTTTCAGAAGACGTCATAACTCTTTGTGAACTTTGGACCTGTCAATCAGGGGAAGGCTCTCTCGAAGGCTTCCATTTCCAGATGGCTCTCCGGCTGTATCATGTACTGTCACCAGTTGGCAAACCGACCGCTGCCTGGCCGTCCGAGAGCCCATTCCACCAGAGCGATCGCAGCTGCCGCGGCGTTCCTATCTGGTGTGCCCCTGCTGGACATATGCAGGGCTGCTACGTGGAGGTCGACGCACACCTTCACGAAATTCTACTGCGTCGACCGGGATTCCAGGGAGGAGTCCAGGGTCGGCCAAGCAGTGCTGCGCAACCTGTTCGCCTGAGGTGAGCCTGGTGAGGAGGTAAGATGCTTAATGTTGAGTTGATGTGATGCTTAATGTTGAGCCTTTGCCACCTCCCGTGGTTGTGCATGTGTGTACTGCTATGTATTCTTTATTCATGAGCATGTGAATCCATGCCAGACCCCATGCTGGAGAAGGAACAAGTTACTTACCTGTAACTGTTGTTCTCCAGCATGGGTCTGGCATGGATTCACATGCGAACCCTCCCGCCTACCCCTCTGCGGCTCTTCACTTGGTCATACTGCCACTTCACGTGCTTCCAAATCTGAAGATGGCTGCCAGAGGCGGTGCTTAGGTAGAGGGCAGTCATTGGCTGTGGTCAGTATGACGCAGAGACCAGTGATTGGTTATTACTACGAAAGACAGATCAGAAACGAAACTGATACTGGTTTTTTCTTTACCGAGGATTCCCAGCCTGACGACGGGGAATATTCATGAGCATGTGAATCCATGCCAGACCCATGCTGGAGAACAACAGTTACAGGTAAGTAACTTGTTCCACCTCCTGAGGAGGTGCAGCGGTTAGTGTGACTTAGAGATGTCAGAGATGTGAGGAGAGAAGGAGTGTGGGGATCAAAGATGACCCAGAGGTTTTTGGCCTCTCAGGTGGGAGCAGGAAGAGGGCCAAGAGAGGCCGGCCAGAGAGTGACAGGAGTGTGGGTGTGGCGATGAGGAGAATCTCGGTCTTACTGGCATTGAGGCCGAGATCGTTGGCTGGCAGACAATCTGAAATGGGAGAGGAGGTGGCTGAGGGTAGCCTGAAAATGAGCTGAGTGTCATCCGCATAGCACTGGAAGTTTGGGCAGAGCGCGGCAATGCGGTCGGCAAGAAGTGCCAGGTATTGGTTGAACAGCCAGGGAGAGAGGTTAGACCCCTGGGGAATACCACAGGTAGAGATAGATGAGAGGAAGGACCCAAGTTGAACCTGGGAGGGTCTGGGGTAGGCAGGAAGGGGAGGGAGGTGCCTGAAACTCCCTGTGCTTGGTCTCCTAGGAGACCCAAATACACTCTGTGATTGGCCGGCTGAACATCCTGCTGGGTGACTGACAGCTAGGCTGGAATAAATGGTGAACTGAATAAAAGGCGAGACTTTTGGCTTGGAAAGCAGTCGACCACTGGACAAAGGAACCGAAGAAGAACTTGAAGAGGATGCCTGCTGCAACTCCTGGACGGTTGGTTTGCCCGGTGAAGCCCTGCTGCAGTGCCGAAACGCCAGGTTTGCATCGACAGAGAAGCCCCTGCACAGGCTACTTCTCCCCTTGAGTTGGTGGGACCAATCATCTCCAAATTAAGCCACCTGTACATCCATCTAGGAATTTCCACAGCGTTGCTGCTGGAAACCGTATAGCCAGGGAGAGGAACACCAGATTGTGTGCGTTTCTTTTAAGATGACCTGGAGCTTCAGGACTCCCAGGAAGCAGGACTGACCGAGCCTGAGCCCCCTCAAGAGTGCAGGCCCCAGAAGCAAGGAAAGTCCATCAACAGCCAGGAACCGCAGTGTTACTATTTGCGGTAGACGCAAGGAGCTGAAACACTGAACAACCACTGAAAGTGAAGTTTGCCAGTTGCGGGTTTGGACTGTCCCAGTGCATTGCAGGAGTCCCCCAACGTCCTTCCTCTTGTCCCCACGACTGAGGCCCAGGAGCATTGAGACCTGCAGAGCTGCACAGGAACAGAAGTCATCAGTGGCATCTTTTTCTTCATTTCTAAGGTACTGTAAAAAAGTCTGAGAGAACTTACCTCTTACTGTAGAGTGCTTGCCACTTCTGCAACTCACAAGTCTATTCGGCTTGTGGCCCTACATTTGATTCTTCTTTTCATACAAAGACCTTTCTATTTACTTACCATAAGTGCTTCATCCCATACAAGACTTTTGCCCATTGATTTTGCCTTAGCCTATTAAACTGAATCACGCTTCTAGGAAAATCTAAAAGTATTTGCCTGCATAAGAATATTTGTGGTCTCTCGTTCTAATAACCTTTGCCTTTTACCAACTTTCTAGAGTATTCTAAATGCCAACAGTCAGATATTAATGTCCCCAGCACCCTAGTATTTGAAGTCACGTGTGGTGTAGGTTGTGTCTGTGGGTCATCCCAAAAGGGTCTTTACTGATTTAGAAACTAAGTGTACAGTATTGAAGTGTATTTGTGTGTTAATATTATATTGCTCCCTTCTGAAGAAGGCTTATTCTAACTGACTGATAAATACATGAATAATTGTGTATGCAAGAAACCTTGAGTGCACATTTAATTGAATACCTGTAACTGTGAGTCTCTGTGTAACTCCACTACAGCTCGCATTGACCCCTCTTGAGATGAGCCTGGCTGATCAACACGCTACCAAAACTGTGTAGTACAAGCTTATACCAAAGGTTGGTTTTCCTATTCCTGTAGTCAGAGTTGTGTGTAGAGGTCCCAGAGGGTACTGCATACAAAGTTTGCCTAACAAAGACAATGCAGTAGTAAGCATACATCACTAGATGGGATAGGTAGAAGATGATTGCAACAAGTACCCCTAACCCACCTTCACAATCCTCCGAAGTGTGGCTTTCTAGAACTTGCCTTCCATAATCAAAGAGAATGAGGCTTCTGCATGCTTCTTAATTCCTCCCCTGCAATGGGATACCTCTTCCCATGTGTTCACTTGATTGGAAATCTCACTGATTTGTTGGTAACCAATTCAAGAAAGTTGTCTTGGCTTGCAGTAGTCTCTGGTCATTGAATGGCAATCTCCAGCAACAATTGCAGGAAAATGTCCTCATCCTGCGTTTTGCAATGACATGCACAAGCTGTTCAGCCTTATAAGCCCCTCCTTACTAATATCAGAGTTGGCACTAGTGGTTCAGCAGTCACAGTAGGGAGGCGAATGAACAAATTGTCAAAGAAGGTCTTCACACTGCCCCCCTGCCAGTGATTTCCAGCAACATGGCACCTTTTCAGGCTAGCATTGGTTGCGGTTGTTGCTTTCCCCTTTGTACCCATTCTGTAACTAAGAGGGCACTTTATCAAAGTGTTTTTGATCATGCACCTTTTGGAACAACAAGCTTATAATAAATTAACCAATGTACTTTTGTGTTAGGTGAACGTGTGGTTTAGGACCAGGAAGCAGCCTTTTATTTGACGTAAAGGTGCTTCTGCCCAGAAAAATGTTTAGGGGCCAGATTAGCCTTGCGCAGCATAGGAATATGGGTGACGCTCAAGGGTGCTTGTTATCCATAGGGAAGCAAGCCATTCTTGTTTCAATTGCCGGTACTATAGAAGCACTCCAAACAAGAGCTGTTAGCGCCAGAGACAAAGTGTTAAAATGGGGCTTTTCTCGTGACGTCAGCCTTCATCTAACCCTGGCAAAGGTTTCCTCGACAGTAACAGTGATTAAGATCGGAGTATCATCTGCATAGGACTGGGAGCTCCTGCCATGGCATCTCAATATTTCGACCCCTGTGCAACGCCACATCCCATAGTATTGGGGTCTGAGGTAAAGCCTCCCAATCTAACATTGTTGGCGATTCTCCAAAAAGGAGAAGAACCACCGAATGGTGTGCTCCGATACTCTACCGACCGACCTCAGACGGTCTAAGAGGACAGCATGTTTAACTGTATCGAAGGTGGCTGATAGGTCAAGCATCACCAAAAGTGAAAGCTTGCCTTGATCAGCCACACTCAACAGTTCATTCTGGACCGCCAGCAAGACCGTCTCTTTACCAAATCTTGGACGGAAACCAGTCTATAAGGGGTCCAGAAGTGACTTCAACAAAAGGCTGCAGTTGTTGAGTTACCACTTTTCACAGAACCTTCCCTGGCTAGGGAAGGCAAGCAATGGGACGGTAGTTTTGGAGGACCAGGGGGTCGAAATTAGGCTTTTTTAATAAAGGTGTTAATATGGTGTATTTGAGCATCTGAGGTACTGATCCTTGATGTAGCTATTTATTAACAAAAGTTGTAATAAATTGGTGCACAGAGCAACTGTTCAGAAGATGTGAACAAGTTTAATGATACAATAAATCCTTTAATCATTCAATAAGGCAACCTCCAGACAATCTATTTGTAAAAATATATTCTTCATGCTACGCGTGTGCACAGGAAATGACTACAGAATATTTACATGCAAGTAAATGTTTGCACAATATGATCAAAACGAATATGATTAACACAAAGGGTTTGTTACAGGACACTAAAGTCGAATTAGGCCCACCTTTGTATAAACCATGCCATGTAAGCAATTAAGGCCAAGAGACCATCTACAAGAGATGAAAGAGCATCAACACAGACCGTCCAGAGAGTCTCACTCACCAGTCTCCAGGTTGGGCGATTGCCGAGGTGAGTAATGTCACCAGCAGGGAAGGCAGTGGCTTTGATCTGGATAGTACAGCTCCGCATAAGAACAGAACCAAACCACCCTAGGTGAGTAAAGGGGCACCCACCAGGAGACTGCAATGAAGAATGGAAAACTTTGTGGAGCCTGCAGAGTGGAGATCCTGGAGCAGCAGCAGGGGATGGTTGCTGACCTTGCCCATCCAGGTGATGATTGCTCTCATCCCAGAGGAGTGAATACACCAGCTCTGCTGAGGCCAGAAGGACACCCTGAAGAAAGGCAGGTGAGTAACGCAAACTCGTTGACTTAACAGCGACAGTTCAGCAATAGTGACAACAGTTAGGGGGGGGTCACAGATTGTGGTTGAACAAAGTGCAGTAGGACATGCCACTTTTGGTCTTCATGCCGGGAAGATAGTACCTGGGTCCTGCTACAAATGCAGTGTCTAGCCGCTTGTAAAGTCCAAGCACCATAGCAAGCCTTAGGTGTTGGAGGGACTCACTCTGTCAGAGCAATGGAGCAATTAATCCGCATGTACTGGCTGAATCAAGGGAAAAGAGCACCACACACACACAGTTCCTTAGCGTCAGGAGTGAAGCAGAGCTTCACTGTTGGGATTTAAAGACTCCAAAACGTCCTACCACAGAGCTTTCTGAGCTTTCCTCGGGACAGTAGCTTCTCTGGGATACTCCACGGTCAAATCTCTCAGGTTCACAAGTCTTGGTGCAGTGTGTACACTCGGCGAGTAGAGGATGGTCCTAACTTCCAGTCATGCACACACATGCACCATTCAAATATTGGCAACCAGTGCTAGCCGCCATAGACTTTTTTGGGCATTATGCAAAATGCCAGTATATGTTCATTGACTTTACATGCTCATTTTGTGGGCATTGTCCCAAGCAAACATGTCGGAATGTGGAATGGATTGACCCTACATGCTCCTTCCCAATCTTCAACCCATCGCACTCGAGTAACAAAAATGCATTTGCCTGGATACTGGAGTTCACAAGGCTAGGCTTTGGAGAGCCTCAAGGAAGACATTCTTTTAGTGCCAAAGTAGCTAGCTACCTACATGTGCAGCCACAAGAATAGAGTATATTGGCACCAACTAGAATCCGTACAACTGTCAGTATAGCAACTCAATGTGATTAGGCAGCACTGTGGCAGTAGCTTCTTTCTTTGGGGGATTTTGGGGACCCCATAGAGCTCCATAAAAATGAGATGTCCCCAGCAACATCTGAATAGAACTTGCTGGGAGGAACAAGTCGTCAGGGTAACACAAAAATGCAAAACGTGGAGGGGACTCTGAAAAGTGAGCAAATCACTTTCTAAATGACATGACATTTCTCGAGGAAAAATATTTCTTGCATGCTTTGAAAAGCTTATTTTCCTAGTTCTCCATTGTAAGGCAATATTGTATGCAGTACCCTTTGGGAGACTACACAAACCTTGTCGTCCTGGCAATAGGTTTAGTTTATTATTTGATAATGCGCTCCAAACTCGGGGGTAGCCGGGCGCAGCAGTCACAAGTTTACTTAAGCTTAGGTTACATACATAGGATACATACAGACCATGCATTGCGTGAATGATTGAAGAGTTTGCTTTACAGATATGCAAGGTGTACAAGTTGTGAATACAAGATACAAAAATAAAAAAGAATACGAGTCCCTGACATGAGGTAGTCTGTCGGGTTTTCGGTATCATTGTAATTAAATGTGATAATAGATCCAGGCCTAGCGCAACGGCACCGAGTGTAAGTCAGCATAAGTCCATAGCCAACTTTTCACGTTACATCTGAATCTAATGTAAGGTAGGTTGGCTCTCAGTGCGGTAGGTAGTGCGTTCCAGGCACGGGCAGCTCTAACAGGGAAGCTTACTCCACCCGCTTTGGATAGTCTAAATCTGGGTGTTTCAAGTAGGAGGTGGTTGGAAGCTCTAGTGTGGTGAGTAGAGGATTTTCTAGTCAATCTGGCCGAGATATAGGGGGGGGCGCAGTGTTGTTCAGTCCTTTGTGGGTGAGGGATAACGTCTTGAGGAGAACACTTATCACTAATTTTTAACCAGTGGCGGTCTTTCCTGATGTTGGAGATGGGGCTCTGCGGGGTATGTCCAGGGCTGCTCTCAGAGCATTGTTCTGGAGTATTTGCAATTTATTCATGACAGTTTTGCTGGCACCCGCATAGAGGGCGTTGCAATAGTCCAGTTTAGACATTACTAAGGCATTGGCTAGAGTAATACAATTAGTTTTGGAAAGGTAAGGTCTGCAGGCCCTAATTAATTTGCAGGTGTAAGCTGTGGAGGAGGCTAGGGAATTAACTTTTTTTTGAGGGATAATGTGGAGTCGAGGTAGAAACCTAGGGTTTTTACCTCAGTTGCCACTTTAATTATATTGCGATCTATGTTGAAAGCAAGGTAATTAGGGCTGAGTTTTTTGAGGTTAGAGTCGGAACCCAGAATCAGTATCTCGGTTTTGTCATCATTCCGGCAGGGCCGTGGGAAGCCATCCATGCCTGAATGAGGAGGTAAATCTTATTTACTAGAGCTGAGTCTTCGATGAAGTTGCCAGATAGTGGTATGAGGATCTGCGTGTCGTCCATGTAATTGGTATAGGTTACCCCCAGTCTGTCCAGTTTGTCGAAGAGTGGCTTAGTGAAGATGTTGTACATAGTGGGAGAGACGCATGGACCTTGTGGGACGCCACAAGTGATTTGAATTGGGTCCGCTGATGCTGACGGGGAGAACACTCATCGTACGGTTGGCTAGGAAGGATTGTACCCATGATATAGCTTCACTTAAGAAATGTGTGCAGACGCTAGGTGGTTGCATAACACTGCATGGTCCACCAGGTCAAAGGCCGCTGTTAGGTCAAGGAGGAGGAGCATAGCTGTTTTACCTTTATCCTTCAACTCGTCGATTTGTGTCTTAAGATTGATAAGTGCCGTTTCAGTGCCATGTAGTGGTCTGAATCCAGATTGGCGAGATCCTAGTAGTTGGTTCGTCTCCAGATAGTTTTGGATCTGGAGGTAGGCTACTCTATCGATAATTTTGAGGAGAAATGGGACCGTGGTGATGGGCCTGTAATTAGTTGGGATAGCTGGGTCAAGGGTCTGTTTTTTGAGCAGGGGCAGTACCCAGGATTCTTTGAGGTTAGTGGGTACAGTGCTAGTTCTAAAGGAGGCTTTGATTAGTTTCGAGATGAAAGGTGCTAGGTCTCTTGCTACGTCCTTAATGACTTGTGCTGGGCAATTGTCACCTGGGCAATTAGAATACTTCAGTGATGAGATCACCTTTTCAGTTTCCAGAATGGAAATGTTCGTAAATTTGAAAGGTTTGCAGTTACTTTGGGTGACTGTTCTGAGTGTGTCAGTCAGGTGGGTGGTGTTGGTTCTTGTGGGGCTCAGGGATGCATTCGTCTTTGCAATTTTAGTTTGTAAGGTTGCAATTTTGGTAGCTAAGGCATTTTGGATGCTAGTGCACCAATGTTTGTCCTTGGGGACGTTTTCTGTGGGAGCAGTAGGGTTTTCCATTTCCCGCAGGATAAAAAAGAGTTCTTTCGAATTAGTTAGCTTTGCTAATCCTGTCATTAAATGAGTCTTTTTTAGTTTGGATTATTTCCTTCTTATATTTTTTAGCAAGGTTGTCAAGAAGGGTTTTATTCTCCACCGAGGGTGTATGCCTTCAGATGGCTTGGAGTTTACGTTTTCGGATTCGTAATTCTTTGAGGTGCGGGGAGAACATGAGTTAAGATGAGATTCTCGTTTACTTTTGCGTAGTTTGATGGGGGCAATTGTATCCAAGGCTTTGGACATAGCGCTGTTGTATGTCTCGACTAGCGTATTAGGGTCAAGGTTAATATCGCTAGTAGTGAGAGCTGATGGGAGTGGGAGTAATTTTTCAGACGTAATTTCTTTTTTGCTCCTGGTTGGCATAGGTGGTACTATTTCCTTATTGTTTTGGTTTAGGAGGCTCTATAGTTGAGAAGCAGATGAGGTGGTGGTCAGTCCAAGTTTGTGGTAAGATCTTGGAAATGATAGTATCACAGTTTCGGTTTGCTATCCAATCTAAAGTCGGTCCTTTTATATGCATAGGGGCTAGAACTTTCTGGATGAGGCCATGGTCAACTAGTATCGATTGAATGGAATGGGTTTGCTTGTCCTCGTTATCATTAAATCCCAGATTAAAGTCACCTAATAGAAGGAGCTGGGTAGAGTCTTTGATGTAATTGGTAAGGCGGCTGGATAAGTCTTCCTCAAAGTTGCCTAGTGGGCCTGGTGGTCTGTACACCAGGAGTACAGTTAGTGTACTATTATTAGAAATAGGTATTTTGGCCGAGAGAAGTTCGCAAGATGTTATTTCCGGGTGAGGGGTGAGTCTTGCATCTAGCTTAATTTTGGCAATGATCGCTAGGCCCCCCTCCCCTAGAGTTGGGCCGATCGACTCTTAATATGTTATAATGGTCAGGTATGGCAATTATGAGTGCAGGACCTGCGGCGTTGTGGAGCCACGTCTCAGTGATTGCGAGGAGATCTAAGTTATCCATGCCAAGTATGTCAGCAATTTCCGTATTGTGTGCTATGAGTGACCTCGCATTGATGAGGGCTCCTGATAAGGTGGGAGTTGTGGTTTTTTCTTGGATGAGTCTGGGATTGGGAGTGTTGGGTCTCTTCTGGTTGTAGAGGAAATCGGTTTGTCTTTTATGATGCCTTTCTGCCACTAGGGCAAGAGGGTTAGGCGCGGTTAGGATTAGTGTCGAGTCTGATGGTCTAGTTCTTTTATTTTTGAGGTCATAAAGGCGTGGCAGTCTCGCTCTAAGTCGTAAGTTTCTCTTGCAAGTTGCAAGGTGTAGAGTTGGTAAGGGCCATTGTTATGGTGATGGTTAGAAGAGTCCAGAGTAAGGTACAGTGTGTATATAAGGCCAGTTTTAGTAGTGCACATGTTGGGTCACAGGGGCGGCTATATTTGCCAGTCTCAGCAATGACTAAAATGCATATAATCAGCGGGAACCTAGATTTGACAATCCCCATCAATGATTAAAATGCATACATCAGAGGGTACCTAGATTAGGCAAATCACATCAGTGACTAAAATGCATATATCAGAGGGCACCTAGATTTGGCAAATCACATCAGTGACTAAAATGCATATATCAGAGGGCACCTAGATTTGGCAATTCACATCAGTGACTAAAATGCATATATGAGGGGGCACCTAGATTTGGCCATTCCCAGCAATGACTAGAGTGCAAACAGTGGGAAGCACTAGATTAGAAATCAGTTAGGCTATATTTACCTATGGTATAATTGACACCACATACATAGCTGTGGGCGAGATGGTACGGCTGTGGTAGTTAAATCTGGTGATACTTGGTAGCATTGCATCTCTAGGCTAGGTAGATGCATGTAATGGTCAGATAGTTATAAACTTCACCGTGGCTCGTTAATGGTACAGTGATATCAAGGTGCACAGAGCCTTATGTAACTATCATGATGCGAAGCATGTGGCGATACAGATATGGCCAAAGCGGGTGCAATTGCAGTGCATTGGCGAGTGAGTGGACATCTGTATATCATAATACACTGGATAGTAAGTTCCAATAAACTGTCTGTGTTACCGTCACATTCGGTTACACTTGATAGTATGCAATGCGTGCAGAGTGTAGGTCGATGACGGTTCGCCGTGAATGTGCAGGTCAGAGATGTGCTTTCTCCGTCAATAATAACAGTAAAGTTAGCGCTTTTGTTACGCCGAGTAGATCAGGTGAGGGGTACAAAATCGCTAATGGAGCAGGGCAGTGAACCGAGAACATAAGGGAGTGCAGGGTTTTGCGAGTCATAATCCAGGAGATGATAGGGAGTTTGTTACCGATAGTAGCGGGTAACTGTTTGATGAAGTAGTGGGGGGAGTGTACTTGCATGGCTTTGTGAGCGAAAGTCGGACAGGGAATCTGGCCGACGCCGTGGACAGACGCAGACAGGCCCTTCGAGCCGCCGCCCTTAGAAGAGAGCGGCCGGCTTCTGCCTCCGGTCAGCTGCAACCAAGGAAGTATTGGCTCACAGCCAATCAGCTGAACTAGGAGGGGAGCCAGGCTCAAAGGTGCGCATTGGGAATCATGGCGGCCATCTTCAAGTGGCTGTTGCACTTATTGGCATTGGATGAAACCCTGCTGCAGGTACATTGTAGCACGACGACGATTAAGATGATTTTGATGAAGCTTAGGGTGGCTTACTTCAACTGCTGCTGCTCATAAGCATCAGCCAGTAGTGGGTAACTCGACCGTGGGGAGCCTAGGTGATGATGCCACGAGGCAGAGGGGCTCCTGCCCTGGCCGAAATGGCGAACGAGGTAACCCAACCTTTGGTATAAGTCTATACTACACAGGTTGGTAGTGTGGCTGAGCAGCCAGGCTTATCTCAAGAGGGGTCAATGTGAACAGAAGGGCTTTTACACAGAGATTCACAGTGACAAGTATTCAAACAAACTTACACTCAAGGTTGCTTGATTAAACAATTATTTAAGTCAGTTCAATAAGCCTTCTTCAGAAGGCATCAATATACAGGCAACACACAAATACACATCAAAATACACACTTAGTTTCTCTAAATCAGCAAGTACCAATTTGGTATGGCACAGAGGTTCCTACACCCTGAGCTGACTTAAATAAGTAGGACACTGTGGACATTAATAGATCACTGGTACATTTAGAGCAATACTGAGTTGGTGTCAAAGAAAAGAGTTGGGGAATAAAACACAAATATTCTGAAGCAGGTAAGTACACTTAAACCCCCAATGCGAAGTAAATTAACCCTTTCCTGGAGGAGAGGTAAAACAGTCCGAGGTAAGAGTCTTTCAGGGAGCCAGGCTAGCCAATGTCAATTGAGCAAAAGTCTATGCAAACTGAAGCACTTCTTGTAGGTAAGAAAGTCTTGCACAATGTTTTCGAAGTCTTGTAGAAATAAAGAATCACAAAAGGGCCACAAGCTGGGAGGCTTGTGAAGGGCAAAGCTGCAAACAACCTTGCAAAAGCAACCAAGACAAGTCTTGACTCAGAACAAGCAAAGCTACACAACAAGAGGTAAGACCCTTAGTGTTAAAGTACCTTTGGTTAGAAGAAATGGTTCCAGCTGGCTTCCATTCCTGTACAGCCCTGCAGTTCCTGGTGTTCCTGCACCTCAGTCATGGGGATAAGAGGGAGGACGTCTGGGGACTCCTGCACTGCAATAGGGCGGTCAGCAACAGCAATGGGCAAACTTCAGTTAAGCTGCACTTTGAGGTTTCAGCTCCTCCGTCTATAGCAAATAGCAACACTGTGGTTCTCGGATACCACTTCAGACTTTACTTGCATTTGGGGTCCAACACTCAGGTGGCTCAGGCTTGGTCACTCCTACTTCCTTAGTCCGGGGGATCTCCCTGTACCTTGGTTCCAACTTAAAGACACTCTCTCAATTCTGGTGTTCCTCTCCATTTCACTTTGGTTCCTGCAGAAGCAATGGAAGTACAATCAGCTCTGAGAGGATGTCCAGATGAGCTTATCTTGTGGTCCATTGATCCCACCAACCCAAGAGGAGAAGTCATCCTTTGCAGGCTTTCTCTAGTCAAGGCGAATTCAGAGCGTCTGCGCCACAGCAGGGCTTCACCGGGCCAACCAACGGTCCAGGAGTTGCAGCAGGCGTCTCTTCCAAGTTCTTCGGATTCCTTCATCCAGTGGTCGACTCTGCCTTCCAAGCCAAAAGTCTCACCTTTTATGCAGGTTCATCCCATTCATTCCAGCCAAGCTGTCAATCACTCAGCAGGGTGGCTGTCATCCAAGGACAGCCAGCCGGCCAATCACCTTTGGGTGCATTCCTGTAACCAAGGGGATTAAGCACAGGGAGTTTCAGACACCTCTCACTTCCTGCCCCTGCCAGACATGCTGGAGCCAGAGGTGGGCTTCACTCATGAATCCCGCCAAAGACACAACGAACAAAGGGGCCAAACCTGGTTTGGCAAGCAGAGTAAATCTCAAGGACCTTTCCAACAATAAATGGCAAAAAGACTGTGTCCATTTTGACAAAATGTGCACCCATAGGTGTCTTCACTGCCGCTGCAAAAAGATACAGGTAGTAAAAAGTAAACCACTACCACCAGCCATTAATTGTAGAAAGGGTAACATAAAAAATCTACATGACAAACTAGACAAAGGGGATACTAAGTAACCCCTCCAGCACTCCACTCCAGTCTGCAGCAGTCTGTCTACTCTGTCGTTCGTGGGAGGCACCACTTAACCCCAGCAAACACCGCAGAGCGGTGAGCGGAGCATTGAGCCGAGGATTGAGCAGTCTGCAGCAGTCCGCGGCAGATTCCCGGCTGTCGGCGGGCTTCTCCTTATGGAGCCCGTTGTTGAAACTGCAAATCAAATTCCAGAATTTCCCTATCTGACGACTTCTGTTGGGTCAGCTTTGGAAGCACGGAAACTCAGGAGCAACCGTAAGGTTTCAGATCACCACGTACTCATGTACAGAAGTCTTTAACCAGAAAAGCGAAGGAGACAAGGACTGTTATCAACCCCCCCCCCTCTATCGGAACTAATTCACCAAACAAAGTCACAGAAATGACAAAACCACAGTTTGACTTTGAAAATCCCTTCGACACTACTCGGCGTTCCCCAGTTCCGTCTCCCATTAATCCCTCCATCACTAACCCATCGGTGGAGCCTGTGGAGATTATGACTGCCACAAGTCATTTTAACTTTTCTGCCGCCGCTGCCGAAAAAAGGACATTTACACTCTGCAACACTCCATCTGCTGCTTCGTCCCAAGCTGAAGACCCGATTATGCCTCCGACCCCTTCCATTTCACCTGTGCTGCGGGTCGCCGCGCTGGAGGCGTGCCCCTCCTCTGGGGGAGCATGCGAGCCGCGCTCACCGCGACTGAACCCCGAGGCGACGATTTTCTCTTCTTCCCCGTGTGCGGCTTAGTCTGTCCAGCCTTACCGCCAGCCCTCCGGGGTGGCGAGTGGAGCGTAGGCCGTGACTGCTGGAGGGCGGCCGGCCTCCGCCCCTGAGCTGGTCGCTTCACGGGGGGAGCGATGGGATATTGCGCCCGCGGGAGTTAGCCTGCCTCCCGGAGGACAAGCTCCAGGCCAGGAGCCAAAAAGGGCGGGCGGTTGGAGGGTCCCGCCAGGGGACGTGGTTTTCCCCTCACCCGCAGCAACTAAGCCCAACCACCTCCACCATTTGCAAACTGCGGAGGATACGACCGAAGGCTTACAGGGCCGTCGACTAGACATCTCTTCTACCAGCACTATCAATGTGAGGCCAGTAAGTAAGACGGTACTAGCACAAATCCACGTACCATGGAGTCCTAGCACGGACTCGCAAAAGCAAAAAAACGAAGGCCTACAGACTGAAACTGAAGAAATGGGCAATAATACACCATCGGGGACGTCCCTATCCCAACCCTTGGAACGACATAGAAACAACGAAATAAACGTTCAAAATGTGCCAATACCCATAGTGGCACCTTCTACTATTCCAAAAAAATCTCCTGTTTCCTTACCAAGACAACTACCTGCTGAAAAAGACTCAAGCAATACCATAGAAGCGGATTGCTTTGCACCACAAAACATCAAAACTCCTAAAAACCAAAAATCAAAAAGTCAAGTTTTTTTGATAAAGCCGCAAAAACATCACGTCAAAAACCGTCGGAAGACCCCAGTTCGTGTTTTCAGAATATACAATCCTCAAAACTTAAAAAAAAATCCTTAACAAAAAAAAACCTCCCACACCCGCTTCTATCAACTGCACTTAAAGACTTTTTTAAAAGACAATGCAAGAGAAAAATGGACCAAGTACACGAACTTTCGGATGCTGAAATCCTTGAAGCTATCCAAGATCTCCCCCCAGTGTCCAAAGTAAGGAAAGTGATAGAAACAACAAAACAAAAGTCTTTTGGTCCATCTACAAATGACGAAATCTCACTGGACAAAAAGAAGGAGCTCGAAGGAGTTTCAAGATCTACGGACGCTCAAAACTCGTCCATAGTAAATCATCCTGAAGAGATCACGGATCATGGTACACCAATAAAAATGATTCCAGAAGGTCGGCCCGAAACAAACCCAATACAACCAGAATTGCAAATACAAACACTCAGTAGCATTAAAGCCACTACAGACCAAGCACAGAACGGAACTGCACAACCCCGAGCCGGGGAGAACCCTCCAAAAGACAAATCACCCCTAAGAACAATCTCGGGATTGATGCCATCCACCTCCAAACACCTACCTCCAGGCCGTTTAGCAGTTGACCAACTGGAACCCGATAACTCTTTGCCACAACCAACAAACTTGAAAAGAACAATCCAGACAGATGAAAGCTTTGCACTATTAATGCCATCATCGCCGCTCAGATCAAGAGATCGGTCGCCACCTAAAAACAGGAGGCTTAGCGAAATATCTACACCTTGTACCAAGGAAGCCACTCCGAAAAAACCTGACCTCACAACTATCATGTCTGCTATAACAATAGCATTGGCACCCTTTGGAAAACTGTATGAGAACATTAGTGATTCCTTAAAAGATCACATTACAGTTACAGCAATGATGCACACTAAACTGAGCTTTGTTGAAGGCTTTATAACTGCCTTGGACCAAAGGAATAAGATACATAGCGATACCTGGGACTTAAAACTAGCCGCGCTAGACGAACAGATCAATTTCCTAAAATCCATTACCAGAGCTAAAAAAACTCTTGATTGATAAAGAAACCCAGACAACGCTACCACCTACATCCATAGAACTTGCGCCGGTGTTTGCAAGATCAATTGACAAACTCCCCCCCATACCAAATAAAGCACCCAAACCTGCTTCACCCAGTGAGGGGCCCCAAAAAGCGGCGCCCGTAGGGAAGCATCATCCGGTGCTGAAGCTTGCTTTGGGTGACCAACAAGATCATTCCCAGTTGAAAACAGTATCCGCTCTCGATTTAGTGTTAGCGCCAAAAAAAATCGCCAAACAAAAAACGCTTGATGGAAACCAGGCTACACTACATCGGAGCGAAAGCAACTTCAAAATAGAACCGGATTCTATGCCTTCCCCCAGGACCTGTGAGGAATTTTTGTTTCAAAGTCCTTTGATAGATCTAACGCAACATTGGGATACTATAGAAAACACAGAACTGCAACCAGAAAGTGTACCTAATTCAAAGCTCGAAACACCTAACGAACCCCCTGGATCTAAGAACGACAAACTTATGTCGACATCAACTAATCTAAATCCAGAGAGAAGGGCCAAAACTACAATACTGCCTCTACATCCTCCGAATCTACATCAAAAGGAGACCTCAAAACATATGGCAACCTTACCTGAGCAAAGACATGTCAAACAACGTAAACTGTCAACTACAAAATTGAAAGAGACGCCTCAAAGTTCTCATGCTTTCAAAACAACAGATATCCGGCTATTCAAAATAGAACAAAAAATTTTGGACGATCATTATATAATTCTGAATAGAAGAACAGTACTCAAGATCCTAAAACAAGTTGATACCCTTCGGTCCTTAAAATCAGACGACTTTATCTTAATCGAGCCGTACCATAGGTCTAAGCAAGCGAAAGCATATCTTCACATTAAGTCATCGGCAATTTGCGAAATTTCAGAAGGTGTCTATGCAGAACTAGAAGAATCGGGCTTTATGCTCACTGAGGTCCCGGTCCAAAATACAAGCAACAAGAGTGAAGAAAACTCTAAGACCTCTCCCAGCAAAAAATACAGATTTAAATCTCGTACGGAGGACTTCTACGGCTCATCGGGACAGAGAAAAACCCCACGCCGTTGGAGTGAATCCAACTACAATTCTACTAGATCAACTAGGTACCGCCCTAGCACCTGGGATAAACCAAGATACGAAAAATCGGAAAACAGAAGATCTCGAACAAGACGAGAGCCTAGAAGCCAAAATGATTACGGGAGATCTCAAATCCGTAGATATTCCCCAAGAGTACGTCACCAAGATCGCCGACCTTCCCCACCACAAGTAACTGAAAGCAGGAAAAAAACACCACACCCTTCGAAACCCATCACGGATAGTGTCCCAAAAAAGGGTCGCTGGTCTTGGTTACGAGAGGTCTTAACATCAGGACTAAAAAAAAAATAGCAGCAAACAGGGGGCCCAACTCCATCTTTTCAGCCCTCCCGTCTGAGTCAAAAGGATCCTCAAAATTCATTTATGTCTATAGCATCATGGAACACCAGAGGCCATATGCATTTAACTAAAAGTGACAGCTACAATCTAGGAATCCACGACATCGTGTGTCTTCAGGAAACCTGGCTATTGGATAAACCGGCTCTGGACGGTTACAACATAGAGATCTCTCCGGCCCACAAAGGCCCTCTAGGCCGCCCATCATCGGGCCTACTTATAGCCGTCCGTATAGGCTCAGGGATACACATCACTAAGAAAATAGAAGCATCCTACGGACTGCTGGCAATCCTGGCCACATGGCCGGAGGAATCATCGCCAAAAGGCAAAATTTCCTTAGAACCGTTTGCCGTCATCAACATATACTGGAATCCCCAAAAAACATCACCATAAGCCTTTTGCGATGCTGCCTCTACCATCATTGACGAAATTAGAATCAAACATCAAACTTCGAATATTGTTATCTGTGGGGACTTTAACGCAAACTGCGTGGCTTCAAACGTGCCAAAAACAAATGCACTACCCAGAACTATGGCCGAGAGAAGGGGTAAAACATGGCTTACATTAATGAAGTCTAGAAACTTCCATAACGCTGTCAACGCAATGAAGAATCAAAACTTGATCCCAACATGGGAACGCGATAACTCATCGGCCACCCTTGACTATATTTTTGTTTCTGAACAAATCTACCACCGCATAATCACCTTTGAAATAATTAGAACCAAGGAGAGTGATCATAACCTCTTGAACCTCATTTGTAAAACTGCTGCTCATGATCGCCAATTTTACAATCGATTGAGATAAATTCCCAGGCAACCCGCCTTTGTATGTCTACCAAAGACATCAAATCATTGACTGCCAATTATAAAATGCTAACTTCCGCCATTGACACTAAAGATGTAACTTTTAGAGACAGCTATATTCCTCTACTCCTTCCGTTTAAAAAACCACGGAAACTTCCTAACGATTCAATGCTTCAACATAATCACACCTACAACGCCAATTTGGTAATTAAACGTAGGACGCTAAGGAAAGCAAAGAAAGAAGCTGCAGCCCTGAATACAACCATCTCATGGGAAATTTACTTCACAGAAAAGAGAAATTACAAACAATGGCTGAGATATGTACGGAGCTCTCTCTATCAGTGTGATGCAGAAAACATGCTTAAGGTATTATCCTCGAAATAATCGCGGGATTTCTGGTCTATGATTAACCAAACAAACCATCACCCGAAAGCGACTATGACCAACTCGGTCACTGAAGGAAATTGGGTTAAACATTTTTCTGATCTTTTTGAGACACCCCCAATAACTACCATTCCTCAGAAGCAATCGCTAGCGAGAAACTGTGTCGACCTTTCTGACGAAGATGCGATAAAAAAAGCCATCACAAGATTAAAACTATCCCGAGCCCCTGGTCCAGACGGGCTAGCAAACTCGGACCTCAAGCGAAACCCTGACGATTGGGCAGCAGTAATGAGCCTAATCTTCAAAGATTGTAAAGACCAAAAGATAATACCTGACTCTTGGACCCAGGCGGTCGTTGTCCCGATTTTCAAAAAGGGCATTAGGGAGGACCCTTCGAACTATCGCCCGATAGCCTTGTTAGATGTTATAGGCAAGGTCTTTGCTACAATGCTTTTGAGCCATTTCCAGAGCTGGGCAAGGCTTTCCCCCTCTGCAGACCCACTGCAAACGGGTTTTCAAAAAAATGCAAGTACGGCAGCTAACATAATGATCCTGAATATCATCAAAGATAAAGTCTTGTTGGGAGCACCAAGAGTCTTCCTAGCATTTGTTGACCTCTCCCAGGCGTTCGACCGAGTTGACAGGTCAATATTGTGGAACAAATTGAAAGCGTGGAAGTGTCCTGAAGACATCCTGGACCCCATAATCGCCCTTCATTCGAACACTAGGATGGCCGTTCGCCTGAATAACCAAGGACTTCTATCCGATCAAATTCCATCTTATCGTGGAGTGAAGCAGGGATGTCCGCTGGCCCCCGCACTCTTCATATCTTTCCTAGGCGACTTTAAAGACTCAAGACATGATCAGGTCATTTCCACCTAAAGTCGGCAATGTAGGGGTCAAGCGGCTTCTATACGCCGACGACCTGATAATCTTGGATCATACGCAGGTCGGACTTCAGCGGCAACTCGACAATCTTGTCCAATATATAAAGGATAACAACTTGGAGATAAACAAATCAAAAACTAAAGTCCTGATTTTTCAAAAACAGGGGACTAAAAAGAAAGAAAATCTACAGTGGTACCTCAACCAAGTAAAAATTGAAGTAGTTACAACGTTTAAATATTTGGGAGTCGAAATTGACAGCTCCAAGAACGCTACTACAATGCAACAAACTCTATGGATAAAGGCGAAACATCTAACATCCCAGCTGCAAGCAGTCCACAGAAAATATGGCAAATTCAGTCTCCTCCCTGCAATCCAGTTTTACAAAGCTAAAGTAATCCCGTCTTTAACATACGGCATGGATGCAATGCCTACAATCCCGTCGATGCTCTGGACCAAACTAGAAGGCTACATCTGGCGAACAGTTCTTGGACTTCCTAAATCTACATCTTCTGCAGCAATAAGACGTGAACTAGGACTGCTTTCTATAGCTGTAGTGGTGACACAAAGTACGATTCAACTATTCAGAAAAATAAGACATCCAGAGAGTCTTCAAATATACCGTATGATCAATGAAGAAATCAGTAAGGGAAACAATAAGCTACTTAAAAACTGGGTTGAAATCCAGCAACAAAACCTGCAGGAGATAGCCTGCTCAGAAAATGAACTACTCGGGAATCCTCTAAGAATAAAATCAAAAATGGAGTGGTTAGATTGGACAAATACTAATGAAAAAGCATCATCAAACAAGTTGCTAAATCATCTACCACCCGTTTTTAACAAACTCAAAGAGCCTATGGAGTACTGCAAAGGATATCCCTGCAAGCTGTTAATGAAAACCCTATTGAAAGCCCGTCTCAATTTGCTTCCTACAAAAGAAATTTTAGCCATCCGAGCTGCCACTAACGAGAAAACATGTCTCTGTAAAAATCCTGAAATTACAGAATCTGTAAGACACCTCCTGATGGTTTGCCCAGCGATCGCACAGGAAAGGAATGCCTTTTTTGGTCCCTTGCTTACAAACTATTTCATCAATGACGAAGACACGTGGTGGAACCGCTTAATTACAGGAGCTCAAACTAGATGGCTAATTGCGACGGCAAAACTACTAAATATCAGCATGGAAAAGATCTCCCATCTCTCTGACATTTAACGAGAAATTCGCCTCAACTTTGATAAACTGTGGACGGTGAAAACAATAACAATAATATTGCTCCAATCACCTATTAGCTCATAACCTTCTACATTTTGTTTTTTTTTTTTGTCAGCTATATGTGATCACGAGAACTTCTTTTGTAAAAATCTAACAAAGATTATATACAAAAATAAAATAAAAAAAAAGTGTGTTCTGGATCTAGAAAGTTACACATGTAAGTAAAGTCAATTTCACTTGGAAACAGTAGTTTTACCAGGAGAAGGTATTTAAACCTTTGGGAAATCTAAGAGGCCTCCCCATGCCACTGTACTGAAGGTGCTGTGTCACAATGTAAAGATGATGCCTATGGAATTTGTCAGACTCCAAAGTCAAAAGAAACTGAGTCCAAAATCGCAGAAAAATACAAGATGGTGGGAAAAAGGGCTCTCTAGGTTAGAAATTAAGTCCTAAAGTCCAACAGAAAGGTCTCCGGGAATGTGGGGTTTCATTGACCATCGTGGTTGGTGCAGATCTCAGAGACTGTCTGAACCCAGCTTCTCTGTTACAGGGTGCTCTGAACAGAAAGAAACCGAGCAGAAGGCTAGTGTGAATAATTTTGAACACAATGGGACTTCAGTGCTAGCTCAATGGAAAATGTCAAGTAAATGGTTGGGTTGACCCCAGCAATCCAAATAAAGCTTAGAGCTGGTGCTTAAATCCGCTCCTGGGCATCAGACATCACCCAGTAAGTAGAAGCTACCTCCTGAGGAATGAAGAGCTAGTAGTATGTAATGTGCTGATAGTCTAACATGCACATAAGATACAAACTTTACATATTATTGCATTGTTATGCACATTTTCTTATAAAGCACGCTATATTCCTTTGTTACGGAATAGATCTTGATGTCTCCCCCTGCCCCCTGAAAAAGAGTTGCTCCTCAGTTGTAGGTGGTGTGGTGAGGTTATTCTAGATGTGCAGCTCCCATACAGGGAAGGAGTTAATATCACATCTTAATTTCCAGATGGGTGGCGCGGAGGGGAGCAGGGAAGATTTATCTGATTATATCCGCCTAGGTTTAGTGTGAATTTAATGAGATGTATTCTATCTAATGAATGGTCCAAATAAAAATTAATGCTTTGACCAGGGCAACTGTCGAGCTGGATTGAGACTGGCAGATCGAGAACGTTTCACAGAGATTGTAACAGTAGAATTCTGACCCTTTAACATCCTTTTAAAGTATATTTTGGCAGCCCAAGGTAAACCAAATTTTAGTAATAGACTGGAATCCGTGAAAGTGATTTTTGGGTAGCAAGATTGGGTTGGTTGGGGGAGAATTATATATTGCAGAAGCTTTGTTAAGTACCAAATCCAGCCAAAGCAACATTGGAAAACTTTGCGGATTCACACATTCTTGGAGAGCTGATGGGCCCGAATAGCGTTAAACATAAAAAATTGGTTTGCTGGAAGAGGATAAAGACAACAAACAGAAATCGAGAACTATAGAGGGAAGGGGTTGGATGCCCTGGGCAAACAGTTTCTAGCTCACTTGGTTAAATTTCAGGTGATTTTGGTTAGTCTGTTGACCACAGGCATACACGACATGAATCTGATGGATAAAGAGTTATACAGCCCAACACAGAAGAATGTGTATGCCATCAGTGTATATCTTCAAATGGGTGGTCCCAAATTAATGTAATAATTTGGCCTATTGTTGAACATGCAGGTTGAATAAAAGGAGCGACAGGGCCCACAAGTAAGCTTCAAAGTAGATCACTATGACCTATTGAAATCTTTCAATGAGGAAAGAGGTTATCCACTTCAGAGCCAGGCCAGGAATGCCTAACTGCTGTAGGTGGCCTACGCAGATGTGCTGGATTGTGTTGAAAGCTGTTTCATCCTCCTCATTTAATCGGTCATGTCCATCCCAGGTCTGAATCCCGCTAGATGATCCAGAATTGTTGCCTGCTATAAAAGGTTGAAGCAGGTTCTTTTGCACACTTTTGACAGTCTCCCTCCACTTTTTGCACATCTTTAATGACTGTTTCCCCTGTGAAACCTATTTGGGTCTTATTGGGGATGCATATCTTACATGTATGCTCCTCTTTGGAGACCTTTGTGGACCCCAAACGTGGGGGGCTACCGCCAAAGTGTCTTAGTCTCTGTTAATCAGTACCCTGACACACACGGCTGTACTGTTTCAGGTTATGGCTGCATGCATTGTAGCCATTCAGGTTGTCAGGAAGCCTTTTTCTTCCTGGAGGTTTCCAAAATGGATCCACTAGTGTTGTACAATCCTGTTACCATGCAATGGTCATTTGTTGTCCTTGTTGTGTAATTTGGTGAAAACTGGAAAACACCATGTAGGATAAATTCTCTGATTTTAGCTCTGACCAGGAGCTCAAAAAAGGAATGTGTGGACTTACCTGGTGTCATGTGCAGGTGCTGGCTCTCTTGGGTGCCTCTATAATGCACATCCTTTGTTTTCCTGTGAGCTTTTCTGAGATAGCCAACACTGGTTGGTTGGCACCCAGAGTTTGAAGTGTGTGTGTGTGTGAGTGTGAGAGAGAGAGATTAGTGTTTTATGGTTACCATGCACCCCTTGCTTTAGCACAACAACTGACTCTGCATCAAGAACCTTGTCAACTGACCATGGAAGCTTTGTCCAACACTTTCGGGACCTTGAAAATCTAATGGCAAAGTGCTATATTTCTGCAGAAGAAAGTGTTTGGTGCACCTTTGACTAGTGGACAACTGGCTGTCACTTCTGCTGGATATCTGTGTGGATATCCAGATGTAGACATTCAGTGTCCTATCCTGCTGCACTTTTTCTGAAGCCTGACTGGTGACATTTGACAAAGTATCACTTACCAAATCTACAATCTGCAGCCACTGTTCCCCTGCTTACATCTTGTAAGGGCTCCCTCTGAGCGCTGCTCGCATATGGGCTTACATATCCATTTGTCTGGGGTTGGGGTCTTTTACTGCAGATCTTGCCCATTCAGCGGTTAACTGTGCCCAATCCTTCTGCTCTACCACCTTGACTCTGCAAGCTCTTCAGTGGATCATCACAGGCTCCTTTTCATCATCAGTGTCTTCTGTTGGCGACCCTCTGACTCACTTGTGACGGTTTGTCTGTGGCTGTAGGGGTTACATGCTGAGCCTGCACATCCAGTACTGAAGTCCAACCTTCCCTTACCTCTCCAGTCTCCTGTTCTACAATTTGATGAGTGCACCTTTTGTGCGGGGCAGTTTTAGGCAAGAATTGATGTAGTAACCCTGTGGGAGACTACAAAACCCTTGTCCTCTTGGTATTGGGTAACCCACATATTGGCATCATCGATCTGTATTACACATGTTGGTAGTGTTAGTGAGCAGCCAGACTTATCTCAAGAAGGGTAAATGTAAGCTGTATCATTTGATATTCACCAATCCAAGTATCCAAATAACACTTACAATCAAGGTGTTCTAGTATAATAATTAAACAGTCAGCTTTAAATAAGCATTCTTTAAAAAGGGCAGTGTGCAACAATAACCTACACTTCAAAATACCTTCTCAGAATCAAGGCAAAGCAAGTAGATACTCTTAGAGATGCTTCATACATACTCCCTACACCACCCTGAGGTGACTTCACTAACTAGGACAGTAATGGCATTTATATAGTACTTTTGCATTTGGTAAATTGTGAGGTTGGTAGAAAGAAAATGTTAAAGGGGGGAAAAAAGTTAAACAGGTTCTCAGAGCATGTGAGCACTTTAAATCTACCAATGAAGTCTAGATAAAAACCTTTCCTAGCAGTAGTAGTTAAAAACCAATGTATCACCTATGAGGGACATTAAGAATCAGTCAATGGACTAGAAGAGTCTGCAGGGAGACAGGACAGCCAAAGTCAATTGGAGCAACGTCTGTGGAGCCGACACACTTCTTAGATAGCAAATGTCTTGCACAACGTTAGTTTGTTGAAGAAAAATCACTGTAGGGTCACATGCTGTTACACTTGTGAAAGTTAGAGCTGAAATCAGCTCTACAAAGCAGCTACTGCAAGTCTCAACTGAGAGAACACAACTACAGACAATGAGGTAAGTACCCCAAAGTCAGAACAGTACCTTTAGTTAGATGAAGAGGATCCAGCTGGCTTCTGCCTGGTTGCAGTGATGCAGATCCTGTGGTCCTGGGCCTCTGTCGTGGGGACAGGAGGGAGGATGTCTGGAGAACTCCTGCACAGCACTTCAAAGGTCAGCATCAGCTATGGGCGTTCTTCGGATCAGCGGCACTTCGCGCTTGCAGCGTTTGGTAAATAGCACCAACGCGTATCTTGGACACTGGTTTGGTTTCCTTCACTCCTTGAGTCCAGCACTCTGGTGAGGTGACTCAAGCTTGGGCCGTCCTGCTTCAGGAGGGTCCTCGGGAGACTCCTTGGGCTTTTGGCTGGTTTACAGACGTTGCACACCCTTACGGATTTCTTGAGCACTGGCACTCGGTTCCAGGAGCAGCAAAGAAGTACAGCCAGTTGGGGAAGGTCTTCCAGGCAAGTTTGTCTCGGGGTTAGTTGGTCCCCTAACCCAAGGGAAGTAGTAGTCCTCTCCAGAGCTTCTCTTGTTGATCAGAAAAAGGAGTTTCAGCACAGCAACAGGGCTTCACTGGGCAGCTCAACAGTACAGGAGGATGCAGCAAACTTTGTTCCGGGTTTCTTCAATGGAGTGTTCTTCCTAGTGGTCGACTCTGACTTCAGTCCAAGAAGCCTCGCCTTGTATGCAGGTTTCTCCCATTCATGCACAGCCTGGCTGTCACTCACAATCAGGACTGGGAGCATTCAGGTAACCATAGAGATAAAGGACAGGAGAACCTCCCTCACTTTCCCCCTCACTTTCTGCCCTTCCAGACACACTGGAGCCAGAGGTGGGTTTCAGTATTGAAGCCAGCCAAAGGCAAAACGAAAAAAACAGCTTAAACCTGGTTTGGCGCGCAAAGTAAAACCCCAGAAAGACCTCACAAACAGGAAATGGTGGGAAAAAAAGGGCCATTTTGACACCATGGTCACCTATGAGTGCTATACTGCAGCTGAGGATTCAGCCTGCTTTAGAAAAGCACAATGGTACGAAAATTAAACCACTGCCACCAGCTATTTAATGTAGTGAGGGTAACATTGACATTTTTTACATGAGTAAGTAGGAAAAGGGGCTGCTAAGTAACACCCCCCCCCCCCGCACTCCACAGAAGATGGTGTGTGCTGGACCTATAAAGTGAAAATGTAAGTAAAGTCCATTTCCTTTACTATTCTTGGGAACTGTAGTTCACCCAAGAAATGGTATTTAAACCATATGAGAAATCTAAAGGATTTCTCTGTGACACTGCACTGAAGGTGCTGTGTCACCATACAAAAAGTAGATGCCTACAGAGTTTCAGACTCCAAAAACATAGGAGAAACATCATCCAAATCAGATCAAAATACATAAGCGTGAAAAAAAGGGCTCAATCTCTCCAAGGTTAAAATTAAAAAGTCCTGAAATCCAGCAAAAGAGCTGGGGGTCTCCAAGGTTGAAAGGAATTGGCACAGAAATGAGTTTTCCCTAACAGACGGCCTCTTCCGACCATCTAATCCTTTTTGTGGCCCAAAGTGCCTTTGCAGCCCTTGAAGCCCTCTGTGTAGATTCTTTACCTCCATATAACAACATTGGTGCATTATATCCTACTAGCCCACATACTAACATTGAGACTTGGGCGGAGTAGGTAATAGTTTCAAATGTGTGTTTCTCTTAAGAAAAGTCGCATTGGACTTGTGAAATATTTGAAAGTTCCAATGTCCTGTGTGACCACTTTCTATACATATCCTGCAAAGTTATTTTAAAATGTTGTATAGTTGTAGTTCTGTTGCATGCTCAACTTTATTATACAAAACACATGTTTGCATTTCTCCAGCATTGGATCTTTCTTAGATTCACATGCTATGAATATTCCCAGTCAATCTGGGAATCCTCAGTTACCTTTTGATTTATTCCCTTGCTAGAAGCAAGACAAACCTAAAATGTGTAGCCTAACACCCTTGTTGTGGGTGGTTTTGGTACCCACCAATGGGACCTCGAGTAGCCAGAGACTAGTCCCTTCTCTTCCTATTCCCTTCAGATTCTAACCACATGTTGAAGCTGAGGGAGTCCTCTGGTTGTTCTCCACATAGAATCTAGGTTCATACTTCAGTGAAAATAGCTTTTTCTTCTACTTCCGAAAAATTGGATCATCAAGTCTACAGCAACAATGTGATAAGTGGGTATAAGGGGGTAAAAAGGAGACCCAAAGAATGTATGAGGGAGGTTAACACTCTGACCGCATATGCTACTTATACCCCCACCACACGGTTGGCAATTGTACTATCTGTAGAGGTCTTGGCTCCAAGACCTTCAAGGATGGACATTGGAGGCTAGTCTGCTGACTCAATGAGGGGAACTCCCCTCGAACACCACTCTGACGTCGAATCAACCAAAAGCATGGCCACTCCAGTCACACATGGCTCCGAGCTGTTGGTGTGAAGAGGCCCTCCAAGATGCCAGAAAGACTCACCCGGAGAAGGTCTATAGTCACCAGAGTGGAAATCAGTGACTGAAAGAGGCAAGTCGACAGAGAAACGAAGCACAAATCATGGTCGGTGGAAAAGAGGCCTTGTCAAAGACATCGCTCATTTTGGTGGTGGGACATAGGGAACACCCAAAACCCCAGAAGCTAGCGAAGGCCGGCCACAGGGGCCCTCCGGCATCGCCGTTTGTGGCCGTAGCCACATGCCCCTCACCGTTGACACCTACACCGAAGGGGCATAAACACTCTTCGAAGCCTGTAGATAACCCTGAAAGGGCATATGCACGCTTCACCATCGTCCACAGAACCAGAGCGTGCAAAGACACCCAAGGTGGGCCCGATAACAAAGCACAAACGCAATGCCAGCTCACCTAGAAGACGCTGGCCACCAAGCCCATTGATGCCGCATAAAATCTGCTCATCTACGACGCTCCACAAAACCGACTCGTCGACTGTTAGGCAAAGTTTGTATGCAGTACCCTCTGGGACCACTGCACACAACTCTGACTACAGGTATAGGAAACCCAACCTTTGGCATAAGCTTGTACTACAGTTTTGGTAGCCTGTTGAGCAGCCAGGTTTATCTCAAGAGGGGTCAAAAGGCGCTGTAGTGGTGTTGCACAGAGATTTACAGTTACAAGTATTCAAATAAACTCCTACACTCAAGGTTTCTTGCATAAACAATTATTAATGTATTTATCAGTCAGTTAGAATAAGCCTTCTTCAGAAGGGAGCAATATAATAGTAACACTCAAATACACTTCATGAAATACACTCTTAATATCTCTAAATCAGTAGATACCCTTTTGGGATGACCCACAGACACTACCTACACCCTCCGTTGACTTCAATTGCTAGGGTGCTGGGGACATTAATATATCACTGTTGCATTTAGAATCAGTAATATGTGAAAGGAAAAAGATTGGTTAGAACATACAAGAAACCGCCAATATTCTTAAACAGGAAAATATTTGTATACCTTCCCCCAGAAGTCATTCAGAACAAAAGGCTAAGCCAAAGTCAATGGGCAAAAGTCTTATATAGGATGAAGCACTTCTGGTAGTTAAGTGGAAACGTCTTTGCACAACTTCTTAGGAGTCTTTGATGAAAAGAATCCAGGGTAGGGCAACAAGCTGATTAGGCTTGTGAATAGTAGAAGATGCAGTGAATAGTAGAAGATGCAAGCAACTCTACGGCAAGAGGTAAATTCTCTCTGACTTTGTACAGTACCTTTTAAAATGAAGAAAAAGATGCAGCTGATGGCTTCTGTTCCTCTACAACTCTGCAGGTCTCACTGTTCCTGGGCCTCAGTCGTGGGGACAAGAGGGAGGACGTTGGGGGGGGGGGGTTCCCCCAATGCACTGGGATGGTCAAAACTCGCAACCGGAAAACTTCACTTTCAGTGGCTGTTCGGTATTTCAGCTCCTCGCGTCTACCGCAAATAGCAAGACTGCGGTTCCTGGCTGTCGAGATGGACTTAACTTGCTTCTGGGGTCCCACACTCTGAGGGGGGCTCAGGCTTGGTCAGTCCTGCTTCCTGGGACTCCGGAGGATCTTCCTGGAGCATCTTCCTGTAGCTCTTGGCCAGTTTAAAAGCAACACACACAATGTGGTGTTCCTCTCCCTGGCTATACAGTTTCCAGCAGCAACTCTGGAAATTCAACCAGCGCTGAGATGGATGTCCAGGTGGCTTACTTTGGAGTTGATTGGTCCCACCAACTCAAAGGGAGAAGTCGTCCTTGCTCTGTCGGTACAAATTTGAAGTTTCAGCACAGCAGCAGGGCTTCACCGAGCAAACCAATGGTCCAGGAGTTGCAGCAGGCATCCTCTTCAAATTCTTCTTCGGTTCCTTCGTCCAGTGATCGACTCTTCCTTCCAAGCCAAAAGACTCAACCTTTATTCAGTTCTCTCCCATTCATTCCAGCCTCGCTGTCGGTCACCCAGCAGGGTGGCTGTCCCATCAACCAGCCAATCACCACAGAGTGCATTTGGGTCTCCTAGGAGACTAAGTACAGGGAGTTTTGGGCACCTCCCTCACTTCTTGCCTACCCCAGACACCCTTGAGCCAGAGGCGGGTTTCACTCGTGAATCCAGCAAAGGCAAAGCGTACAATGGGACCAAACCTGGTTTGGCGCGCAGAGTAAATCTCAAAGACCTTTCCACAAAGAAATGGCGAAAAAAGAATACTGGGGCCATTTCGACAAAAAATGGCACCCTTGGGTTTTTTACTGCAGCTGCGACTGGAGCCCACAGTATATGCACACCATGGTAGTTAAAACAAAACCACTGCTACCAGCCATTCAGTGAGAAAAGGGTAACATACAAAATGTTACATGAGAAGCTAGACGAAGGTGATACTAGGGAACGCCTCCAGCACCCTATTGTAAGGTAGTGTGTGCTGGGTCTAGAAAGTTACAAGGTAAGTAAAGTCAATTTCACTTTACTGCTCTTGGAAACTCTAGTTTATCCAAGCGAAGGTATTTAAACCTTTGGGAAATCTGAAAGATCTCCCTGTGCCACTGCACTGAAGGTGCTGTGTGACACAATGTAAAAGATGATGCCTATGGAGTTTGTCAGACTCCATTACCAAAAGTAGCACAGAGTTCAAAATCACTTTAAAATACATGAGCGAGTGGGAAAAGGGGTCTTACTCACTCCAGGTTAAAAACATTCAAGTCCTCAAAATCCAGCAAAGTTGCTGGGGGCCTCTAAGGTGGAGGGAATTAGCTCATTTCCGAGAATTCTTCCTAACATGGACAAGGCTCCATAAAGCTGGATTGTCGACTGAAGTCCACAGAGCAGGGCCACACAGGCACAACACTTTGTCGCTGCCTATAGTGACTGTGGTGGAAAATTCCCAGGACACAAAGCCACAGAAGAGCGGTTTGTGGCAGACGACACCATTGTTGCCGGAGAAACGCAAAATTCTTCAGGAGCAGCCTCCTGAACCAAATAAGTCAACACCTGGTGGCAGACCACCAGCTGGTAGAACCTATACATCAGGTCTCACCCGTTCAATACTATTAAATGATTTCTGCAGAGATATTGCAGTACAAGAACAACACTGACCTTGAGACTAAACCTTAACAGCGCCAGGCTCAGAATAGTCCGTTATAATGCAAGAAGAGGCCCCAACTAGGCTACACCAGGTAGGCACATCCCGGAGGAAGGCAGAGGGGGTGATGAGCCACTAGGAGAGGCGGGCCCGATTCCAATCCCAGGACCCTCCCAACTAGAGGCCCCGCAATGAGGTACAGGCACGGTTAGCATACCTGCAAGCATTGCTGTCCATGTAGGTGTTCTTTGTTCCAAAGGGTAATCACTCAACCGGACGCAGCACAAATGAGGCCAGTGATGCCAGCCTTGCAACCCCAGACCTCCCTCCCCACCTCCCCCCCACCCACCAACCCTTCACCTCAGCTGGCTGTACCGCGCTCCTCTCCACCCAGGTCGGATCTGGATCAGGCGGCGGGTCAGCAAGTTCCACCAGGGGACGCGCACAATCCAGGTCAGTCGCACCATATCCCACCGGGCCGCACAAGCACATAAACTGCCGTGACATCTTCTGCATGCAAAAGCAGCTGCACCATCTCACCTCGTGCGATCGGTGCCAACGGGGAACTGACAAACACAGATGCAGCCGAACCCCAGGACACTACATGTTCATGGACAGACGACGATTGGGATATGGATTCCATGCCAGAATTCCCTCTGATAAGGCGTCCTCCCCTCCCCCTCTATCCCCCACGTCCGGCAACCTAGCCCCCGGATGACATCATGGGTTTTATTCCACTATCATGAAAGCCTGCATCGGACGATGAGAAGGAGTGTTTATTTAACCACATGGGATAGAGGAGAAAAGACTATACCGATCCTTAACCGTGTCTGGCAAGAGGAACTTCAAACAATGAAGCGCCTCGACAATAAATATAACCCAACCGAAAATGCACCCAAGTGCCTAACTTCACAGCCTTCCCCCAAGTCGGTACTCTCTGCAGCGGCAAGCGTAAAGGCTAAATCAGACCAGCAACAATCCACGGTACCCCCGGACAATGAGGCGTGTAAACAGGATACATTTGGGGAAAAGGTTGTGGCAATAGGGGCCATGACGGTGACTGGCTATCATCGCCAAGTATAATAGAGAGATGTGGTATACATTGGCGCTGATCCTAGATCATCTTCCGGAGGAGAAATGGAAGGAAGCAAGGCGATCCTCTGGGAAGGGTAAGAAGCCTCCAACCTGGGGATCAACATGGCAGTGGGCTGGCGGAAACCGGCTTCAAACAGTTGGCCAACGGGGAAGTTAGACCTCTGCGCAGAACACATACCTTTCGAGGGCAACAAGCTTTTTGGCCCCAAGATCGACAAAGCTCTCAAAGCCATCGAAACAGCCACAGTCCGATCCTTAACATCCTTGCAGCACCAACAGCCTTTTTGTCCATTATGGGAAGCCGTGGGCAGAACGTCCACATTTTCGAACAGAAGATGACAATGGGGTCAGTGCATTATTTCCAAGGGTACAAGAGGGTTTACTGGTACCCTTAGAAGTCCAAAGACCTTAGGCAGAGCCAGTGCAGCAAGCAACCCTCCGGATCACAGCAATTGTTTAGCCCAACAGTGACTATGCACCCCCTTCATCCCACCTAGGAGGGGAATCTCTAGGTTTGCCCAGAACTTAAGAAAAGTAACAGACAAATGGGTGCTGGATGTGGGATCATACGGGCATCTGCTAGAGTTCACAGAAACGCCTCCTCCCATGCCTCCAGACCACCGAGTGCGAGCACACGCGCTCCTCAGAGGTGCAGCTCAGGCTGCAAAAAGGGCCATAGTAAAAGTCCCCAGGGCCCACTGGGGTAAAGGGAGTATACTCCCAATACTTGTCTCCAAATGGGATGGAAAATGAAGGCCCATTCTAGACTTGCAGAGGCTACACGGGTATATCAAGTGCCAAAGGGGGGAAGGGGGTCACCATGGTTGTTACAGCACATAATAGAAGCAGTACAGTACCATGACTACCTAGAGTCCCTGGATCTCCAGGATGCATACTACCATGTCCCCATGGTAATACTACATTGACCGGACCAGATCCTCCCGGAAGTCGACGCAGCTTTTTCTAGCGTATGGTCTGACGAATAAAGGCAATGCGCTCTCGAAGCACAGCATGGCAAGGTGGATTTCTTCTACCATCACATTCTGTCACACATCAGCGGGAAAGCCCCTCCAGGCGCCCCCACATGTACACTCCACAAGAGCAACGTCCGCCTCGGCGGCGGCGTGGTCCGGGCTACCTGGTCAGTGCTAGATGCTTTTACGAGGCACTACTGCCTGGAGAAGCAACACGCTGAGGATGTGCAACCAGGGAGAGCAGTCCTGCAAGGCCTTTTCCATTAAGGTACGCGCCTATGGGTTAACTGAGTGGAAATGTAGTCATTTTTACCTTTTATACACCTCCATCTACTGTGTACTGCTACATAATCTATTCATAGCATGTGAATCTATGAAAGATCCAATGCTGGAGAAGGGGAATGTTTCTTACCCATAACTTCAGTTCGCCAGCATTGGTATCTTTCATAGATTCACATGTGCCCTCTTTCTGCCTCGTCAGGTAAAACCACGTGTACGCCTATGGGCGCCTATCACCACAGGGTTACAATCCAAGGGGAATTGGAAAAGTGGGGGACTGGTGTGTACTCAAGGTCCCATTGGTGGGGACCGTAACAACCCATAACAAAGGTGTTGGGTTACACATTTTTGGTGGTTCTTGCTTCTAGCAATGGGAATCAAAAGGTAACCAAGGATTCCCAGTCTGGCGATGGAAAATATTCTTAGATTGTGACTCTTTGAAAGATGCCAATCCTGGAGAACAGGCGTTTCAGGTAAGACACTTTCTCCTTCTGTTGTGTGGCTCTTACCTTATTGTGTGATGAATGTAGTCTCTGTCCCTTTTAAACAAGTTCCCGCCTTCTGAAGGGTTGTCTTGACTGCTCGCGCCATTCTACTACTTGGAGGGTCAAACTCATCAAATGAAGTACCCTGCAAGTCTATGTATGTGTGTATATATATTTCTGAGGCTTGTGGAAACTGCTTAGATCACATGCTATGCATAGGCCTACATCCAGTGGAAGCTGCAGAGTGTTACGATTGTTTTCGAAACTCAAAGGGACGTCAACAGGGCATACCAGTAATATTATCCCTAGTGCGACGTCTACTGTACCTATGGTGCTTCATGCATCGAGGTCCCTCAGATTGTTTTTTTCCCGCCATCATTGTCGGACGCTGAAAGCGCAGTTCCTTCTGGCGATCACCATTGTATTAATAATTAGAGCTAGTTACTGTTCCTGTCCTTTCTTAGCCATTCCCCTACAAGACCTTTGTTGACGGCTTCGAGGACTTCCTTCGTCGACTGCAGAACTCTACCCGCTTTATTCACCAAGTTGCCTGCCCCTCTCAAAATGGAGAATACAGCTTTTACATTTTGTCCATCTTGCAGTTGAAAATTTCCCTGGAAAGACTTTCACCGGGTGTGCAATCTTTGTCTTCCAAGGGACCATAACGAAGGCCACTGTAAATCTTGTAAGCTCTTCAAGCCCAAGACTTTAAAGAACCGTAAGACGAACCGCTGGGCCCACCATGCCATGCAGGCCGAGGCTGCCATGGATGTTGAGGATGCCTCCAGTGATAGTAGCATCAGCATCTTTAGTGACTGAAGCGACCGGGATCCATCGCATGCCTGCATGCAAGACCCCGACCCCATCAGGCAGCCAGCGGCTCTTCTACAGGGATACCCGGCGGCACTGGGACAGACAAACATACCCACACTAAGCACACAACCCACAACCGCAAGTCGACTTCAATGCAAACCAGGTGGCCCCACACAGCGTCAAGGGGAAGGTCCGACAGTTCCCTCTCCTCGGGGCAATCGCGCTCGCCTCCTGACAGGGCCCGACATCGACAGGAAAGTCATTTTCTGACGCTGTGTCCAAACCATCCAAGTCAACGCATGCTGACGACCGAGCGTTGAAATACGCATTGAACGTCTCTGCAAAGACCCTCACAGCTCGAAAATGTCTGAGCTCATCAAAAAACACCTCCCAGACACATTGCTAAGGGGTCGGACCTCATACAATCACATGTCCTCAATGCAGAAGGAAGGCTCTAGTTCAAGGACTATGACGCAGGCGGTGGTAACCATTTCAGGGGCTATGAGGCACAAGAAACACCCTGCACGTGAGCCAACACCCTCCCACCCCATCTATTGTCCCATCTCCTATTCTCCCAAGTTCATCCCAGTGGTCTGCAGCGGAAATGGATGGGGTCATGAGATGCATGTCTTCGTTGACTAACTTCTTCGACAGCCACCCAGAAGTTTTAGAAAATCTTCAGGGCACTTCTCCAGCTGGTGGTGTAGCACTTTCATAACCCCCCGCAAAATTAGCTGTACAGACACTGTCAAGCAGCCACCCCTCAGCAAGACCCAGGGCACCTTTCCTACTATGACCCTACTCAAAGCTTACTGGATACTGGAACATACACAACACTGAGGATCAAGGGGAGATGGGGAATGGAGACCAGTTTTATGACGACTAAGACGTCTACGTCATACAGTTGCCGGATTATGCAGACCCACCAGCGACAGACTCGCCGGTCAACAACCAAATCCAATATAATGATATGCTCTTACAGGCAGCTAAAAATTTCCAAATAGAAACAAAGGAAACCCTAATGGACAAAGATTTGGGAGACAAAAAATCTGCAACCCAATTTATTCCTCTCCTCCAGTCTGTACAGAGGCGAATACAACCCTCTTTGGTAACCCCAAACTTATCAATGTGCGGTGAACCCGCACATTGAAAAGGTCTTCCGACCAGCTCGCTCAGACCCCCTCTACATCAGGTGTCAATTAAAAGCAGACTCATTGGTTGTTACAACTACAAGAAAAAGAGCGGGTACACCTCTAGCCTAGTCGGTGCGCCCCAGAGAAAGGAAAAACATCTAAACTTTCAGTAGAAAAGTCGCCACCTCGGCAGCCTACCAGGCAAGGTTTGCCAATAACACCACCTTGCTGGCCACCTACATCTGCCATAAGTGGGACGAAGTAGCCGAGCTAATGTCCTCAGCCCCAGAGCCCTTTAAATCACAACTCTCTCTCGCTGTGGCAGAAGGGAAAACTGTTGCTAACTGCATTCTCAAAAATAATCTGGATGCAGCTGATATTGCGGAGAGTGCGCAGCCAGAAAGGCACAGCTCCACCTCACTGATGAGGCCCCACAAGGTTGAAACACGTGTCCAGGGTTGCTGTTGGTACTCTTGTTCAAAGGAGGTTTGCCTGGCATGTCGGTGTTGTACTACCCTTGTGGGCGAGGCAAAGACTGATATGCAAATGGTAATTCCTCCTTTGTTAAAAGTAAAGTAAGCAAAAAGCAATGGCTGCGAACTCTCAAAGTGGGGAAAAAAACACAGAACAGGTTATCATGCCAGGTCCTTTCTAGAGAGGGACGTCTGCTACTTCTTTTTTGTAATAAAGCGAGGGGACTACATGGCAACCTTGGATATGAAAGATGCTTTATTTTATATTTCAGTGTTCCCAGCGTGCAGAAAATTCTTGCGTTTCAAGGTAGCAAACCAGCACTACCAATTCAAGGTGCTACCCTTTGGCGTAGCATCTGCTCCAAGGGTATTCACCAAGGTACTGGTGGTGCACCTATGCAGGGAGGCTATGCCAGTGTACCATTACCTGGACAACTGGCTGATCACAGGGGAAACCCCCCAAATTTGCAAGCAAATTACCCAAAAAACGAACAACCTTCTCCAGTTGGGTTTCTCTATCAACAAGAAAAATTCAAGCCTTCTACCAAACAAGACCAAACAGTTCTTAGGAGCGGTAATAAAACAGAAGAAGCTCTAGTCTACCCATTAATGGAAAGAGTACAAAACATACTGCTGCAAATATCTAGGTTTCTAGCCGGTCGCCAGATAACCGTATGCAAAGCAATGTGCTTGCTCGGAATGATGGCATCATGCATTTACCTGGTCCCACATACAAGATTGTGCATGCGCCTGATGCAAGACTGATTGGCGAAACAGTGGTCTCAGGCAAGCGGTCAGTGGGACGCTCTAGTGGTTGTTTCGCCAACCTTAGTACAAGCTCTATGCTTGTGGACAAAGGAGAAACTGTTGAAGGGGAAACCCTTCTACAACCTGGCAGTGCAGGCAATTGTTACATCACATCACATCCCTCACTGGGTGGGGGGGGGGGGGCGCTCATCACCTTCATCTCACAGCGCATCGTCTATGGACTCAAATCACATCACAGAACCACATCAACCTGCTGGAACTTCTAGCAGCACTCAAAGCATTCCAAGCCTTCGAGGCACATCTGACAAAACAGTCCGTACAAATTCTCAGACAGCACCACTGCAATGTTCTATATAAAGAAGCAGGGGGGCACACATTCTCCAAATCTGTCCAGGCTAGCACAAAAAATATGCAAGTGGGCACTCAAACGGGGTATGTTCCAAACTTCCCAACATGTTCCAGGGGAATTCAACACTCTAGCAGACTCACTAAGCAGAGATCGTCTACCAGAATTGCATGAGTGGCTGCATGAAAAATGGAAAAGAATTGTAGGTCACATTTTCACATAATGGGGCTAGCCCTCACTAGACTTGTTCGCAACAAGAGAAAACAAACAATGCCCAGACTTCACGTCCAGGATTCCCCAACACGACTCCAAATGGAACGCCCTGTGGATGAGTTGGTTGGGAAAATGTGCCTACTCTTCCCCCTTCCCTCCCTCCCCCCCCCCCCTACCCCCAACTCCACTAATGAGCAAAGTGGTAAACAAGATTCACAAGGAACAGATGACAATCCTAGTTGCTCCTATGTGGGCAAGACACCCTTGGTATCCCCATCTGCGCAAACTGGCGATGTGCGACCTGATCAAGCTCCTGTGCCTGTTCAACTTGCTCACCCAGCACTGGGGGACAACATTACACTATCGACCTCGCTCTTTGAACTTGGCAGATTGGCTCCTGAAGTCAGAATTTGGGTATCTAAACCTACCTCCAAGGTGTATGGAAATCCTCAAGGAGGCACGTGAACCAAACAGTTATTTTGACAAGTGGAAAAGATTTGTAATTTGGTGCGAGTCTAAACAAACCCAATGTACTCCATTACATTCTTCATTACATGCTTTACTTATTAGACTCAGGGTTTTTTTTTAACTCAACAAAGGTTCACCTTGCGGGTCTATCCGCGTACACCACCTCTCAGTAAAGACTCCACCCTCCTATTTCCAATTTACCGCCATGCTGGGATCTCAATGTAGTACTTGCAAAGCTCATGCAACACCCCCTCCCCCCCCTTTGAGCCTATGCATAAATCAAGCCTCACGTGCTTTCTTGGTGGCTATCACCTCCATAAATCGGTGAACTGCAAGCTTTGTCAGTGCAAACCCTTTCTTTGATCCACAATGACAAATTGGTATTAAGAACACATCTTAGGTTTTCACATAAGTTCATTTTGAAGTTCACTGGATGTAAGGAGGGCGGTCCTCTACTATCTAAACCAAGCCAGACCGCTTAGGGAAACAGACCAACTGTTTGCCTCCGTAGCCCCAGGCAGGGAGGGAGAGGGCATTTATGCCATCTCTAGATGGATAGTCGGATGCATACAGCTCTGCTTCTCTCTATCAAGCTAAACACTGCCTTTTTACATCAAGAGCTCACTCCACTAGGGGTACAGGAGCTATTTTGGCTTTTATCACAAATGTCCCGCTGGATGCCATTTACAAAGCAGCGACATTGAGCTCAGTGCATACTTTTACTCAGCACTACTAATTTGACACACACTCTAAAGCAGATCCTCGGGTGGGACAAGAAGTGCTAAAACATCTATTTGCCGCGGTACCTTCTCACAACCCACCACATTCTCCAAACACTGCTCACTAATCTATGCATAGCATGTGATCTAAGCAGATTCCACAAGCCTCAGAAGCGATACATTACTCACTGTAATCGTATTTCTGATGCTTGGGTACAGTAGACATCACACTAGGGATAGTATTACTGGCACGCCCTGTTGACGTCCCCTTTTCGAGTTTCGAAAACTGTAATACTCTGCAGCTTCCACTAGATGTTGGCCTGTGCATAGCATGTGAATCTAAGCAGATACAAGAATCAAAAATAGAATTGCAGTGAGTAATGTATCCCATATATACCCTAGAAATGAAGCGTGCGAAAAATATGCCCAACGTGAGAGGTTACAGCGACTACTGAATCTTTCCTATAAACTTATATTGGAAAATAGACGATCTTTGGCCGAGTCTGCTGCTTTGCTCAGAAGCTCCTCCATCTTTGGGACTGATTAAGATTTACATTTGCAGAGATTGTCTAGGTGCACAAAGTTGTCTGGCATAGCTACATCTAGGTCGGGCATGGAAGCCGAAGAGGGTAGTTTGTTCTCAATGTTCTGAAACTAAATCACTGGCACTGCCAAAGGTAACCCTTTGTGTCTGAATACTGTTGGGGTGTTTTAGGAAATATTTTCTCTTTGCTTCTTTCCCTCCATAAATTTCTCTGGGAACCCAATTCTTTTTGCTTGTTTTGAATCCTGTCCTCACTTTTTGGAGGTTAGTAAAGCCTTCTGCTTTACTCCCCTTTTCTGTTTTGCTCCTTCCCACGGAGAAACGGACTAGTCCCGAAGACTTTCGGTACTGAGTCTATGAATTCTTGTTTTTTTACAATTGCACATGTTGCCTTACAGTGAAGTTTAATAGATACTTTGTATACGAACATCTTTTTTTATGTAATGGCTTCCTGGTGACTTTGCATGTGTACTTAAGACCAGCTGATGGCAGCTGGGATATTTTTACCATTTTATGCACTTTTGCATTTAATGCAAATGGCTATTAAAGGCGGCTGGCACCCTAAGATGGCCGGGCCACAAGGGTTTTTTCCGGTCTTTGGCCGCCTTCCTGACTTCCCAGGTCAGCAAATGACTTTTCTGGCAATTCCTTTCTGGGCAAAAGCTGTGGGTTTTGCCAACTAAAGGTAGAGTGTGTGTGTGTCACCAGAGGAAGGGCTGTGATTGTCTAGTTCCAATCCTTATACTCTGGTGCCTGAAAGTCTGTTGCTAGGCAGATGTGTTGACCAGTGATTGTCCATTATTGGGCAACGTCTAGCTGGTTGAATAGTGCAGATACTTATAATTGGCGGACTTGGGCTTGCTCCCAGCCTGTAACTTGGATAAAAGGGCTCCTGAATCTGTTCATGAGATCACGGTTCGGACCAAGAGTTTTACGAAGAAGAGCAGCCCGCTGACACCCCAAAGATGACCCCTGCAGCTGACCAGCAATGACTCGTGGTGTCCCGGTGAAGCCCTGCTCCTCTTCCTGATCTCAAGAAGACCGTTGTTGGTTCATTAACCCCCTGTACCAGTGGGAACAACCAGTGCCGACAACTACTTGAGGATCCCTGCTTTCTGAGCCTTCAGAGGTGTCCCTGGACAGACTGGTATGTGCCTGCAAGAGTTGTTCCGACCAGAGCATTGTAACTTTGCAGATCTCCAGCTTGTGCAACAAGTTGCTTTCTCCTGCGTTTTTAGCTGCATCATTCCAGTGGAAGCTGTACTGAGGCTGCTCCTGTGTTCAGCGCTGTACAATTGCCTGTTGCTGTCTGACCGTTGTGACCTTTCTTGGATCTTGTCGTCTTGGTGTCCCTGAGGTGTCCTGAGGCCGTATCTCCCGCAGAAATCCTTCTTTGTCTTTGTTTGGGCCTTCAACTCGAAGCTGCCCAGAACAACGTATTCCTGTGCACTGCGTGTTAGTGTAGTTTTCCTAAAGTCCTACTGGTAGTAAGACTTTAGTAAGCTATCGCAGTGGTTTGTAGATCTCCAACTCTTATCAGTCTGTACTAACTCAGTAACTTGGTATAGTGGCAGAGAAGTCAGGCTTACCTTAAGAGGAAGATACCAGCTGTAGGTAAGTACACTGAACCAATTTAGACATGCACATCAAAGAAACTCTTACACTTCTAATTTATAAAAATATTATATATTGAAATTCACACCAGAATCACTTTAATAAATACCTTATATGTTTACACTATAACACTTTGGAATACTTTAGAATACACTTCAAAGGGCACGTTCACCTTTGTGTTGGTTTGTGGTTTCATTTGTAGCAATGTTAGAAAGGGAAAAGACCATGCAATCGTATTATCAGTAATTGCACACGCAGTTAACAGTTTTACGCCAAGACATTTACTCTGCAAACACATAAGAAAGCCACTTAAAGGAAGGAATATCGTTAGAGTAACATTAGCCTGCTTTAAGGTTTCAGAGAGGGTTTCTTCGCACAGCAAGTCTTTTGTCCAAAAATGCAACCTTAGCTAAAGGCAGCTCGGAGAGGGCTCAAAGTCTTGACAAGCAGCAGAATACAAAGAGTTCCTGAGGATTTCTTCAAGTCTATACTGTTAACAAAGCCGCAAGTTAACTAATGAAGGAGACCCTATTTAAGGCGAAGGGACCCAAGCAGTGGCTTTAGGAGGTAAGAGGGGGTTGCCCTGGACACCTCTACGTGCACTCCGACTTTCTGGAATCAGGTAAGCAGTACCTTTTTTCCCCACAGTACTTTAGGTTAGAAGAAAATATTTGTGCTGGATGCTCCGCAATGTTGCCGCTCTGGACCCGACCTCCGGATTTCTTGATCCGATGACTGAAGGCAGGACAATGGATGGGATCTCTCAGCAGCAGTCTCGAGGGAGGACCTGGGGCATGACTTCAGCAAATTCTTGGTTCATTCTGCGGTGTTGCCGCTTTTTCTGCAGCACCAACAAAGGACCCGGATCTCCCGGTCAATCTTCACTTCCTGCCGTCCCACGCGCTGATGAGGGGGTCTGGGCGAGTTGGATCAGATCTCTGGAGTGTCCTTACGGGTTCAGCAAAGATTTGGACATATTCATCCTTTGCACAGCAATACACTCAAAATGGGCAGGAGGTCTCCTGGCATTGGGGTTCTGTAGCTCTGGAAACTCCTAGGACTTTGGGAGATGGCTCAATTCAAAGTAAGTCTTGGGACTGGTTGTTCCCACCAGCCAAAGGGAAGGATTCGTCCTCTTCGGAGCACCTCTGTCGCATCGACAACACGGTCAGGACAGTAGTGGTTGCTTCATGGTGTTGCAAAGGGTCTGCAGACGTCTCTGGTCGTCTCCTTCGGTTACTTCAGCTTCCAGTGGTCGACTTGCTTTTCACCACAGAAGCCTCACCTTTTATACAGTTCCAGCACACACTCCTCTGCAATCTCTCTCAGCTTTTTACAGAAGTGGGTGTTTGGCTGTCCAATAAGGACAGCCAAACCCCCTGTGGGAGCTGGTCCTATTGAGGCTCTCTGGCAGACAAAGGACAGGGGGGTGAAAAACTCCTCCCCCACTGCCTGCCTGCCCAGACACTTAGGAACCTAGGCAGGGGCACCCAAGGGTCCCTGCCAAAGGCAAAACATACACACTGAACTCCCCCTCCCAGGACAGTATAAGAAGGGCTAACCAAGAAAAAACACGCTAATAATGGAGAAAAAAGAAGGAAGTCCCCAAGTTGGTACTTGGGTGCCCTTATTGTTCACTACCGAGGCTATGGACTTAGTATGCAGTACATAAAAACTACACAATAGTTGGTAGAACACCTCCCTTGCCACCAGCCTTAACTAGGAGATTGCCTATGTGACAAAAGTCAAAGGAGCAGAGAGAAGGGGGGATACCAAGTATTAGTTTGGCACGCAACTTAAGGTGTGTCAAGTTTTGGGAGAGATACTAAGTATAGGAACTGTAGTTACTTGAGTATATAGAAAAGAATCTTAAAGGAGGACCCTAAGGGTCCTCAGCAACACTGCTCATAAGGAGCTGTGTTCTGCAGTAGGAAAGTACAGATGCCTTTAAGAGCTATGGAGCAGCCAGACTCCATAGTACAGGTAGAACACAAAGAATAGAGTTCCAAAAGACAGAGCCCACAAGAAGGAATGAGTGAAAAGTGAAAAAAGGCTCCACTCATTCAGGATTGAAAGAAAAAGGGCAAGAAGTCCAGCAAAAGGTGCTGGGGGTCTCACTAGAAGAGGGATGGAGCATAAAAATGATAAATCTCCCTAACACCACGACTGATTGAAACTAAAATCCCTTGCAAAGTATCTCTGCTGTCTACAAGAACAGAAAAACAAGCCTAGAACCAAGTCTGGAACCTACACAAGTGAGTAACCCGGACCATCCTGATCCAGGTGGGTGGGTTAAGTGTACATATATGTTGCTTTCTCCCCCTGTGTCCCATTGGGCTATGTGGGTGAAATGTCCTGACCCTAACTCACTCTGAACTGACCTTTGGTGGTGGGACCTGGGTTAAGAATCCTTCGTTAGGCCTATTCTAATGTGGTGGATTGAGTCAAGTCCCTGAAGTTTACTGAACTTTTTATCTACCTTGGGAACTTTCAATAATCACCACCACAACTCACTGCATTCTTTCTATATAAAACGTACCTGAAAAAATTATACTTTTTAACTTGTGTCCTTTGGACGCCAGGCCCTAAACCATCTTGGTTGGACTTCATATGATTGAAGGGAAGCTGTTCTTGCACTGTTTTAGATGGATCTTTAGAATCTGGCCTGGTACACAGATAGGAGGTGGCCCTAGTTATATTGAAAAGGTTAGCGAAAACCTAATCAAGGTAGCCATGGAGGGCAGTCGAGGCTATTCTCAGGAGAGTGTAAGTGGGTTCAGGGGTCCACAAGGAGTTAACACAGTGAAGAACACAATATTTCAATGTAGACGGGAATGTACAAAAATACGACATTTATTCTAGGCCCAAAACACACACTATAAAATGAAACCATCCGATGTCGTACAACACTACATAATATGCTGTCACCATTGGTTCTATAATGCATTAAATGACTTAAATTAATAAAATAAGGCAAGAAAGTGATGCAATAAGATGGAACCAACTCACAACTATGTCCTAGCTTCAGAAGTTCAATCTCTATGAAGAGTGGTGCCGTGTGCCCAAATATCACAATGCTTCTCTCCTGAATGTATGTGATGCAAGTAAAATGTTTTCTTTCAGGTTACACTGCTCATGTGTGACCAAAAAGCAGTGAAATGGAAGGCTACAACGGAAGGATACAAGGAGACTCCGTGTTATCCTATAAAGGACATGGGGAGACTAATGCTTTGTGTTAACTTACTGACCTGACTCTTATTTATTTCTAGAGACCTGGATGGGTCCACTGGGGGTAGCTGGGGTTGAATTTCCTGCCGTTGATTCCGTTGAGATGCCCAGGATCTGTGAATGCAAGGATTCTTCTGGTCGGTCCAGGAGCAGATTGCAACCCTTGGTGATGGAGTAATGCAGTAAACATTGATTCAGACCCCATTAGGACACTTCACAGGATGGGTGGGGAGGAGGGGACTTGGTTGGGGGGGGGGTGAGGCAAGTTCCAGCGGCGGCCACTGCATACAGGCTGCAGAGATCCCTCCAGTTGCAGTTCAAGACCTTCCAGAGCATGATCCCTTGAAGTTGGAAGTTTGAAATTCAGTAGGAAGGTGACTTGCACCACAAGCGGGTGACTCTTCTGCTGCAATTTAAGGATGTGAAAGTTCTGGAGAAGCCATAAATTGCTACTACCAACTGCACATAGTTTGGTAGATGCCTTGATGAAAGTCATGTACTTGCACAGTTCCCCATTTGATCTTGTGAATACTTCCTGGCTTCTCTGATTGCAGGCAACCTCCAGTTACAGGGCAAAAAGCTATTTTCCCCCCTCTACCAATGAGAATGTTTAAAAGACAAATACATTGGTTATGGCTGAATGGTCTCTTCAGCACCAAGCCGGCTTTGACACTAGGTTTTGTTGAAACTGCAACTCACCCGCCCCCGATCTCTCTTCTCTCCCATCCATCAGCCCAAAACACCCCCCCCCCCCACCCCCACTCCTGAGCAGAGGGAGATCAATTAGCACCTACAAGACAGGTGCCAGCATTCATTGGGCTAGGAATGCAGGCTTTATTTACCAGTAAACTCATGTGTTCCATGCTGGAGGCCTGTGCATTTTCCAGCTTGTTGCCATTTTCCCTTTCCCTTCCTTGTACCCTCATGGAGCCCTACCTCGTATCCCACAACCTGACTGTCTCAGGCCACCATTGGCAGGAGTTTGGAAATTGTTTGATTTGACCATTGAGGATGAAGAAAAAGGAATATTGTTGCAGTGAAAAATTATGGTTAAAATCTAGATCCTCTGCTGACTTGTTGGAGGTTAAAGTAGCCTTAAAAAGGTACAAGGATGGCATCATTGGGGCTAAAGCAGATTGTCTGCAAAAACAAATAGATGTTGCCCTAAATAGATCGAAGGCTCTATTTGAAACTGTAAAAAACTTTAGCTGTCCGCCTTGCGCCACTCTGCGCCTCACCCCTTCCTTATCCCTGGCCAATGATTTCAATACTTTTTTTTACAGAAAAGATTGACCTGATTTGAGCTTATATAGAATTAGTAACATTATCTGAATCCAATGACTATTTGAATACCAACCAGAGGGCTGAGCTAGACTCGACTTGCCTAAACTTTGAATTCAAACCCGTGGAATTGGACAGGATTAGTAATCTCATATCCATATTAAAACCTACCAATCGCAACTATGATTTCATCCCTGCTTATCTAGCTAGAAGACATGTGGAAGTCTTAAGTGCACCTGTGTTGGCTATTGTAAATGCATCATTAACACTGGGTTGCATTCCAAGGGAATTAAAGAGGTTGTACATTACACCTATCTGCTAAAGAAAAATTCACTAGACCCCAAGGTGCACTCAAATTATCGTCCAATTGCAGGCTTACCATGGTTGGCTAAAATCCTGGAAAAGATCGTTACAATCCAATTGCTGGCCCTTTTGGAGGACTGGGGCATTCTGGATTTGTACCAATGTGGCTTTAGGCCAGGTCATGGGACAGAGACAGCTCTATTAACAGTCTGGGATGATATTCTAAAGACAGTCGACGAGGGCCACATTAGCATGTTGGTCATGTTGGACCTCTCGGCTGCCTTTGAAGCAGTTGATTTTGAATTACTCATCTCAAGACTCTCTGCTACGGCCCAAGTCTCTGTCGCCGCATTGCAATGGTTTACCTCCTTCTTATATGACAGATTTCAACAGGTTAAGCTTGCATCTTTTATCTCTGACTTTTTAAAAATATGGAGGCCCTCTAGGCTCTTCATTATCGCCATTGCTTTTTATCTTTATTCGCCCTCTGTTGGATATTTTTGCCGAATTTGGTCTTTTACCATTCTTATGCCAACGACACGCAGATTTATGTGTGGCTGAATTAACCTTTGGAAGCCATACAGAAAGTATTTGCATGTGCTAGTAAAATAAAGCGCTGGATGGCTGCCAACAAGCTCCAGCTAAATCCAAAGAAAACAGATTATTCTGTTTGGCCCCAAGAAGAAATTGGTAACAACCTTGCCACTGGTGCCTTGCCCTGAGCTTTTTGATGCTTCAACATAATTTGCCTCAAAAGTAAAAAATCTAGGCTGTAGTTATAATCTGCAGGTTAACGAAACAGTGAAATCTGTATATTACCAACTTAGACTTTTAAAGCCTTGGCTACCATTGATCCTACCCAAAGACCACCCCTTGGTGGTTGGTGCCTTGGTTAATTCAAGGCTCAACTACTGTAAAGCCTTGCTTATTGGTGTTCCGAAAAAGCAGATTCAGCACTTGCAGGTTGCACAGAATTCAGCTGTTAGGTTGATTCTTTTCACTGCCAAGCCGCGCCCATATCACGCAACCTCAGAGAGATCTCCATTGGCTGCCTGTGCAACAGAGGGTCTTGTTTAAGACCCTCATTTTGGTTTTTAGGTGCATCCAAGGGAAGGCCCCGAGATATTTGGTGTAAAAAAATCTGACCTATCAACCTGAACGTTGCCTGTGTTCCTCTAACCAACAGTTCCTAGTGGTTTCCCATTCAAATTCGGTTACATGGGGTGACCGTTTTTCCTATGCTCGACCGTGAACTTGGAATGCCTTACCAATTAAACTGCGAAACATAAGGTCTGTTGGAATTCGGGAAACTAAAAACCCACCTTTTCTTCTAAAAAGCATTAGCTAAAAGTTGGCTTCTATGCTCTTTTTTTTCACCTGCGCCCAAATGAAATATTGCTTTGCCCGGTCCCCCTTTGGGGGTGTTATGCGCTATAGAAATCCACAAATACATACATACCAATTGATTATTATAGGAGATATGGCAGTAAATTCCACTTTCCTCTACCCCTATATTTTACCAATAGGTAAAAAGATGGGGACTCTAATAAAGATCCTTTCTGCATTCATAACCTGTTTTCAAAAGCTTCAATGTCAGCCCTTGTGAGTAAGAATTTTCATTTAGAAAGGATTGTGTTCTCCCACGTGCTCCTCATCTTTGATATTCGATATCCAGCTTTAGCTGCTTAAGGGGGAAAAAATTCGGCAGAGGGTGCTGTGCTTTGATGGCGTCAACTCGATGTTCCTCGATGGCCTCCGTCTGGAGGATGTAATCAAAGGCATATATAGCACTCCCAGCGCCCATTGGCTTCAGTTCTGTTTTTCTGCAAATGCTATTGCTTCGAGAAATACGGGGCGCTTCTTTACTTCATTGCTTCAAGAAATCCAAAGTATGTCTTCTTCGTCGACATAGACTACCCTGAAGACCAGGTTAAAGAATTGTCGAGATTGTGGGTCGAAAATGTCATTGAGCGATCCTCACAATATGTCTATGGTGCCTTGGAGTGGAGCATAACACCTCAGACTGCTCAAAGCGTCAGTCGATGACAGGAAAGGCCTTGAAGGAACGGAAGGGGAAATTGACCGTAGGTCAAATCCCCAAATCATCTACCCTGACCAAAAAACCTTCGACCGAGTCGAGAGGTGATGCTCCTCGGAGGAAGAAGGTTAAGAGGTAAAGATTGAGGAGTGGCTCCTCAGCGTCTTCTAATTCCAAGAAGAGGCACCATAGGTCGCCTTCTTCGACATAATCATTGGATGTGTCCCCTGAGAGGGCATCTTGCCCCACTAAGAAATCCAACCTGGCCGAGTGGGAGGCTTTCAGATGCTAAAAATATTTGAAAAACAAAAGCCTCCAAGCCATGCTCCTACTGCACCTTGCAAAGAAGCCGAGAAAGAAAGGGCTCGACCTAAATCCTGCACTCCCTCGAGCCCGGGACAAAGACCTGATCTTCCTCGAGAGTCGTCGAGGCCTCGATCTGATGTCATCGAAGGATCCATAGAACCGAGAGCATAAGTCAAGGTCGTCGACGTCGGCTGCGCCTTCAAAACCAGCCAAGCCCTCGACTTCGACGCAAAAGGCATCACACCAGCTGCACCATCATTGCCTGCTGCGCCATCGACTGAGCACTCCATTAAAGCCTATGGCACCAGTGAAAAAAAGTTCTGACGGCTCTTCCAGCGACAAATCTATTATTCATAAAACCCTTGATGCCTGAAAAGACTTGTGCCTTTACCAAGGAAGTACTATTTTCATTCCCTTACCTCAATATATGAGAATGAACCCTCAAGTAACAAGGCACCATTTGGCCTCCAGTTTGTTACGCCAAATGTACCAGAAAGTTTCATCTCTGAGGAATCAAGGTTGAGAGACCTTTATGACAACCTGCAGACGGCTAGTGGGATGGACACCTCACCTGAGCTAGAGTTTGGAAGACCAGAGGCAGGGGAGCATGCTGAAGCATTGTATAGACAGCTCATGTTTAAGGTAGTGGAATACATGGGTTGGAGTAGGCCTCTGTTACCATTCGAACAGGATGATCATCCTGAATAAGGGTTCTCGGTCAGATACTATATTACCTTTTCACATTGCTCTGCAAAAAAGGGTGGCAGCGAATTGGAAAACACCAGAAACCAATCCAACTGTAAATAAAAATGTGACTACCTGTCAAAACACCCGAGTCTGGTGGTACAGGCAGCTACAGCAACTTCCTAAGCAAGTAGCTTACCCTACCATCCCCCCAGATAGGAGCGACCAAAGAGTAGATGGGTGGGTAAGGAAGGTATTTTCTGCAGGGAGTATGGTGCTTAAATCAGCCAACTCCACATGTGCCCTTGAAAAATGTACATTCACTCTATGGGACTGCATTTCCATGGCGGTAGAGCACATTCCCGAGGGGGATGAAAGAGACTGGTTCTTAGCCAAAATTAGAGCCGGCAAAGAAGCCATGTGCGAGTCTCTTCAGTCTGGTTTGGATTCTGCTGACAGCATCAGCAGGGCCATGGATACTAGCACCATTATACTCCGATTTGCATGGCTGAGGAAGTCATGCTTTTCACTGGATGTTCAGTCCAGACTCCAGACTCCTCGACATGCCATTTGACGGGTCCCACCTTTTTGGCAACAGGGCTGACTAGAGCCTTGAAGTTGCAGACCACAAAGGCGGCAGCCAAATCTTTAGGTGCCGCTATTAGGCAGCCTCAGCCTTTTCGCCCTAGTGGACATCCTTGGAGGGCTAGATCTTTTCGCTACTAGTCAGTTGAAAGAGCAAGGGGAATGGCTGGTCAAAGAGGCCAAAGAAAGTTCCCTCGTGGTGGTCGAGGGAGAGGTGCGAAGCCAGTTCAAGCAGGGGCGCCTTTACCATCCTCCACTGCATCAGCCGCCTCAAAACCTCTGAGGTCTTGAGTTACAACTCACCAGTTGGGGGGCAGACTGAGTCATTACTTCGGATGCTTGGGCGTTGGAAAACATAGCCCATGGGTACTGCCTTCATTTCATACCAAGACCTCTGGGCAATCCACTGGAGAGCCTCTCGTTGAGGATTCCAAATCTGCTTCTTGTGTGGGAAATGTTGACCCCGCTAGAGAAAGGCGCTATAGAACCGATAGAAATCACAAGGGGGAGCATAACCACCAATTAAGAATGGTTAGCTCTATCAAACAATTATAAACGCAAAAGACCAACACAACTGTGCAACTATCTTGCACCATCTCACATGTACTTAAGAAACAAAAGAGGCCTTAATGGTCTAGACAATTTAGAAAGAGACACTAGGATAGCAGGATTGTTTAACTAGTGCTGCCTAGTTATATACTAATCCTAGGCTTTGCTGGTGTGCTGCTTATCTAACAGTAGATAAGAAAAGAATGGAAAAGAGATCAATCATTTCTTAGACCACTGAAATGCTTCTGGGAGGCCTCTTCTCTTTGTCACTCACTCTGTCATACAATATCAAAACTGGGAGAATAGAACGTGTGCCTGTAGTGGAGAGGAACAAGGGATGGTATTCCCCTTATTTTCTAATACCCAAGAAGGGCGCAGGACTGAGATGGATATTGGACGGGGGAGGTGGTGGGGGGGTGGGGTGGGGGATTCACGTCTACCCCTACCTGGATGATTGGCTGACCAGGGCGTGTTCTCCTGAACAAGTCGGATCATCTCAACGTCACCTGCCACTCTCCTCACAGACTGAGCTTCTCCCTCATTTACAAGAAGTCCCACATGATACCTTCTCAAAAGCTCCAGTTCATTGGAGCTGTACTGGATACATCTTTGGGAAAGAGCTTGCCACCCGAGGTGAGGGCTCAAGACATTTTACAGATGGTCACCAAATTTCAGAGTGCCCTGCATCTCCTGACCTTCGATTATTTATTTTTCTTTTTTTTTTGTTGAAGTTGCTCGACCTCATGGCATCCTGCATTGTTCTAGTGCCAGATGGCTTGCCTAAGAATGAGATCCCTTCAGTGGGCTCTCAGAATACAATGGTCACAGTTCTCAGTAAAGATGTCGGACCTACTTCAGGCTCCAAGCAGGGTCGCACAGGATCTTCTGTGGTGGGCCTGCGAGGACAAAATTCTGCAGGGAGAACCTTTTTGGCAACCATGGCCAGAGATAACAGTAGTGACGGAGGCTCCACTCGCAGGGTGGGGAGCCCACACCAACGATTTGACAGTCAGTGGTCGTTGGTCTCCATCAGAGTCCAAACTACATATCCGTTTTTTGGAGCCGAGGGCAATCAGACTAGCACTAAGGGCCTTCCTGCCTTCTTCTGTGCGGGGAAAGAATGTCCTGATAATGACGGACAATACAGTGGCCATGTACTACCTCAACAAGAGAGGTGGTGTAGGGTCACTACCACTGTGCAGAGAGGCAATGCAGCTCTAGTACTTGCCAATTCAAGAAGGAATCTCCTTATCGGCAGGTCACCTAGCTGGAGAGGAGAATACAACGGCGGATGCTCTGAGCAGGCAGAGCAGTCTCCCACGGATGGGAACTAGCTCAGTAATTCTTCAAGAGATCTTCACCCTTTGTGGAACCCCTCAAGTGGATATGTTCGTGACCAGTGTCATCTGGAAGGCGAACTGTACTGCTCCAGGGAATTTCCCGCAAAAGGAGCTCTAGGAGATGCGTTCGTAGTGGACTGGGAGTTTCCACTTCAGTACGCATTTCCTCCAGTCCCTGTCATTCCTCACGTGATCGGGAGGTTGTGAAAGTTTGAGAAATACATGATCCTAATTGCCCAGGATTGGGCCAGGAGGACGTGGTACCCAGACCTTTTAGACATGTCCATCTGTCCTCCAATGCATCTTCCACAAAGGGAGGACCTTCTCTCGCGAGTGGAGGGTCTGGTTCTCCATCCAGAGGTCAAGGCACTCAACCTTCATGCTTGGTTTCTGAGAGGCTGAGATACAAGGATTGGGACCTCCTGGATGACATAATGGAGATTTTGCTTTTGGCCAGAAGGCCAGCAACAGTCTTGGTACAGTTGCCTTTGGAACAAATTATGCAACTGGTGCAAAGACAAGAATGTAGATCCTTTCCTGTGTAAAACACTGGATGTTTTATCCTTTCTACGATCTTTAGCCAATCTGGGGCTCCAGATTGGTACTATTAAAGGCTATTTGGCGGAGCTGTCCATCTTTAAGCGCTCATCGGAGGAATGTTCATATTTAAAAATTCCACTGGAGAGACAATGTCTAAAGGGGCTCACTAATGTTTCCCCATCTCCTTTCCAGGTTCCAACTTGGGACCGTAATCTGGTGTTAAGATTTGTGTGCAGCTTTTGAACCTATACACTCATGTCCTTTAAGGTTGTTAACCTTTAAAACCATTCTCTTGGTAGCTCTTACTTCAGCCCGTAGAGTGAGTTGCAGGAACTTTCATCTAAGCCACCCTTCACTATCTTCTATAAGCATAAGGTTGTTTTTAGGGTTAAGCCTTCATTCTTACCCATGATCATTTCTGGCTTTCAAGTAGGACAGACCATTGTTTTACCTTCTTTCTATCCCCCGCCAGGAGGAGGATTGCACAGGTTGGACCCTCGCAGAGCTTTGAGCTTTTATATATCTAGGCTGTCAAAACTTTGCATTGATGATCAGCTTTTCATTGGATATACGGGCCACAGGTCAGGCTGTTACGAAACAGACCTCATCCAGTTGGATCATTCTGGCTATTTCAGAGTGTTAGACTGGCAGGTAAGGATCCTCCTGAACGCTAAGAGCCCATTCCATCAGGGGAATGGCTTCCGCTACAGCCTGCAAAGGACTGTACCGATAACAAGTATTTGTTAGGCAGCAACATGGTCTACGATTCACACATTCATAAAGCATTACTGCCTACAGTCTTCCCTCAGTCAAAATTGGAGCTTTGGAAAAGCAGTCCTGCATTTGGTTCATGAAAACCTATAGGAAAATTAAATTCTTACTCCCGCCACCAAATCCAACACTGCTTTGGGAGTCTATCAAAGATGAGGAATATGTGGGAGGACACAATCCATTCGAAGAACAAGTTACTTATCACTAGTAACGTTCTTTCAACTGGATGTTCCTCCCACGTATTCCTCATCACCCTCCCAACCTACCCCACAGTAGAATTTACCATGCTATTACAGCTTTCGTTCCTTCAAGGCGGAGTACGGTCATTCCTGTGATTATGCAGGTTTTTCTACTCTAAGAAAAAACAGAACTGAAGCAAACAGGCTCTGCGCATACTTTATATGCCTTCGATGACATCCTTGAGATGGAGGCCCTCGAGGGACATAGTTGACGACACCGATGCACAGCGGCCCTTGCCAAATTTATGTTACCGAAGCAGCTAAAGCTGGATATCGAATATCAAAGATGAGGAAGACTTGGGAGGAACATCCAGTCAAACAAACGTTACCCAATCACTCATGTGCTTTTCTGAATATGATTTTTCTATGTTCCTTACTGTTTTGTGGTGTCTGGTAAACTCCATAGGCATCTGCCTTTAAATAGTCACACACAACACCTTTTGTGCAGTGCCACTGAAGTCACTTGGACTTCTCATAATGTTTAACTACATTTTCTTGAGTGAACTACCGTTCCCAAGAATAGTAAGATGGCCCCTGTTACCTATCTTTACTTTATGGGTCCACCCTATGTGAAGTGCTGGGGGGGTTAAATAGTAATTCTTTACCCATTCCTCATGTAACATTTTGTTACACTAACTCACTTGAATAGCTAGTGGCAGTGGTTTCTTTTGTTAGTACCCAGTCTTTTTTTGCCATTTCATGTTAGTTTCTTCTGGGCTTTTACTCTGTTGTTCGAGTCCTTTGTGTGTTTTTCCTTTGTCGGGCTTCAGCCCTGAAGCCCACCCAGGTTACAGTGTGTCTGGAAATGCAGGAAGTGGGGGAGGGTCCTGAAACCTTCCCTGTCTTTTGTCTCTGCTGTGTGAATGACTCTGTAAATGAATGGGAACTTGCATGAATAGCAAGGTTTTTGGGACTAAGAGCACAGTCGACCACTGGAGGAAAACATCAGAAGCAGAAGACTCCATCAGCACCCTCCTGGACTGCAAAGTGCCTGGTGAAGCCATGCAGCTGTGCTGACTCTGTCTTCAAATCAACAGGGAAGACCTCTAAAGGACGACTTCCTCCCTTAGGCTGGTCGGACCAACTATCCTAGAGACCATTTCTATTTTGGCGCAACCCCCGACTTGCTGTGACTTTCCAAGGCTGCAGAAGCCCAATACACAGTGTACCTCAACCACTTGTGAGTGATTGTCTTCCGAAGTCCGAATCCAGACAGATCTTTGTGGGCATCCAGAGGACCCTACAGAAACAAGAAATTTGCATCCAGAATCCCCTCACCAGAGTGCCGGACAGATGGATCAAGGAAATCCTAAGCAGAGCTTTTCTTTCTTGGCTGGCGCTGAGAAAAGGCTGCTAAACCACAGAGTCACTAAAAGGACAAAAATCCATTGCTCACGAGTCCCTCTCTCAAGTGCTGCCTTAGGAGCCTGCCAGGCATCCTCCCTTTCGTTTCCAAGGACCAGGAACCAGGGTCTACTGTCTTTCATCGGCAAGGCAACCAGCTAGAACAACTTCATTTCAAAGGTACTGTGGGGCTTGGGGTACTTCATCCTTTGCCATTGGGGTGCTCCTTTGGGAGTGTGATTTAACCCTACACTAAGTTGACCTCAACTTACCTGCATTGGCCTTACAGCTTGTGCTTTCCAAAGGTGACTCCTCTTGAGTTGCTGTGATTTTCCTTTTGAACACTGACTATTTAAGAACATATTTCTAAGAATAGGAGCATCAGAACTTTCACTTTGTCCATTGACTTTGGCTGTCCTGGAGCCCTAAAAGTCTCCTTCTGAACCTGTTGGCTACAGCAGTGCTTGTTCCCTTACAGGTTTTAAATGTTGGGCACTTTAATGCTGGCATAATAGATGGCCTATATCCCTTTGTGAGAATCTAACCGGTTTTATAACCCATCAGTATGTTCAGATCTAACCTTTCCTTCCTTATAAGTCAATATTGCAATGGTGATACTATACTGTCCTCAAATAACGTTACCTCTGGGTGATGGAACATGTGTAACATATGAAGGAATTACTTGGCTGCTTTATTGTTCATGTTTTGATTTCTACCTTGGCATTGATGTTACAGCTAATTACTTCTTTTTAAAGAATGCTTTAAATATCTGTGTCTATAAATAATGTATTATATAACTTTCAGTGTGTAAGTGTTTAATTGAATACTTGTGTTTACTGATTTCATTGTGCAGCTCTACAGCTCACATTACCCATCTTAATATAAGCTTGGCTGCTCAGTCACACTACCAACTTGTGTAATACAGACCTATATTAAAAGGTGGGTTACCTAATACCAAGAGAAGTCTTGTGTAGTCCCACTCCAGTTAGACTGCCCAAATTCTTACCGAACAGCCCTGCAGGCCATGTCTCGGCCCTGCAGGCCCTGTATGGAAAAAGGTTCAAACTTCCCATTTTGCAAGGTTTCAGCCAAAATGATGAAAGTAATGGCACTCCATTAATAGATGTATCTGTACGTGTATTATCGTTTGGTCAGAGCAGCGTCTCCCTAGCTGCCTACAATTCCTGTGCCCCTTACTTTTGCATTCAAATGAGGCACAAGAAATCCTCCCTTGTCACACTGCCGATGCTTTGCTTCATAAGATTCCTATTGGACAAAGGTTTGGGAAAGCATAGTCTCCCTTTCGTCATTCCTGTCATGCATCGTTCTGCCCCAATGGAGATTCCTCTAGTCCTTCAGCAGACCTGACGTTTATTCAGGCCATTCATTAAGCCAGAGGGTACTTGACTTGATGTCACCTTCGTGTGTCCGTGTTCCTGGTCAGCAGTTTTTGAATGCATACAACCAAACTCCATCAAGCCACAAATTGAAGAACGATTAGATCTGCTATCCGATCGGATTCCAGTTTGACACTAGAAGTGAACTTTGATGGTCTACAAGAAGAACCTTATGATCTGTTTGTTTCTAGATTGAGTTTGTGAGACAGTCCTAATTGGCTACTGGGATTTGTAAGGGGTCGGAAATGAGAGATGGACAGAAAGGGGTAGTGTTTTCAACATCAGACATTTTTATTAAAAGAAAAGGGGGAAAATGCTCCTGTCCCTATCCTAAAAGTGTCCCTGCCTACGAACCTGAAACTAAAGATCAGTCTGTGCCCTTGTGTCCAAAACACATCTGACCCACCCACTAAAAATGAACAAAGAAGTGTAAGGAAAAAGTGTCTGGCTTATTTTTAACCAAAATGTTCGAAGGTGAAACAAATAAACCCAACAAAAATTGTTTCTCCAAAAGCAAAGTCCTTGGATCTAGAGGGGATTCCCTTCCCATGGATTATTTCAGGAAGGATGGCAAAGAACTTTCCCCAAATAATCTTTCCTTAGAATGTCTTTTCCATGTAAAGGTTTCTCAAGGTTAGCAAAAGTGTATTTTATACAGCTGCTTCAAAGATGACTTCCTGGCATACTGCCTTACCAGGAATTCTTCGGTAGTTACCTCAGATCCCCTGGTATACTGTCCTGCCAGGTAGCTTTGCACAATGTCCCTTTCGTTGATACACTTTGAGTGGACTAGCTGGTTTACTCTTCTGCTAGGTATCACCTTCTGGGTTCTATAGATTCCCTGGTGTACTCTCCTGCCAAGTATCTTTTACCCAAAAGGCTCTCTCTCGTATATATCCCTTTTATTAAGTCTTCTTTCAATGTTCGTTGTATTTTTATTTATTTAGTTTATATAGCGTTTTACTCCAAAACGCTGCACATTTTAACAGGATACATAAAACAATTAACATTATAACAGTAACTGTAGAAGCAATTTACATTTGTGAATCCGACCAACACAACAGTAAGTAGAGCAATTAAACTGAAGGGAAGAGGGAGAGTAGTGCAGAGGAGGGAGAGGAGGGGTGGGGAGGAGGAGGAGGAAGAGGGGAAACTGATGGGGGGTGGGAAAAGGTGAGAATGGGAGGAGGGGTGGAGGGAAGGGAGATGATCATGGTGAAAAGGAAAGGAGGGGGGAAAAAAAAGGGGGAAGGGTTTCATGGCGGGGAATGGAGGAGGAGAGATTTAAGGGCTGTACGGAATGAGAAAAAGGAAGAAGTAGAGCGGAGTGAGAGAGTTAAGGAGTTCCAGTGCAGGGGGGCTAGGAGCTGGAAGGAGCAGAAGTGGGATGTGGCACAAGGGGAAGGACCAACAGTGAGAAGGATGTGGTCGGCGGAGCAGGAGGGAGTGTAGAAAGAGAGAAGGGCGGAGAGATTGGGGGGGGGCAAGACCGTGGAGAGATTTAAAGAATAAGAAGAGAAAATTAAATTTAAGTTGGGAGTGAAAGGGAAGCAGAGATGGAGTCACGGGAGGAGAGGAGACAGAGGGTACGGACAGAAGAATGGTAGGTAGATTTAAGGGGGGGCGAGATGAGAGGTAGGTAGTCCAAAGAGAAGTAGGAGCAGTAGAAGAGGTGAGAGAAGATAAGGGAGGAAATTAAAAGTTTAGTAGCATGGAAAGTGAGAGAGAGTTGGACTTTGCGAATATTAGAGGTGGTAGCGACAGACATGAGAGGTAAGAGAGATGATGGGGGGAAAAAGTGAGAGGAGAGGGGTCAAAGTGAATGCGTAGGTTGCGAGCGTGGTCAGAGATGGGGAGGTTAGGAGGAAAATGAATGGAAGGAGGAGGAGAGGGGGGGAGAGAGTTATAGGGGAAGAAAACTACTTCAGTTTCATCAGTGTTAAGGGAAAGAAAGCGAGAAGACATCCAGTTTTTAATGGCAGTAAGGTAGGAAGAGTTTAAGGTGGAGGTCGGTAGAGAAGGAAGAGCAGGAAAGGAAGAGCTGAGGATCGTCGCCATAGAAATGGTGAGAAATGCCAAATGAGGAGATAACGGGGGCAAGGAGGGAGGTGTAGAGTGACAAAAGGAAAGGGCCTAGCACCGAACCTTGGAGTACCTTTATTTCCTAGTTTAGCACAGTTGTACTCCTATCTATACTTCATTGACTCTGAATTTAACTTGTCCCAAGCTCCACCATATGGACCTTTCAGTTTATCCTTGGAGCCTGCCACGTTCCTCTTGGTATCCTGCCACTGCGGTGCAAATTGTCGATGAGCTGCAGCTTGGGAGCACCTGCCTGCTTCAACACGGTCTGCTCCCTTGTGTCTGCCTTCACCAGCAGTTCTGCCACTCGCTTTCCCTAAGCTGCGTCTCCTTTCTCCAACTTCTGATTGCTAGTGAAATCCATCTTTAAATGTCCCGTGCAGCAAAATGTGTCCGTACATTTTATTTAGAGTTTCTTTCAATCCCCATGAACTCCTTCTCCCTCATCTCAGTGCACTATTGGAGTGGAGTCCATTAGATTTACAGGACTTCTAAGCAGATTATGTTTAGAATTTGTGCCGAGTACAAAATCATCAAGGAACGGGGAAGAGATTTGTGTGTTATGCACAGATGAGGTATGAATGTCGTTCAGTCTGGGATGGTTGTTAGGAAAGGTTTGAGTTTTATGATTGGATGGATTTGTATAGTGACAGCATGCCATCGGAAATGTAGGAATTATAGGGTGGTCCTCCTTTAAAAAGGAAGAATACAGCTCTCTGCTAGCCATCTCCTCCCATGGGATCATCCCCCTCATGATACCATCCCCAGGATCAGGTAGCGGCTGCCATCCGATGGCCACATGGCAGGAGATCTTAGGCTGGGGACGACTCCACAGGGTTCATCAGATTACAGTACAGCCCCCCCTGTTTGGCGCCTTGAGAATGCATGACATTTGATCTCAAAAGGACAGAAGCCTGTAATTCAATTTCTGATGTTTGTTAATCTGCTTAGAATCACATGCTGTGCATAGGTCCGACATCCAGTGGTCACTGCGGAGTATTGCATTTTGTTTTTCGTAGTCGAAAAGGGGACGTCGACAAGGCGTGTCTGTAACACTATCCCTATAGTGACGTGCGTTGTACCCACAATCCCTCACGCGTCGAGGTCCCTCAGATTGTTTTTTTCCGCCCAGTTTCTGGTCGCCTTTCGCGGAGCTCCTAGAGAGACATTGCTATACTTGCCACGGACCTCGGTCCTTTTGTCATAACTTAATATACTGATAACGATCCCTCCCCCTCGACGTTAGCTGTGAAGCTGCTTCTCCGCCGAACTGATTTTCGACGGAGAGGAAGAGCGGAGGAGATCCTTCGGCGCTGCCGAACACGTGGCCTGGCCTCGACGGCCAACTTACAGTAGGGAGAGTGGGGGTTAAAACTTTGTCTCTTCTCTTAGAGATTGTCTTTCTTTCTCCCCTTTCTTTCCCTTGGGGTTGTTATCGCCAGCTATTATTGCCTCAGCTATGGAGAGGACACCATTTAAGTTTTGCCCACGCTGCAGGAACAAATATACTTGGAAAGATGAGCACAAGCTCTGTAATCGTTGCTTACCCCTCGATCACATAGAGAACAGCTGCGCAGCCTGCAAGCTCTTAAAACCCAGGACTCTTAAAGAACGTAGGGTTAAGAGGTGGGCGGACTACGCAATGTCGAAGTCAGTTTCCTCACCCGCTGCCGCTGTTACTGAAAGTGACGAGGAGTGCGATAACTCGACGTCCGTTACGGAAGTCATGAACCCCCAGAAGGAGCGCTCCCGCTCCTCGTCGTCCGTCCCCAGCCCCGACGGGCTCGGCTCACGCCCTGCTTATGGGGATGAACACCCCGGCGACAAGGACGCACACAAACCCCATAAGGCTAAACACACTACCCACGGCTCTTCTTCGTCGAGAACGAAGGATCCATCAGCGCCGAAGGGGACGCAGGGCACTCCGGCGTCTACCGCAGACCGTAAAGGTCACAAGCCCCACCCGCAAACGCAGCCGCGACCAGCGATTGGGCTTCCATCTAACACGGGCGCTACCCCAAAAACATCTGACGCAGCGCTCCATAGAGCGACCGTCGAGGTACAACGCGCAACGCACACAACGTCGACAACAGAGCCCTCGACGGACAAAATCATGGTCGAGAGCCTAGCGAGAATTGTCGCCGAAGACAAGCGTACGCGGACGACGAAACAAACGTCGAATACCGCGTCGAAAAAACATAAAAGTAGCCAGGAACTACCCCTTTCTCCAAAGGACGCTTCCGAACTACCTGAAGGCTTTTCAGAAGGAGACGGGAACCTCTCGTCGACGTTGTGGGAGCGTTCGAAACGATTCGAAGGCGAAAACACTAATTTCCCCCCTCTAGACTATTCAGGGGTACCCCATGAGACCCTTGAAAGACTCCATTCTTGCATGGAGAAAATGGAAAGGTTTCTAGGAAACCAAGACCCACCCACTCACAAAAGACAAAGAGAATGGGCACAGGATGACCCTAGAGTCAAGATTCCTAGGCTGGTTGACCTCACTGAGGAGGAGCAATACCTCCAAGAAGATGAGGAGTGTTTGGGGGGAGAAGAAGAGGTAGAACTTGAGGAAGAGGGGTTCGAAGAAGATCCTTACACCACTGCTACAGGGTTTGAAGAGGATACAGCTACCTCGCAGCCCTGGCATTCACCGTCAGTGCAGCCTTGGCAATCCCCATCAGTACATTCAGACCCTGATGCCTTTCTACCTTCTCCTCTCAAGGATTCACATGGGAACTCCTCTCCCATAGATGACCAACCTTCCCTCAATGCACTATTGCGCAAGGCAGCAGCGCATTTTGAGATTGATACAGGGGAAACTCTTCCAGACATTGACTTTGTAGAAAAAGTCATCAAAGAAAAAGCCCCTGTTAGCCAATCTATTCCACTCCTGGCTTCTATTAAAAGAAGAATTTCTCCTTCCCTTACAAACCCAGCTTTAGTAAGAGGGGTCAACCCTAGAATAGAAAAGCTCTTCAGCCCTTCATCCTCTGACCCTTTATACATCAGAGGACACTCTATTCCGGACTCCCTTGTGGTTACCAACACAAGAAAAAGAGCAGGGGTGCCACTATCCACTAGTGAAGCACCTCCAGACAAAGAAGGCAAAAAACTCTACGCACTGGGGAAGAGAATCACGACCTCCGCCGCCTTCTCTACTAGAATTGCTAATAACTCCCTTTTAGCTAGCTACGCAGATGCACAGTGGAACAAGCTGCGCAGCGAAGCAGAGGAAGCACCTGAACCTCTGCGTTCTCGCCTGCTAGCTATAATATCAGAGGGCACACTGGTAAACCAGGGCATAGTTAAGAACTCCCTAGATGCCGCTGAGACGGCTGGCCGCTCCCTAGTGCAGGGAATACTTCTCAAGCGCCACGTTTGGCTACGCAATTCAGATTTTAAGCCCGAAACCCAAGCCTCCCTCATAAATAAACCCATTGAACAGACGCATCTGTTTGGGAAAGCAGTAGATGAGGCCCTAGAACACGCTAAAAAAGAGTTTGATACCATCAAGACTCTTGATCAAATTTCTAGGCCCCCCAACAGGCGAGGCTATGGTAATAAACGCTCCTTTCGTGGCCAAAGACAGCAGCAGAACCAACAACAACAATATTACTCTGGCTCCAACTGGCCCACTAACCAGGGTAACACCCAGTTCAGTCAAAGAGGCCAACGCCGTGGCAAAGGAAGAGGTCGTGGCTCCAGCCCCAGAGGTTCCACGCCCAATACCAGCAAATGACCCGAAAATTCGGGTCCCCTCCCATGCATCACCGGTCGGGGGCCGGCTAACATCGTTCCTTTCAGCATGGGAGGGAATCACGTCAGACCGTTGGGTATTATCCACCATAGCCCACGGATACTGCATCGAGTTCAACGGTTCCCCGAAGTACAAACCCCCACGGAACCGACGCATGACACCGCAACACCTCTCCATTCTTCTTCAAGAGGTGGAAGAACTACTGAAGAAAGAAGCTATAGAGCCCGTCCCCCTATCACAGGTAACAGAAGGTATTTATTCAGTGTACTTCCTTGTACCCAAAAAGGACTTAACCATGCGCCCTGTATTAGATCTGCGCCCAGCGAACATATTTGTCAAACCCCAAAAGTTTCGTATGGTGACCTTACAGGAGGTAATCCCACTATTATCACAAGGGGATTACATGACAACACTGGACATGAAAGATGCATACTTTCATATTTTAATGTTGGCATCGCACAGAAAATACCTCAGGTTCAAAATAGAGGACAAACACTACCAGTTCAGAGTACTACCCTTCGGGATAGCATCTGCACCAAGGGTATTCACGAAAGTACTGGCAGTGGCAGCGGCCCACCTGCGCAGATTATCCATCCCGGTATACCCTTACCTCGACGACTGGCTCATAACAGGGGATTCTTACGAAACATGCTTCTCCAATACCCAAAAGACCGTAGACCTTTTGTCCCAACTGGGCTTCTCCATCAACGAAAAGAAGTCCAGCTTAGACCCCAGCCAAACCAAACAATTCCTAGGGGCTCTAATTCGAACAAAGGACGGCCTCGTATTCCCCTCCAACGAGAGGGTCCAAAACATGCTGTTTCAAATTCCCCATTATGTAGTAGGCCGAGAGGTGACGGTACGCAAAGCAATGCGCTTGCTAGGGATGATGGCGTCATGTATTTATTTGGTACCTCACGCGCCCCTGCGCATGCGCCCAATGCAAGAGTGGCTCTACAGCCAGTGGTGTCAGGCCAGCGGACAATGGGACGATCTAGTGGTGGTCTCGCAGGCCTTGGTTCTCTCGCTACGGTGGTGGACAAAAGAAAACCTGTTATTAGGGAAAACTTTTGCCACACCCGCAGTGGAAGCCACTCTAACCACAGACGCATCCCTTACAGGATGGGGGGCTCACCTATCCCATCAGACGGCCCACGGAGTGTGGACTCCGAGTTTAGCATCCAAGCATATAAACCTGCTGGAACTACTAGCGGTGTTCAAAGCACTGAAAGCCTTTCAGGAACACTTACAAGGAAAGACAGTGATGGTCCTCACAGACAGCACCAGAGCCATGTACTACCTCAACAAGCAAGGGGGCACTCACTCTCCAGGACTGTCCAAGCTGTCCCAGAATATATGGAAGTGGGCTCTCAAACACAACATGTTCCTACTATCACAACATGTACCAGGGGAACTCAATCTGCTAGCAGACAAACTCAGCAGAGACTTCCCACTGCCCGAAGAGTACGAATGGCAATTGCACGAAGACATCGTCTTAGACGTCTTCACGCAATGGGGATTCCCGGAAATAGACCTGTTCGCAACCCTGGAGAACTCACAATGCCAAAGTTACGCCTCCAGGTACCCCCAGAACCAGTCCAAGGGGAACGGTCTGTTGATTCAATGGTCAGGGAAATTTGTTTACGCCTTTCCCCCGACTCCCCTTCTCAACAAAGTGGTGCACAAGATGCACCAGGAGCAGGTTACCATGATACTAGTGGCCCCAATGTGGGCCCGGCAGCCATGGTTCGCTCACTTGATGGAGATGTCCCTATCTCCCCCAGTGAAACTTCCCTGCCCGTACAACATGCTGTCACAAGACAAGGGCAGAACACTGCATCCATGCCCTCAGACCATGAACTTAGCAGCCTGGCTCCTGAGATCATAGAATTTGGACATTTACAACTCCCACAGAGATGTATGGACATCCTCAGGGAAGCCAGAAAACCTAATACTCGCCACTGCTACTCTAGCAAGTGGAAAAGATTTGTCATCTGGTGTAGAAGTAAGAACATCAACCCGGTTGACTGCTCTGCCACTGACATTATTCTGTACTTGACCCATTTACTGGATTCAGGTCTAGTGTTTAATTCCATTAAAGTCCACCTAGCGGCACTTTCTGCATACACCACTTCCCAACTTAAAGTGTCGTGGTGGAAGATACCAGTTATCAAAGCCTTTATGGAAGGGGTAAAAAGAATACACCCCCCGATAGCTAACCCAGCTCCCGGATGGGACTTAAACGTGGTACTTTCTAGACTCATGGGCACTCCTTTCGAACCCATGCACAAGGCAACTCTTAAATACCTCACTCTTAAGACTGCTTTCCTAATAGCTATCACATCCATTAGGAGAGTAAGTGAACTACAGGCTCTTTCTGTACTAGACCCCTTCGTATCAGTTCACAAAGATAAGGTGGTTCTTCGCACACACCCAAGGTTTGCACCAAAATTCATCTCAAAATTTCATGTAAACCAATCTATAGAACTACCAACGTTCTTTCAAAACCCTTCCAGCTTGGGAGAAAAAAGTCTGCATACACTAGATGTACGCAGAGCTGTCATGTTCTACATGGAAAGAACCAGATCACTGAGAAAGACTAATCAGTTCTTTGTCTCGGTGGCAGCAGGAAGAGAAGGAGATGCAGTCTCTAAGTCCACTATATCTAGATGGATTGTACAATGCATCACTCTCTGTTACACTCTTGCTAAGAGAGAACTACCCTTCAAGCCAAGAGCACATTCCACTCGAGGCACGGGGGCTTCCATAGCATTCATTGCAAATGTTCCCCTTGAGTCCATCTGCAAAGCGGCAACCTGGAGTTCTGTGCACACATTTACAAAACACTACTGTCTAGATGCACACTCTAGATCTGATTCCCAGGTTGGGCAGGCAGTATTAAGACATCTTTTCTCTACTGTTCCTTCTCATAACCCACCGCCAACTCCGGGTACTGCTCGCTAGTCTATGCACAGCATGTGATTCTAAGCAGATTAACAAACATCAGAAGACAATGCATTACTTACCGTAAAAGCATTTCTGATGGTTGTATTTGCTTAGATTCACATGCGCCCACCCTTCCTCCCCGCTTGGATGGAAGGAACATAGACATCTTTCTATATTTCTCTCTTTTCTGTACACTCGCGTCTAGAAGGCTCCCTCAGGGCAGAAAAATACAAACAGAGGGACCTCGACGCGTGAGGGATTGTGGGTACAACGCACGTCACTATAGGGATAGTGTTACAGACACGCCTTGTCGACGTCCCCTTTTCGACTACGAAAAACAAAATGCAATACTCCGCAGTGACCACTGGATGTCGGACCTATGCACAGCATGTGAATCTAAGCAGATACAACCATCAGAAATGCTTTTACGGTAAGTAATGCATTGTCATACTGGAACAGAAGATTATCTTCTGGCGCTTAAGGTTCTTTCTCTCCTTTAAAAGGGATCATTGTGGTGCATGCAGGCAACACAATCCAAATGTTTTCCTCTCAAAAGATTAAATTAGTACTCTTTTCCTTTATCCCCATTTAGTTATCCACGTTGCCAATCAAAAACTGAAACTGCCTGCTTTCAGTGTATTGATTTTGATGCCGTCTTTGCATTCTCTGGAAGAGTGTGACCTGTTTGGAGGTGGTTCCTTCAGTTTCCATATCCATGACCATTTGTTTGTACCTTGCCAGAGGACAGTGTCCTCTTTTAACCTCTTAGTGTGCAGTGGCCCAAGTCTGCATTCATTGATCATCTTTTTTTCCTTGACATCTTCATGCCAGGCTACCCCTGCTACGTATCCCAAAATCCTCCAAATTTTCCATAATAAGCATTGCACATTGATTGCAGAATGTATCTTACTTGTTTTGTGAACTATTCGTCCCAAACCACTCGGCCCCCAACTCATTCTAGCTTGGTGTGTTTACTTCTTTAAACTGGTGGGACTGGTGATCTTTCCCCATGAACATAAAACCTAGCTGCCTTGTGCCTGAATGCTAAGGTCATTTGAGACTTGGCAGTTTTTTTTAGCACAGGGCTTCCTAGAAGCGCTGAAGAAATAAAACCATATAAGAACAATTTGGTGACATCATATCTCTGTGCTCTTAAGGGAGAGAGTAAATCTCTTGTTAGCTTGTTGTTCCTTCCCTCCCTCTCTGCTCTCCATGTTAGGGAAGTTTTCCTAAAGTCCACTAGGCGACAAGACTTTATAAAACTATCCCTTGGCATACAGGTCCCCAACTCTTAATATACATCTGTGCTACCCAAAGGATCTTGGTAGAATGGCAGAGCAGCCAGGCTTATCTTTGGAGGAGCATGTGAGCTGTAGGTAAGTACACTGAACCCAGTAAATACAATAGTACAAATAAACTCTTACACACTGAAAGTTATAATAAAATATATTTTTAAAGACCAGGCAGGTAACTAACCAATACACGCAGGAATTATTCACAATACTTTTCAAAGGTGACTGCTTCAATTCTAGTTGCTTGCGGTTACAATTGTTATAGAGTGACACCAATGGCAGATCTACAGGAATATTGGTACTACCACGTACTCATTAATTAGATTAACAGCAATTGCATGCATGTAGTAAAGTCACATCAGTCAAAGTCAGTAGGAAGGAAAAGGAGTTATTCACACTTTAGCAATATATATTCTAGTAACACTTTTCAAGGCTACTAATGCTTTCTACGTCCAATCTCTAACTAGCCAAAAGTGTAGAAGTACAACAAAAAGTCTTATGTAGCAGCAGGAAAGGCAAAGTTAAGTTCCTCAGAATACTTTAGTCACTCAAATCAAAATGCTTAGCAAGATAATACAAGTTCTCCAGCATGGGGTCTGGCATGGATTCACATGCTCATGAATATTCCTGTTGTCAGGCTGGAATCCTCGGTAAAAGGAAAAAGTTTCACTTTAGTTTATAAACTGTCTTTCTCCTATAAACCAATCACTGAGCTCTGGGTCATACTGCCCTCTCCCTAAACCCCTCCTCTGGCAGCCATCTTCAGATTTTTACTGCACGTTCAAGTGTTGGGAGTTCTTGCATTTTGCTCTTAGAGCTTTGTTTCTTTGCGTTTTTTGGCTAGGAAAACATTTTGTTAAATCAAGCCTGTGTTCTCCATCGTTTACTCTTACGATTAACAGGGATCTGTTTTTCAGCATCTTTCAATGCCCCTCGGGGGCAAAATTGTCGAGTGTTTTCTTCTTGGAAGTTTCCAGAACGCCATCGGGCCTACACTTCGCCAGATCATGTCGGAGAAGGACGAGGCTTCCCTCTTCATGCTCTGCACCAGCTGCAGTTTGCAGAATGTTTTCAGACAAGCATTCCTAGCGTCTTTATTGTCTTCACCCGATTCACAAGGAGGAAGATTGCGAGATCTGCAGTGGCTTTTCCAAGCGCACAATGAAGGATCGGCACGTCCGACTGGCGGTGTTGCTCAAAGCCAGAGCCTCTACCCTGTGTGGTCCACAGGTGCATGCCTCATCCAGTTCCAGCCAGCCAAAGCAGCCTTCTAAGTCCTTGGAGGGCACTCCATCCGTAGGGGCCCAAGACAAGGCCAAGTGCTGCGAGACCGCTCCCGTCTGAGTCGACACGTAATCGGGTCCCACGACGGTCAGGGTGCATTCGTATCCATCAGGCTTGATCTCCAGCCATCGCTCCAGCTCTTCATCAAAGAGGGCGTCCACTACCCTGGTGAAGTTGCGAAAGAAGCCATAGAAGGCCAAGCAGGACAAGGTGTCCAGCCTGCCGGTTAAGGCCCAGATGATCCAGGCCAAATCGTCCTCTTCCATCGAGATGGTTGCTGCTGCCCTCTCACAGGTGAAAAGGACTGACCCGGTTCAGGGTACCCCGGTGGCGGTCAGGGTGGCTTTTCCTCCCAGGCGGGTGGCTTTGACCAAATCACGTGAAGACTCTGGAGAAGAGGATGCCGGACCTTAGCCCAAATCAGACCCCTCAGGACCCGAAGACTGGAGGAACGGGGGGTGTGGAAGAACTCCAGGACACAGATAGGTCTTCGTCCGACGAGGAGGACATAGTTTCCATCCACACCATCCCAGAGGAGGGCGTTGACGACGAGAGCGTCAAGGAGATGCCCGCCGGCGGAGGCAACGACATAGGTGCTGGGCCTAGCGACCCTGTTCCTCAGACACCTCCGAGAGATGTGTTGCAGGATATTCTCTCGACCCTCCACACACTGGTGTCTGAGATTCAGAAGAGGATGCCGACGGCACCACCAGAGCCGCCACCAGCAATGATCCAACCCCCCCCTCCCACCTCGTTGTCACCGGGGCCACCACCGCCAAAGAAAAGGGGACACCCTATGCCTCCACTCCAGCCATCACTGTGCCTCCCCTAGGCATACAGGGAGGGTCACGAAGACGATGGAGACTGATGACGTGGAATCTCTCTGGCACCAAGGGCTTCTCCACCGGACAAAGTGGGTTCCTTCCACTCCATGACCACCCGTGCGTCAGAGCTCTTCCAGCTGACCCTGGAAGAGGAGATGGGCTTCCTGTAGCAGCACCGGGGGGCAAAAAGGGAGACCATTTTTGTCAGTACTGCTCCTGGACATCTGGGCTGAGGGGCTGGTGCTGCTGCAGAACCCCGCCCCACTGAAGAGATACCGGCTAGAAAAGAAATACCGGTTTCCGGACTCTGCACCCAAATGTCTGCGGTCACAACCATCGCCGGACTCGGTGGTCTCTGCTGCTGCTCGTAAGAAGTCGTCCAACCCGTTGTCAGCCTCTGTCCCCTGCCCCCCGGACAGTGAGGGGAAGAAGTTGGATGCCGTGGGACGTAAGGTCATTTACTCTGCGACGACAGTCGAGGCGGCCAACACCTTGGCGATCCTGGCTAGGTACGACCGGGAGCTATGGATGGCTCAGATCCTGGATTTCCTCCCCCAGGACAAGCGGGTAGAGGCAATGGAGTTCATCCAGGAAGGTGAGGTTGCATTGGACCACGCCATCACCATGGCCTTGGACATTGCGGACAGGGTTTCGCCTGATGGGAAACAGGGTTTGCCTCCATCCTCGTGGCTGGCTGAAGGCCACCAATTTCAGGCAAGAGGTCCAGACGAGGGTCCTGGACATGCCGTTCAATGGAGACAACCTTTTCGACAAGGCCATCGATGAATCACTTCAGGCCATCCAGACTGACACAGACGGCTCGTGCCTTGGGCATGAAGCAACAGCACTGTCTGTCATTTAGTCCCTTGGCATGCAAGCCGGGTAGATCTTCGAAGAGTTTCGGCAGTGGATCATCCTCTTGCCACCAACCCTCCCGTTCCACGACCCCAGAAGCCTACAGGGGTCTTTCAAGGCCTTCAGAGGTGGCCATGGTCATCAAGGCTCCCAGGGTGGCGTGCCAGCCTCCAAGCAGGACTGAACCGGCCGGGACATCAGGCTTTCACCCCGGTTGGATGCCGGCTGGCGAACTTCCTCAGCATTTGGGAAAATATCTCCACCGATCGATGGATGCTGGACGCTCTCGCCCATGGACACACTTTGGAGTTTCAATCAAAGTGTCCGCGAATACCACTGGTGGCCCGGCAGGAATAACACATCCCTGAGCTGCTGCTAGAGGTTCGGCCCATGTTAACAAAGGGGGCGATAGAACTGGTCCTGAAGCGACTCTGGGGCTCAGGAGTATACTCATGATACTTTAAAGTAAGAAAAAAGACCGGGGGCTAGAGGCCCATTCTCGGTCTAAGACTCAAAAAGTACATCAAGTCGCAGAAATTCAGGATGGTCACGTTGCAGCACGTCTTCAGCCAACTGGAGGAGGGAAGACTTTGTTGTCGGATCTGGAGGATGTGTACTTTCACGTCACCATTCACGAAAAACATCACAAGTTCCTGCGCTTCGTAGTACAAAGCACTACCAGTTCAAGGCTCTCCCCTTCGGATTGAAGTCGGCGCCCATAGTCTTTACGAAGTGCCAGGCTCCAGTGGCAGCCCATTTGCGACTACTGGGAATTCATTTCTACCCATAACTCGACGACTGGGTCATCCGGGCCAGGTCAAGGGACATCGCCGCCGATCACACAGGGAGGACTGTCCAGCTGCTGACGTACCTGGGGTTCTTGCTGAACTGTGCAAAGTCCTGCTTGAGTCCATCTCAGAACGCGCTGTTCCTGGGGTCCAGTCTCAACATTGTATCCTGCCATGCTGCTCCGTCGGAGGAGAGGATAGCGGCCATTCTGGGCAATGTGCAACGGCTGTTAGCACTGAAGATGGCCACAGTGAGGAACATCAAGTCACTTCTCGGCATCATGTCGTCTTGTATCTACCTGATCCTGCTCTGCAGGTTGCGGATGCAACTGTTCCTGGACTCCCATTGGATGCAGGTGTCCGGAAGCTTCAAGGACAGGATCGGGCCTGACGAGGAGTTCTGTCGAGCGATAGTGGTGGGGCGTGGTCGCCAATGTCACCAGGGGCACAGACTTCCAGAGTCCCCCATACCAGTAGACTGTCATGACAGACGCTTCCCTGGAGGGATGAGGTGCACACACCGGACATCTCCATGCCAGAGGCCTATGGCTGCCGTAGAAGGCGCTACATATCAATGTCCTGGAACTACGATCTGTGTTTTGGGCCCTCAAGTCGTTTCTTCCGTCCCTCGAGGATAAAGTGGTGAGGGTCTTCACGGACAATCCTACCACAATGTTTTACTGTCCAGTCCCCAGATAACGGGAGGTAATTGCCTAGGTACTCCTTGGTGACAGTAGGTGGTAATAGTTGCAAGTGGGGGTAAATCGTTTATAAATGCTCTTTTCCTTATCAATACTATTAGCCAGCTACAATTGTTCCAGTTCAAGATGGAGTTTCCTGCACAACAGTGATTGGTCCAGAGACTATTATGATGCAGTTTGGAACTTCAGGAGAGGTTCTATACTGCCTTTCATTCAAGATCAGCTAAAGAGAGGTCACAGGTTAGATGTGTTCCTGAACAACATTGTGAAACCAGAGAAAATATCTGGTTAACGGCAACTTCCAGGAAACGCCAGAGATCCTCAGTTCATATAAGTGACTGAAACTATGAAATGAAGAAATATTTGTGAAATTTTCTTTTAAGCAAATATTGAAATGGAAGTTTCATGAGATTTAAGTTTCATTTAAAAACAACCCGAAGAAAGGCTTAGTAGGATTTGTAGAAGTTATTTGTTATAAAATATTCTTAAACGTGAGCAGTAACAAGTTTAGTTTATTATTTATAAAGCACACCTAACCCTGAGGTAACTGGGTGCTGTTTAAGAGCACAGGGTAATTCTGTGCATGTACCGGCATCTGCAGTGAATGTGCATACTTCACTCAGGTCAGCAGCGCGTGTCAGAACCTGAAACATTAGTTTCACCTCATAGCAAGCTTGCTGGGCTCGTATGTGCTATGTTTGAGGAAAGAACCTTGCGATGTGTGCCCGCATGAGAGAAGTGAAGCCATGTCATGTTCCCCATTGGAAATGTTTATTCACATCCCTTTATCGTAGCTCTTTTTGAATATTATTCTATCATATTCAATGAGGCTGCACCAAATCAGGTTAGGATTATATGTACAGATGCCAATGCATTTCGGTTACAAAAAACCTTCAGCAGGGCGGTACATTGATTCAGTGATCTATCTGCATTAACCAACATTTCAACCATAGTGTAACAACAATGTTTGAGATGAACAAATTTAAACGCATACCAGATCCAAGTGTTCCACAATGGAGAAAATATGAAAAGAAAAAAGCAAAAAAGCTCCGTCAATGACTGAGTATCTGTTTATAACGCTAATTAACAAAACAATGTTTATGAAAAACTTCCCATACCTTAAGTTTCAAATAATTCTCAAATGTTTCTGAGAAGCAACGGGTTGAGATGCGGGCTCCTGTAAAACCCACAGGGAAACTAATCAATAACATGAAACGTTAATTGAGGCCGTAAGTACGATGAAAATGGAGTCAACCTTACCTGTCAGCAACACTGTCAGTGACAACTGCATTCGCACGCGCAAATGCCTATTTCCGTATTTGAATGTTTCCATGGTGACCCAACGGCGTCGTGTAGGTGCACGTTCGCCTTGGGTTCCACCTTCATGACATCACAGAAGGCGGGACAATCACCATGGTAGCGGGGAAGCTTTGTAATTTAGTACATAGAAAACTCAAAATATGTGCGCTTTCTCAACAGAGAAAAAGCAGTTGTGGCGCTGACACAAAATCTTACATACCTCATAAAGAGGCTAAATGGCAATCAGGTAAACAAAGTTGCACAAAACAATCATTTCAAGCATATAACTCCAAGAACATCATAAGAACATAGATATAAATAGTTATAAGTTAAGGTTGCAAAGATACGTAGCGGAACTCGGGGAATTACCAACAGTTGCAATTTTAAAGTATGTTTGTAAGCCCAAGCTGGGGCAAATTCTGGTGCATTTCTCTATCCACAAATAGTGAACTATTAAATGGAGGTGTCCATCTTAAAACGCTTAATTTTCTTAAACAAGGAGACATGCTTAGATTGCAGGGTATCCCAGACGGCAAGACAACAAGGTGCATCCCTAGAAACAGTAGAAAAAAGTAAAAATTACAGAATTACAAATAGCACATATAGTTTCTCCATCGATACCCTTCGGAGCCAGGGTGCCAAGTCGATCAATCCAGTACGTTTCTCGTTGGTCAAGTCGCTTTTGCAAGTTTTCATATTTATTGTGTCTTTGTACCACCTCCAGGATCACAAATTTTATCTGTGCCAAACTGTGACGTTTCTCGCACCAATGTCTTGCCACTGCTGAGGTAACCGTTTGCTTCCTGATACATGATCTATGTTCATTCCAACGAATTTTCGCTGTGCGTTTTGTCCTACATAGAAGTATCCACATGGGCATTTCATTCCATAAATGATGTTTTGGGTGTCACAAGTGGCATAATCTCTTAATTTTATTTTTTCTCCAGTGTGTGGATGATTGATGATTGGTCCTTTTATGATATAGTTGCAATTACTGCAGTTAACCGCAAGGAAATGTTCCCATGCGGTCTGTGAGTTTCTTCTTACGGGGAGGTTTGGTGTTCACTAGTTTGTCTTTAAGGTTTTGACTGCGTGGGTATGCAAAAGTGGGGAATTCTTTAAACAAGTGTTCTATTCTTTGATCACACGTTATTGTGTTCCAGTTCTTTTTAATTATGGTTTTGATCCGCCTGCTTTGTCTGGAATATTTGGATACAAAAACCAAAGGAGGAGTTGGTTTCTTCTTTACTTGAGGTTTCAACAAATCGTTTGTCTTGTGTAGCTGTGCGGATAGTGGCTGCCTCTATTTCAGCCGTAGAGTAGCCTCTCTCCAAAAACTTGTCTCCCATGTCTTTCACTGCTTTTTCATAATCAGAAGGGTCACTGACTATTCCTTTTACCCTTAGCATCTGACTGTAGGGGAGATTTTTGATTAGGCTTATGACGTTCTTGGAGTTATATGCTTGAAATGACATTTTTTTGTGTGCAACTTTCTGTTTACCTGATTGCCATTTAGCCTCTTTATGAAGTATGTAAGATTTTGTGTCAGCGCACGTATTTTGAGTTTTCTATGTACTAAATTACCAAGCTTCCCCGCTCCCATGGTGATTGTCCCGCCTTCTGTGATGTCATGAAGGTGGGACCCAAGGCGTACGTGCACCTACACGACCCCGTTGGGTTACCATGGAAACATTCAAATACAGAAATAGGCATTCGCGTGCGCGCTCGTGCGAATGCAGTTGTCACTGACGGTGTTGCCGACAGGTAAGGTTGACTCCATTTTCCCCGTATTTACGACCTCAATTAACGCTTCATGTTATTGATTAGTTTCCCTGTGGGTTTTACAGGAGCCCGCACCTCAACCCGTTGCTTCTCACACATATGGAGAAACATTTGAAACTTAAGGTATGGGAAGTTTTTCATAAACATTGTTTTGTTAATTAGCGTCATAAACAGATACTCAGTCATTGACATAGCTTTTTTGCTTTTTTCTTTTCATATTTTCTCCGTTGTGGAACGATCTGGTATGCGTTTAAATTTGTTCATCTGAAACATTGTTGTTACACTATGGTTAACTATTGTTGAAATGGTGGTTAATGCAGATAGATCACTGAATCAATGTATCGACCTGATGAAGGTTTTTTGTAACCGATATGCATTGGCATCTGTACATATAATCCTAACCTGATTTGGTGCAGCCTCATTGAATATGATAGAATAATATTCAAAAAGAGCTACGATAAAGGGTTGTGAATAAACATTTCCATTAATCATCACATTTGATGGCGATAATTTATAATTATAAATGCTGTGGACAAGCTATTTGATACATAATCTTCCGAATGTGCAGCCCTCTTTAGGGCCAACTGCGAGCACCAGTTTTTGATAGAGCAGACTTACTCTATCTTTTTGTTCACGTTTTTTCTGGTCCTTATGCCACAGGACCTCTTTATAACTGGCTGCCCCATGCGAAAGCTTCTCAAGATTGAACAGTATCCAATGTTCAACGTATGAGTTACATTGTAGTGCCCACCTCTACACTTCGTTTATGTTCCCCAATGGAGCCACATTGCGTAGGAGAAAAAGATAAACGGTGCCAGTCAGCTGTGAAGGTAATTGCAGTTGACCAAGAGAATGGGGAACCTTTGGGGTGGATATTCCTTTGGTTGGACCTCAGCGCCCTTGAATATCTTTTCGTGTGAATTATCTTAATGGTTGCATGGAATAGTAACAACGGAGTACTAGGTTTCTCTACTCCGTTAAGTTTAAAGACAAAAATGTGGCAGTCACTTAAGCATTGAGCCCATGCGCCCACGTTGGCTCATGGGCTCAATGCTTAAGTAAATGCCAAATAATTGCAGTTGACCGCAGTACTTGAACCCCGCATTTCCCTGCGCTGAGAACATTAAGTAAGTTAACTCACACGTTATCCTTTGATAGAAATGTTTCTTGTTAAACGCGGCAGAGCGGCACAGAAGGAAGTTGATCTCAGTCAGAGGAGATTGGTTACTATGTCAGAAGAAGAAATGTTAGTCATGGACAAAACACATTGGGCCATATTTTGAGACGTTTGTGAAAGTACCACACTGAGTGAATGAAGACTTTAGTAAGTAAAGCCATTGTATATAGTTACATTTCACAAAAAAACAAGGCTTTTATGTGGAAACAAAGCAGCAATTGACAGCGACAGTTAAACAAAAGTAATTACTACAGGGTAAGCCAAAGTTAAGATTCAGAAATCCTCGCAGGGAGTCATCAGAGAATAAAAACAGCAATAGATAGCTGAGCAGCGGAGCAACGTTGGAGAGCTACCAGTAAATAAACCCACTTAGGGTTTTGAAATCTGTTCTGGGAGGCAGTGTTTGTATTTGTATTTTATTAAATTTATCTTGCGCTTTAATCCAAAGTGCTTTACAAGAGGAACAAGCCAAAAACAGAGCAAGCATTATATAACCATTGAATCAAACTAGAAAACGGTACAAGGAACAATTTACATTATTGAAGATGTTAAGCGTGAGTGTAGAGGGACGAGAGGGTGTAGGAGGTTTAGGGTGGTGAAAGAGATAAGAATTTAGATAAGTGTGAAAGGTAGAAAAGGAGGGAGAAGAGCCGAAGGAGAGAGGGAGGCGATTCCAGTGCAAAGGAGCAAGTAATTGGAAAGAGCGGAAGCGGGAAGGGGCGCAAGGTAGAGGAGAAGCGAGTAGGAAGAAGTCAGTGGAGCAGTGAGCGTGTAGGGGATTTAAGGGGGTGAATGAAAAAGATAAGAATTTAGAGAAGCGCAAAAGGTAGGATAGGATGGAGAAGAGCGGATGGGGAGAGGGAGGCGATTCCAGTGGAAAGGAGCGAGTAATTGGATAGAGCGGAAGCGGGGAAGGGGTGCAGGGTGGAAGAAGAGAAGCGAGTAGGAAAAGGTCAGCTGAGCGGAGAGAACGAGAGGGAGTGTAGAAAGAGAGAAGGGGGGGATAGGTAGGGAGGTGCAAGACCGAGGAGAGATTTGTAGACAAGACAGAGGAAGTGGAATTTGAGTTTGGAGTGGAAAGAAAGCCAGCCTAGTGAGGTAAGAGGAGATGGAGTCATAAGATGAGAGAAGGCAGAGGGAGCGGATGGCAGAATGCTAGACAGATTTGAGGGGGAGAGGTGAGTGGAGGGGAGACCAAAGAGAATAGCGGAACAGTAGAAAAGTCTACAAAAGATGAGGGAGGTGATTACGAGTTTAGTAGTGTGAAAAGTTAGGAAGGGTCTAATTTTAAGGATGTTATAGAGCTGAAAACGGCAAGATCTGGCAGTAAGGGAAATGTGGGGATCAATGTGAAAACCGAGGTTTCGGGCATCAGGAGAAAAGGAGAGTTGGGAGGGGGAAAAATAATGAAAGGAGGGGGTGGGAGGGAGGAGGCAGTGTGTTGGCAGGGAAGAATAGGACTTCGGTTTTGTCAGCATTAAGAGTAAGCAAGTGAGAGGACATCCAGGATCTAATAGCAGAGAGGCAAGAAGAAAGCTTGTGGTGGATGTCGAGAGAAAAGGAGGAGAAGGAGAGGAAGAGCTGGGTGGTAGCCACATAGAAATGGTGTTAGACACCAAAGGAAGAGCTAATAGGAGCTAAGAAGGAAGTGTAAAGCGAGGAGAGGAAGGGGCAAAGGACAGAACCTTGGGGGGACACCGTGGTTGAGAGGATAGGTTGGGGAGGTACAGCCTCCCCAGGAGACTGCAAAGGTGCGGTTGGAAATATAGGAGGAGAACCAGTTAAAAACAGTTTTTGAGGCCAAACGAAGAGAGAGAATTAAGGAGAAGAGGGTGGTCAACAGTATCAAAAGCAGCAGAGAAGTCAAGAAGGATAAGAATAGAGTGCCTAGAGTAGCGAGTGGAAAGGAGAGATTTGAGAACAGAGATGAGAGCAGTTTCAGTGGAGTGTTGGGGGCCGGAAACCAGATTGGGTAGGGGAGGAGTGAATGATTGGAGATGTAGGTAGAGAGTTGAGAGTAGACAATGCATTTGAGAGTAGACAGAGAGGAAGGGTAGGAGAAAAATGGGGCAGAAATTGGATGCAAGGTGGGGATTTTTGAGTATAGGGATGACCGTTGCATGCTTAAAAGGAGTTGGAAAGGTAGATGAAGATAGGCAGATATTGAAAAAGGAGGTGATAGGGTAGTATAAGGGGGTAGATTTTAGGAATGAGGGCTGTAGGAATGGGGTCCGAGGGAGAAGAAGTAGGATGAGTTTTAGATTGGAGGGCAATTTCAGGTTGCGTAATAGGAGTAAATGAGGACCTGGGGAGTAGGTGGGGGAGGAGAGGAAGAAGGGGAGGAGAGGAAGAATGGGAGGAGAGGATAATTTGTCAAAGATTCACTGCTTTATTAGAGAAGTAGGTGGCAAGATCAGAAGCAGAAAGAGGGGAAGCAGTGGAATGATCGGGGGACGCTGGGGAGAGAAGTAGAGTTAAGGTTTAAAAGATGCAATGAGGGTGAGAGGCCTGAGAATGGAGAAGGTCAGAGAAGGAGCATTTAGCGGAATTGAGGCAGGAGTCGTAGAGGGTGTGATAGGAGTATGCAGCTTGGTTGGAGGGGGTAGGGTGCTTGAGCCAGTGTCATTGGAGGCGCCTAAGAAAGCGGCGCATGGAGGAAAGATGGGCTGAGAGCCAAGGTTGAGCAGGACAGTGAGGACAGTGAGGACGGAATGAGGAGAGCAGGTAAAGATGATCAAGGGTAGAAGTGAGAGGAATTTAAGGTGGAAGAGGCTTCAGTGGCTGAAAGAAGAGAATTGGGAAGTGGGGGAACGAGGAGCAGGAGGCAAGGAAAAGAGAAGGGTTGAAGTTGTGTAGGTCACTCTGGAAGAAGAGGGTAGATAGGGGCGTGGGGGGAAGGGGCAAGGGGGGTAAGGGTGAAGGAGAGTAAGGAGTGGTCAGATATAGTTGGGCAGAGTAGATATAGGAGAAGCAGTGAAGGAGGGGGTAAAGTGTCATGATGCCTACCTCCAAGGAGCCAGGTCCGACCCAGCAACCCCAGAGGCAGGCATCATTCCCCCCAGGGAAGTGCCAGCGGGCCCAAGCTGGGGCCCTTTGGACACAGTCCTGGCGCCTTAGGCACCAGGCTCATGTTGAACCCCTGTCCTGGCGCCTTAGGCGCCAGGCTCATAAAGCTAGACATGTGTTCAAGTGTTTTAATGTGCACTTACCTGATGCAGATCATGCTGCTACATCCAGGCCCTCTTGAGGCCTGAATGGAACTACTTTACCTGTGGGACTACTTTCCACCTGGGTGTGGTCGGGGAAGGATACATACCTGATCGGTGGAAAGATACATACCTGGAACTTCTTCCAAAGCTATTTAAACCACGCCCGATCAGCAACTCACGCTTCGCATTGTTCTGCTCCTCGCAGCTGGACGCTCACCGTGTCAGCTTCTGCATCTGGACTTCAGCCACGCCTGTCAGCATCCTGGGTCGCCTGCAAAGGGAGATAAGAGAGAATTAGAGAGAAAGAAGACCTTGCCTGCTAAAGCTGCATCACGGAGACATCACACCGACGATCCTGAAAGGGAAGACATCATTTTAAAAGCATTTTGCTTCAATCGCTGCAGCGCTGCATTTCACTCACCTTTCCTGGGCGCCTCCATCTTCAGCAGCGATCATCCGGATCCGCACCCACTTCCCAGAGCCTAGAGAGAAAGACAGGAAAACAAGGTGAGAGAAGGAATGGAAATAGGAAAAGCTCAGTTTCCTTCTAAGACTTACCTGTTGGGTCATTCCCATTTCATTTCGGGTCCTGCCGCTTCCTGGTATTCCGGAACCCGGCCCCTATGGGGAAAAAAGCCAAAGACATTGAATGAGCGAAAGCAAAGACATTACCTGAACGCTCATCCAGAACTTACCTGTCATTTACTGGAATAGCACGTTTCACTTCGGGTCGGCGCCATATCTCCGGCATTCCCAACCCAGGCCCCTAAGGGGAAAAAGGCATAAGCATTAGCGCTTGCTGCAATAAGACAATGAACATTATTATTAAGCTTGAACTTTTGAACTTGCAACAGAACTCTTACAGCGCCTCACCTGAATAGTCAAGCTTATTTTGAACTCCCATCAAACCTCAATCCAGTGAAGTAACTGGGTTTCAACGCACCCCTGCATCAGAAGCAGGATGGAGAACTCATCCTTCCAGACCCTAAGGGGAATATTCCTGCGAGCCAGAAAAGCCAGAGTAGAGGGGCCCTTCCTGTCCATCTTCAGAGTCCTGCGCTTCACCATTGAAGAAGCACCAGCACTCGAAGCCAGACCTGCGCCTCCGTGGGAATCGGGTGAGCGTGACAAAAAGACAAAGTCGAGGGTGGAACCGGATTGGTGAGTAGGAGGGGAGGGGGGAGAGAAAGTAAGAATTAAGGATAAATAAGAGAGAAGTGGGGGGGTTAGATGAGAGATGTAGATTGAAGTCGCCAGGTACAAGTAGTGGAGCAGGGCAGGGGTTGATGAGGCTGAGGAGATGATCAATGTCCTCATAGAAGGAGCCGAAAGGGCCGGGGGGCGGTAGATAATGAGGAAAGAAATAGCATTTTGTACATGAATTTGAAGGTAGGAAGAGGAGTGGGAGAGGAGGTAAAGTGAGGATGAAAGAGAAGGCCTAAGCCACCTCCACGGCCAGAGGGATGGGGGACATGTTCGAAGGACGATGAGGACGAGGTGAGGGATGCAGGAACGGAGGTGTTGTGGGGCAGAATCCAGGTTTCCGTGATGCAGAGGAATTGGAGGTTGAGGCGTAGGAATAGGTGAAGAGCGGCCGTGGTTTTGTTGCAAATCGATGTAGTGTTCCAGAGAGCAACATCAAAGGCATTGAAAGTATTGGCGATTTGAGGGTAGATGAGGTTGCGATGTCTGAGTGAGGGGTTAGAGGGCAGGGAGGAGTGGGGAGAGAAGAGGAGAGGGGCGGGAGTGATGGGGGAAACAGAGCATAACAAGGAACAAAGTTGGTGTGAAAGTGGTCAATAAATTGGAGGCCACCTATGGGAGTATACAAGAGGAGGGAGGAGAGGGGGAGATGGGTAGGCTGGATAAAGGTGGGGACAGGACAAGAGGTTGGTTGCAACTGACGAAGGGGAGGGCAGGAAGTCCGAGGTGCTGGTGATAGTACGTTGAAGTCGAGCGGTCAGGCTCCACAGACCGTGGCACACGGAAGCAAGAACTCAAGAGCACTGGTAAGGGGATGCTGAGATTGAGTGGAACAGGCACCACAGACTGGAGCGTTCAGGGGTGAGGAGTCTGAGGCGCAGGTGGGTGGATGCCAAGGTCAGGTGGAACAACCTCCACAGTCAATAGTAAACCGGGCTGGAAGTTTGAAGTGCTGGCGAGAGGACGCTGAGGTTGGGTGGGACAGACTCCACAGTAGTTGTAAACGGGGGCAGAAAGTCCCAGGTGCTGGTGAGTGGATGCCAAGGTTGGGTAGAACAGAGTACAAAGTTTGTTGTGCACAGTCAAGGGGTCCAAAGCTCTGGGGAGGGGATGTTGAGGTTGCAGGGAAGGTGAGCGTGCCACGGACAGCTTTGACAAGATGGGCTGGAGAGGGAGGGTGAGGCAGATACCGCTAGGGTTGGAGGATCAGGAGTGGGCTGATGGAGGGAGGGCCCAGCTACCAGCAAGGATGAGTGTTGGGCAGAATCCTGTGCAGTGCAACGACTCCACGTTTCCTCCTCGACGAGATCTTCTCTTTCCCTGGTCGGAACCACGAACTTCAACCACTGCCAGGAACAACTGCCCCCGCTGGAGCTTCCTTTCTCTTTAAGGTACGGTGTCCTGCCTGGCCTCCCTTTCTACAGATTGCTAAAGGTGACCCTTAAATCCTTGGCTTCTAAACTGGGTTGGCTCCAGGCCTTCTAACTATATCTTTTGACTCACCCCGACCTCTTTTGAACACTCTGCAAAGACTTTCAGTGCACTTTAAACTGTGTGATCCTGAGCACATTTTGGTTTGCTCCATTTAAATTGGGCCTGGCCGATGAACTTTGGCTCTACAGTATAACCTGCCTTTCTCCCCTTGCTCTGAACTCTTAAGTGTTGGGAACTGTTTTATTTTATGCTCTGCCTTTTCTCTCCCTTTTTAACCTAAACTATTGGAGTGCCATCTAGGTTAAGCGTTCACTTCTGTCTTATTTAATAGTTGTGCTTTAACCTTGACTTGTCTGATAGTTAACAAGGGAGGAGTGTGTACTTACCTGACTGTTTTAAATTACTTTTCATTGAGAGTGCTAGTGTATTATCTAAAGTGTGTTTTTTAAATAAATAATTATATACTTTCATACAAAGCTCTGGTCAGTGTTTGTTTGCTCTACTGTGTTTTGGCCCCATTGTGTATACTCTGCATACTGCCCTTCTTTTCTTGAGAGAAGTCTGGCTGCTCAGCCACAGCTACCAGGTAAATCTGGGTGGTGCAGACTGCTACCAATTGGGTTTACTGCTTACTCCTGTAGTCTTAATCTTTTTGCAGCGTTCCCCAAGGGAACTGCACAGGATTCTGCCTACCAATGAGGAGCTGGTCAAAGGTGGTAGGAACTCGCGCATCAGTCATTGGGGCTGGTGAGGGCGTCAATAGGGTGCAGTGGGTTAGGGACAGTGGATCAGAGCGCTGTCAGGACTCTGGGTGGAGGCAGCAGACCCATAGCAGGAGAGGCGAAGGCTGCAGGGGTGGTGTGAGCGGCGTGGGGCAGCCTCGACTGAGATGGGCTGGGGAGGGAGGGTGAGGCTCAGGAGTGGGCCGATGGAGGGAGGGCCCAGTTAGAGGCAAGGTTGAGGAGCAGGTCAAAGATGTCAGGAACCGGCACAACTGTCAGTGGGGTAGACAAGGGCATCATCAGGGCGGAGGGGTTCAACAGCACCGCACAGATGGACCGCAGTACTGGAACAGGACACCGGCTGGCAGACAGAGGTGCGTATGATCCGGATGAGTGTTGAGCGGAAGGAATGGGCAATGCGGTCAGGCGCACTCCCCAAGTCGGTGACTGCCACAGCTGAAAGATTGAGGTGATACTGCCTGTCAGGACCACTGCGGAGACAGCTGCAGGGCCGGAGAAGGCCGGACAGAGCAGCCGAGACCAGGAAGGGTCATCGGGGAAAATCCACAACCACAGCCGTAGATAAAGGATGAAGGTGGGCCTCCTGCCAAGACTGCCATGGAGACAGCTGGAAGGCCAGAGGAGGTCGCACGGGATGGACAAGACCAGGATGGGCTGATAAGGGAAGGCCAGTGGTGACAGGCGAGCCAGATGTACCTGGAGCGGGAAGAAGGAAGGTGGGCCCAGCAGCCGATAGCAAGAGCGATGAATGGGCAAAGGCAACAGTATCATGCCCACCGCAGGGGGCTGGTGAGGGGCCGCAGCTGCGGGGTTCGGTGGGTAATATAGTCCAAGGCAGACGGAGCAAGTCCCAGGATCAGGCCGAGGGACCAGGAACCCGCCAACGCCGTAGAAGGGCGATGGGTACTGCAGCCGCAGCGCGAACGGAGGAAGTCCCAGGAGCAGGCTGAGGGCCGGAGGATCCTGCCTGTGTCGTAGATGGAGCCGGTGAGAGCCACGGCTGACAGCCATGGCTGGCGCGGCCACCCAGGATAGGTGGAGCACGTCCTAGGCTCAGGCCGAGGGTGGAAGGGCCCAGTCCACACAGATGCAGTGATCCAGAGAGGGCCGCGGCAATGGATGTGAGGGAACCACAGCTAAGCAGAAGGAGCGTGTCCCAGGAGAACGTCTGGCTGTAGGAGGGAGCAGTGTAAGTAATCCAGGTGAGAGGGAATCCGGCAAGCTTCAGGGGATCCGAGAAGCGGTTGCCATGTTGTCGCCCATAGGGCGGGAGAAGAGTTTGAAGGTGGCAATCAGGTAGTGAATGTTGATAAATTAGGAGCCAAAAATAGCCCAGAGAAGCAGAAGGCTATTGGAAGGTATAATTGTAGAGGTAGGAGAAGAAATTGTAGATTATTCTGCTCTCAGAAGGTTTGATTCAGCCTGATAAGTGGAGACGTCGGATCAGGCATCCGATGCTTGTATGCCCCCTGGTGGATTATTTGTGTTGTGGTGCAGCAGCAGTAGAGACCAGAGGACCTTGATGGCCTCTGTCTCACTGAGTCTTCACAATGGGATTTGGGCAATTTTATTCTTAATGGTTTCACGAAAAGCAAGTGTTTTTAGGAAAACTTCTGTTCCGTCATAAAAGGCTGTCCTCAAAACAAAGTAACGTTAATTTTATTCAGTTTCATTTGAGGGCAGGTTTTTTAGTTTAAAAAGACCCCCACTCATCCCTGATGGATATATCTACTGGGAGGTGGGAATACTTGGTATAACTGGGACCTACAGTCCTCACGTCTACTTCTTTTTCATTTTCTTTTTTCTTGGTGTTGATAATCGAACGAAGTTTCTCTGTATTTCTGTGTGTAATACAGTGATGATCCTAGATCAATCCTTGGCTTTTTTTGGGTTGATCACACTTTACTATGGCATATTGCATTCAGATGTGCCGAAGCAGTGTTATGGTAAGCCGACCGGTTTCAGTGGTAAAACACCATTTTCATCAGGGCTGCAACAGCTTAACCAATTTTATTGCTGTTGGAATTTAGAGGCTGAATGTAGCTTCTTTTCATACAGGTGGACCAATCTGTATAAATACAGAACGGGGAGGGGAGTTGAAAACAGGGAACGGGAGGGAGGAAAGAAGAGAGAGACATGGCACATTGGTGAGAAATGTTGTGGCTACACCTTGTCTATTTTTTGCCTGATGTGGTAGGTATCTTACCCTCCACTATCGGTGTCTTCTCTTCCTAGGGAGGTCCTTGATGATTCACGTGTAGACTTCAGTTCTACTGGAGATATCACCATTAATCCAATTTCTGCATAGGATACCTAAGTATAGACCATCAAATAGTTTGGGTCTACATCACGGTATCCATTTTTTATGACATAACTTTAACTACCTCTTCAATTACTTAAGGCAAAGTTCACAATGAACGAAAAAGTACCAACATACCTCTAGTTGTGTATGTTAATAAGGTACAGATAAGCCAGACCCAGTGAGTGGCAAACACAGGGGTGTAATACCGCAATGCAAGTCTGTGCACAGAGCACCACCTTTATAGGGAACTATGATTTGCAAGTGATATATAAAACGAATTTGCGAGTGCACGTGTATACTGTAGTATAGTTAGACTGACCTGTTTATCTTGATCTTTTGCTTATAGATGCGGGTCATACAGGCAAATTGTTGCGGCTGGGTTCTGGCAGGCAAGTTCTGCCAAGGCACCACACTGAATGGGGTACAGGGAATACACAACAAAAAACAAGACACGCTGATCAGTATAGCCTTGTGGCGCTAAACGGCATTTCCTAGCCCTCTTGGGGCCAAACATGACAGACGTGGCGTGTCCCTTTTTGTTTTCGAATTTTACCTTATAATTCTGTGCAGCGCGGGATTGGTAGCTTGTCTTCAATGCATCTTGCTGAGTCGCTGTATGGGCCGCAGTAATGCTGCAGTTTAAGAAAGATATGCGATCTAGCTCAGGTGATGTTTCTGTACAGCAAGAGGAGCTAGTACGTGTGTGGTACCCTACGTGGGGATGATGGGAATTGTAGTCAGTAAGGCTATAAGCGTTTTGTGTGTGTAATTCGATCCGTATATATTTTTATTTTTACAGCTGAGACATGGTCCGTCACTGTCACCAGCTTTGACACACTCCTACCTGACGGCTACAAGATCCTCTCTGCGCCAAAGCCCAACAGATCTGGTGGGGGTGTTGCCCTTATCTTCCCTGAGTGGATTCCTTTGTCACCCCAACACAGACTTACTCCTCTGTTGAATGCCTCGTCTGCCGGCTCTCTCTCTCTCTCTCCCCTAGCCACTCCCTTACTGTGGCTACTATCTATCGGCCACCTAGTCAGATTTCATCCTTCCTCTGTGTGGGCTGACCTCTCCTCCTCACTCCTGGCCTCAACCACTCAACTCCTTCTACTTGGAGACTTCAACATCGACCTGGATGCCTCCTGTCCCCCCTCTGGACTCTTTTGCGATCTCTGCGACTCTCTCACTCACCATTCTCCCCTCTGGCCCGACTCATTCTGCCAGACACACTCTCGATGTTATGATCTCCTCTGACCTTCCCCTCTCTGTACCTCTCTCCACTCCTCTCTCCTGGAGTGATCACTTTCTCCTAGCCTCTCACCCTCAACTACTCCCCAGGCCAAGCCACCTCCAACACTGCCACCCACCTTCTCGGTCATTCGACCTATAAAGCGTGTGTCATTTGAGGCTTTCGCCACCACCTTCTCACCCCCTCACCCACATTTAGCTGACTCTCGCCCTGAGACAGCCCCCTCCCTGCTCCACTCTTCTATATCTGTGTTACGCTCACCTGGTATCCACAGGGACGCCACCCAGAAGGGTTACTCGCTGGTATGCTTCTCAGCTGTGCCCAGATGCGGTCTTCGGGGAAAGTTCTGCCTGAAAATACAGGACTGTGTTCAGGACTGACCGACCGGGGTAATTATCCTCCCTCCACCCCCGTATGATTTCAGCCCCTCTGGGCCCTCTCCTCACCTGGTGGTAGAATTAGGCGTGCTCTCCGTCCTGCCTTCTTTGCAGGGGGCGTTGTCTTTCTTGGGCGTGTGCGGTCCAGTTACTTCACTGACACCGGCCCGTTTGTTATTGTTCAGGTAGTTCTTATTGCTGTTCTTTAGTTTTGTTGCTATCCTGCATGCCTTTCTTTATTTAGAATGTCTTTTTCCTCCCTTAGGTATGCAGAGCTTCAGCGCGGCGAACTGGCCTGGTTGAGCCCCGCTGATAAATGATGGTGCATTAAGGGCGCTATGATGCGGTAAGTAAGCGCTATGCGCAGCGCTGCAAAGTCTTGCCTTTGCTAACCTGTGTTTTCCTTCCTTGTAAGTCGCGGTGTTCTTCAGCGCGAGTAGAATGTCCGGAATGGTGCCAGCCGTGATGCGACCAGCCAGGTAAGTCTTTTGCGCAGTTTGTAATTTACAAATGTCTACTGCTTTCTTTAATGTTGCCTCTATCTTCCTCTTTCAGGTAGTGCTGTCCGGGAGGCGTGCTGATTCAAGGAAGCTGTTCTCAGAAGCTGTGAGTGGTTAAAGATGAAGACTGCAGGTAAGATGCTGCTGCTAATGATGTTCCTTTTTTATCTCCTAGCAATTTCTGCTTCTCCGAGGGAATAGCTGGACACGGTGAGCGTCACGCTGCAAAGTAACACGAAGCGTGTTGTCTTGCTACAGTGTGGTTTAAATAGCCCCAACAAAATAGTCCAGGTAAAGTAGTCCCTAGGCTACCACACCCAAAACACTAGACCGAATACCTTGGTTCCTGGGAACCAAGCTATGTGGATACCTCCATGTTGGCTGGCAAACTAAGTAGTTCCCAAGCACATGTTTCTCATGGTGTATGAGCCCCAAGAGGGCTTTGGAAAAGGATGCCTGGCTCTAGAGGCACAAGTCCTGACTCCACCTGGCCAATGGGTTTGCCAGAGGGGGTTTTGGGCGAGGGTCGTGACAATCTGATACTCTTGATATCCTTGCCCCTGTCATGAGAATCTGCCTGAAGCCCAACGCCAAGTGTAACTCCTGGTATGAGACTGATCTCTACACCCTAAAACGCAAGTGCAGGGTGGCCGAGAGGAAATGGCGTGCTTCATGTTCATCCTCTGACAAACTGGCCTGTCGCTTACTACAAAGGCAATACCGGCTCTCCGTCCTCACCAAGAAGATGGCGTATATCCAAGCCTGCATCTCTGCAGCATCTAACAACTCGGCTGAACTCTTTAAAATCTGCAAGGAACTAGCCAATCCTGCCGCAGTCTCCATCTCTCCTGTATCTTCCCAGGCCCTCTGCACGGCACTGGCTTCTCACTTCATTTCAAAAACTCAGGACAATCCTGTCCTCACTCTCCTCCTATCGCCTCACTCCCTCCATCCCTTGCTCTTCCTCTGGCCCTTCTGCAGCCACCCCCCACCCCTTTCCCTCCTTCTGTCTTTCCCCTTTTCTCTGCTGACGAGGTTTCTAGACGGGTCCGATCTATGAAAGTCTTGTTGAAACAGGTTCACCCCTGTTCCTCAAACTATCAAGGACCATATTGACTGCCTGGCCCCTGCTCTGGTTGATTTCTGCAATCCCTCCTTGGCCACTGGAGTCTTCCCATCCCCCTTGAAGCACTCCCTTGTGCACCCCCTCCTTAAACCCTCTGCTGGCCCCTCCTGCCCGGCCACCTATCGTCCCCCTTCCTGGGCAAGCTCCTGGAGAAACTGGCCATCTCCCAGCTGAATCTCCACACTGAATCAGTTGGTTGTCTTCATGACCATCAGTCTGGCTTCAGAGCTGCCAGAAGCACGGAAACTGCCCTCCTGAGCATCCGTGAAGACCTGCTCTTCAACCTTGACTCCAACACCCTATGTGTCCTCATCTTGCTTGATCTCTCTTCTGCCTTCAATACTGTCAACTATGCCATCCTGCTCAACCATCTCTGTGATAACCTGGGTATCACTGGCCAGGGCTCTGGCGTGGCTCGACTTTCCTCTCCGAACCCTCTCAGGTCCTACTGGGGTCCTTCCTCTGATATCTTTTTCTCTACCTGTGGTGTCCCCCAGGGATCTAACCTCTCTCCCTGGCTGTTCAACCAATACCTGGCACTCCTAGCCCACCGCATCGCCGCTCTCTGCCCTAATTTTCAGTGCTATGCGGATGACACCCAGCTCATTTTCAGGCTACCCTCGGCCTCCTCCTCTCCTTCCCTCATCTCTGACTGTCTGCAATCTAGGAGTGGTGTGCCACCAATAACATCTTCCTTAATGCCAGTAAGACTGAGATTTTACTCATTGGCACACCCACTCCCTCCTTCCCTGCAGCTCTCTGGCCGGCCTCCCTTGGCCCTCTTCCTGCTCCCACCTGCAAGTCAAAAAAACCTTGGGGTCACCGACTCCACACTCTCCTTCTAAGAAGTCGCACTACCAGCTACACCTCCTCAGAGGTATTCTTCCCTTCCTCTCCTTCCCCAGAAGCTCACCGTCTCCAGAGCTCTGATTCTCTCTAGAATGGACTATTGTAACAGCCTCTACCTAAATCAGCCTGCTTCTACTCTCCGCCCTCTGCAACTTATCCAGAACAGGATTGCGAGACTTGTCCTTGGCCTCAAGCCCAGGCACCGTATCTCTCCAGGACTGAAATCTCTTCACTGGCTCCCACTGGCTGCGAGGATTAAGTTCAACACCCTCTGCATTGTCCACAAGGTTTTCTGGGGCCTGGGGCCGCAATACCTTCAACACTCTCTCCCCAAATATCTTCCTATTCGAGCTCTTTGCTCATCAGCCTCCAATTCCCTCAGGGTCAGTCGTTTCTCCAAGAAACGAGTTGGTGGTAGATCTCTGGAACAGCCTCCCTGCCTCCCTGAAACTTGAGAACCATCTCCGGTTCCGGAAGCACCTCAAAACCTTCCTCTTTGCTTCTGCTTACTCTCCCCTTCTCCCTTGCTGAATTCCTGTCTTTAATTGCCCTGGCTACCTGGCCACCCTTCTGATCTTCGGGCCCTGGCCCTGCCTATTGCACACCTGCACTGCCTCCCTGGCAACCCCTGCACCTGGGGACTGTTGTTCTGTATCCCTACAATCCCCTGCCAGCACTTATGTCTGCTCTTACCTGCACTTGCCTTCATCCGGCCCTTCTATTATCTTATTTATTCTACTTTCCCATGTACTGCACTCCCCCCCCCCCTGCCCCTTTCCCCTGCACTTATCCCTTTCCCCCTTCCCATGCATTTGCGTGATCTAAATGACACCTGGCCTCGTAGGATTGTTGTCTGTCCTCCCTGTTTCCCCCTCCCTTGCCTCGTCGCGCCTCGAAACACTTGTGTATAGGCGCTTTACAAATGCCACATCATATCATATAGCAGCGTTACTCAAGAACACCTTCCCTTCCCTTTTCAATTGCCTTCTGGCTAAAGGCGAAGGCAGTCGGGTAATCGGAGGGTTGGGGGAAAAATACATTTTTAAACTTTAAAGGTTTAAGTGTCTTTTGATGGATGTGTAACTAGTGATGTATTTAATTGCAGGTATTCCAGAATTCTGAGGCATCTCGAAGTTAGAGGGTACCGGAGGAGGAATCCTGACAATTTGATATTTTATCCACTTCCCCTTTCGCCTATTCTGGGTTCCTCAGAAGTTGTTGTAACCGACTGCTGGGAGAACTGCTTTGGAGGTCTGGAGGACCATTTGTCTGCTCATGCATCATTTCGGAGCTGGGACCTCACATTTGCATCCGGAAGCAGGAGGGCACCAGATTCCTGGTGCTCTCTAGAGAGGCACAGGCGTTTTGACACTGGGCCGTCGCCCAGGGGGATGTTCGTCATTCCTTTTTACCTGGCGGGAGTCAAAAACTGTTGCCGACACCCTCAGCAGGGAGCTCTGCTCTTGCCACGAGTGGGAGCTTCGGCAGGATCAAGTGGACAACTTCTTCCTCAGGTGGGGCAGTCCCCAGAGCGGATCTGTTTGCGACAGCAGCGAACACCAAGTGCCAAAGGTTCGCTAGCACGTTCCCCCAGCCGGGGAGCATGGGGTGGGACGCATTCTCCTTCTCCTTCTCTCTGGAAGGCCTGTTGCTGTACGTGTTCCCTCCGTTGCCACTGCTACTACAAGTCATCAGTCAACTGAGACAGTGCCGGTGCAAGATGATCCTCGCCGCACCAGTGTGGCCGAGGCAAATCTGGTACCGGAACATTCTCAGCATGTCGGCATCCCTTCCAGGTTTGTAAAGAGGGAAAAGCGGGGGTCCTCTTTTATATTTATAGAAGGGCCTGAATCTGGAGGATAAATATACTGTGGAAAGGGGGGTGGGTTCAGGCTACCTCTTCCTCTGGGACACTTACAGGTGTGGCACACATATACATATATCAGATCCTAGTACATAAGATCTGCGTATTTGTTATAATAGATCAGACTTTCTTAAAGTGTACAACATTGTTTATTTACACACAAGGGATAGCTTCCTTTTCTTGACATATAGACATATACATATAAACTAAAAGTCCATGTTCACATTATATTGTGTCATCATATTATGTATCTGTCTGTTGGACATGAGCAAAATGAGGATTAGTACATCATGACTAAGAGTGACCTTCAGGGTTAATTCTCTGCGACTGGCACCAAGTCGCAAAAAGCTTCCATTTGTGTCCGTAACACTGCAGAGTCGACAACACCCTGGCCTTGGCGAGGACCTCCCTGCATTCCGCAGGCAGATCGTAACCACCGGATTCTAATACTGCAGGAGTCAGGGTCGTGGTGCAGAATTGCGCCTCCTTCCTTGGCGATAAGATCCAAGGCCACTGGTAGCTTGACTGGAAGGGTTGCCGTGGAAAGGGGGTTGCTACCTCTTCCTCTGGGACACTTACAGGTGTGGCACACATATACATGTATCAGATCTTAGTACATAAGATCTGCGTATTTGTTATAATAGATCAGACTTTCTTAAAGTGTACAACATTGTTTATTTACACACAAGGGATATGTATCTGTTGGACATGAGCAAAATGAGGATTAGTACATCATGACTAAGAGTGCAATGTTACTAAACATGTACCTATCGAGTCGACACTCAGATGTGTTTCCAGCTATGAACAAAAACAGTTGTTGATGATGTAATGTCCTATAGCTAACAAAACAACTGTTTTTGTTCATAGCTGGAAACACATTTGAGTGTCGACTTGATAAGTGCATGTTCACTTTAAGAAAGTCTGTGATCTATTATAACAAATACGCATATCTTATGTACTAGGATCTGATACATGTATATGTGTGCCACACCTGTAAGTGTCCCAGAGGAAGAGGTAGCCTGAACCCACCCCCCTTTCCACGGCATCCCTTCCAGTCAAGCTACCAGTGGCCTTGGATCTTATCGCCAAGGAAGGAGGCGCAATTCTGCACCACGACCCTGACTCCTGCAGTATTAGAGTTCAGTGGTTATGATCTGCCTGCGGACTGCAGGGAGGACCTCGCCAAGGCCAGAGTGTTGTCAACTCTGCAGTGTTACAGACACAAATGGAAGCTTTTTGCAACTTGGTGCCAGTCACAGAAAATTAACCCTGAGGGTCACGGCCCCCAAGTCCTTTCATACTTGTCGTTGGCTAAGTCTGGGCTGGCACACGCCTCCATCAAGGTGCATCTGGCGGCTATCTCCCGCTACACCAGGTCTCTGGGACAGTCTTCTCTTTGGTCACACCGCCTAGTGAAGGAGTTCATTTGTTCCCGCCAGTGAAAGCGCCTGCCCCGCCGTGGGTGCTGACTAGGCTTATGGGGGCCCCATTCGAGCCGATGTATCAGGCTTTGGTTAAGTTCCTGTCATGGAAGACCACTTTCCTCGTGGCCATCACCTCTGCCAGGAGAGCAGGTGAGATCCAGGCTCTGTCCTGCAAGCGGCCTTACTTGACTTTCCACGAGATGAGGGTGGTTGTGCAGACGCACCCCTCCTTCATGCCAAAGGGTCCATCGGAATTTCATCTCAACTAGCCCTTTGTATTGCATGAGTTTTTTCATCGCCGGCTGAACGGACGTTGCACTCGCTGGATGTGGCTTGAGCGCTGAAGTTTTATGTGGCCCTCACAAAGAATTTCCAGAAGACTTCTCAGCTTTTTGTGAACTTTGGTCCTTTGAGCCATTGAAAGGCTTTGTCCAAGGCTTCCATCTCCTGGTGGCTCTCCGGCTGCATCACTCATTGTCACCAATTGGCAAACCGACCACTACCTGGCCGCCCGAGGGCCCATTCTACCAGAGCAATCGCTGCAACGATGCTGTTACGCTCACCTGGTGTCCACGGGGGAGTTGATCTGGACCGGCCTGATGTTACTTCTTCCAGTGATACTCGGAGCGCCGAGATGACGGAGTGGACCAGGCCACCCAGCTTGGTCTGTGTGGCTCGTATGAATACTCTTCTGTAATGCAGAAAGGGGAATTAACCACCTGTGAGGTTTAAGCTTAACCCCACCTTCTCCCCATGAATTACTTTGGGACTCCTTTAGATTCTAACCTGATAATCTGGAAAGATGAACTCTCCATCCTGCTTCAAGTGCAGGGGCGCGTAGATGACCAGTTGCCTCACTGTTGTGGGAAGTTGGCGAGTTGCAGACAGAGTTGACTCCGTAGAGGTAATAGTTATAAGAGTTAAAAATGTCTGGAATTCACTCTGTCCAATTCCCCTAGGTTGCCCTTATGGATCTGGAAAGAGTTCACGTGGCAACCAGAGATGCGCAGGTAAGTGTTTATAAAAGCTGTTCGGAATAAAGAGGGAAGCTTGCTCTAATCTGTGGTCTTTTTCCTTTTCAGGCATCCATTCGGAGGAAGATCCGTGGATTGAAGTGTTTACCGCAACCGGGTAAGTCTGTAGCGGAATGTTTCCCCATAGGGGCCGGGGTGCGGCGGATATGCGGAAAAGGTTGCGCCGACCCGAGATTAGGCGAGTATCCCTGGTGATCTCAAGTAAGTCTTAATATTTGCCTTTGTTGCCTTAGATAACTCTCTGTTGCTTAGCTTACTGTTTTTATGTCCATAAGTGATGAAGAGCGGCCGCGGACTGAGAAGAGCGCGATGGAATGCTGAAAATGCCAACAGGTGAGTTCAGCGCGGCGTTGCAGGAGGCGCAGCAAAAGCGACTAATGGATTCTTTCTTCCAGGTCCAAGTCGAAGATGCAGGATTCAGGTGAGTATGAATAAACTCTTGCTCTAACCTTTCCTTCTGTTTTCCTTGCAGAGTTCAGGAGCTCCGGAGTGTAGACGGGCGTGGCAGAAGACTGGAAGCTGCTGCAGGCACGGTGAGCGTTACGCTGCTACTGCAGAATAACGCGAAGCCCGTGTGGCTGTCCGGGCGTGGCTTAAATAGCTTTGGAAGAAGTCCCAGGTAAGTATTCTTCCACTGCCCCACCCAGGTAAGAAAATAGTCCCTGCATTAAAATAGTCCCTCCTAGGCCTCATTTGGCTTAGGTCTTCATGCAGCATGGTCTGCATCAGGTGAGTAAGCAGCATGGTCTGCTGTAGGTAAGTTCTCATAAATGAGCCTGGCGCCTATTGCGCCAGGACACACTTTGTTCTTATGAGCAGGGCGCCAAAGGCGCCAGGACTGCACCCAAACAGCCCCTAACTGGGGCTTTTGGGCATGCTCTAAATGGCGTGATGCCTGCTTCCGGGGCTGCTGGGCCTGGTCTGGTTTCCCGGGGGCAGGCATCATGACAGATGCTGTTCCTTCAGGACTGCTACGTGGAGGTCTATACACACCTTCACAAAATTATACTGCATCGACAGGGATGAGTCCAGAGTCAGCCAAGCAGTGCTATGCAACCTGTTCACTTGAAGGAGAGCCTGGTGAGGAGATGAGAGTAATTGCTTCTGTTGAGCCTTACCACCTCCCATGGTTGTGTATGTACTGCTGTGTATTCTTTATTCATGAGCATGTGAATCCATGCCAGATCCCATGCTGGAGAAGAAACAAGTTGCTTACCTGTCACTTGTTCTCCAGCATGAGTCTGGCATCGATTCACTTGTGAACCCTCCCTCCTGCCCCTCTGCGGCTCTTCTTGGTCATACTGCCACTTTATGCGCTACCAAATCTAAAGATGGCTGCCAGAGGAGGGGTTTAGGGAGAGGGCAGTCATTGGCTGGGGGCAGTATGACCCAGAGCTCAGTGATTGGCTTATAGGAGAAAGACAGTTTATAAACGAAAGTGAAAATGTTTTTTCTTTGAACAAGGATTCCCAGCCTGACTGGGAATATTCATGAGCATGTGAATCCACGCCAGACCCATGCTGGAGAACAAATTACAGGTAAGTAACCTGTTCCTTTATAAGGGACCCTGCAAAGGACACAAGCTCTCAAGCCTGGGTCAGAGTTGTGTGGACACACCCAAACACCTTGCAACGCACTCAGTCACACTGTAGCGATTCTTCGGCTTAAGGTAAGTTCTACCTTTACCCCCACAGCACCTGGGGTTAGAAGAAGTAAATGCAGCTGGATTATTTCCTGTGTAGCATCGAAGGAACCGATCTCCAGATTCCTCGATCTGGTGAAGAAAGGAAGGACTCTGAATGGGATGTCACAGCAGCAGTCAAGAGAAAAGCCCCTCGGCTTGGATTTCCTCTGTGTCTCACGTCGGTCTGCAGTTTTGGTGCTGTTTTATCAGCTCCAACAACGGACGGTAATCGCCCAGTCTACCTTTCTCAGTTCTTCAGTCTTGCACTATCGTGAGGGGACTTTGACTGGGATTGTGTCGGTGGAGAACCAACTGGAGCTCACCAAAGTTCTGGGCAGATTCGTCCACACCAAGACGTTGCACTGCAAATGGGCAGGAGGTCTCTTTGTATTGGCGGCTTGCAACCCGGAAGGCCAAAGCGCTTCGGGAGAAGGCTCAATTTGTAGTTCTTGGGGCTGGTTGGTCCCACCAGCCAAAGGAAGGAGTCGCCCCCTTCGGAGCTCCTCTGTCAATAAGTGAACTGGCTCAGGACAGCAGTGGTCGCTTCATGGTTCCTGGAAGGGTCTGCTGGCTTCTCTGATTTTCTTCAGCTTCAGATCTTCTGTTCCAGTGGTCAACTTGCCTTCTACCTCAGGAACCTCACCTTATATTCGGATTTCCCATTTACTGTTTTGCAAACTCTCTCAGCAGTTTACAGAAAGGGGTGGGTGGCTTTGCAATCAGGACAGCCAGCCCCCCCCCCCCCCGTGGGAACTGGTTCCATTCAGGCAGACAAAGGGGAGTGGTAAACTCCTCCCCTGCTTACTGCCTCCCACGTGTTCCCACCAAAGGGGGGGGGGGGGGGGGAGAGAAACGGGACACACACACCCACACCCCCACACACCCCCACACACCCCCCCCCCCCCCCCCCCCCGAATGGTTAGCAAAGGACAATCATGCAAGAAATGCGGAAAAAAGAAAGGAACCACCATGTTGGAACACAGGTGATCCTATTGTGTGCGACTGGGAATAGTCTGCGGTACAAATAAGCACAATAGTTGATAGAACACGTCCACTGCCACAAGCCATAACTGTACAGTTGTTACTGTGACTAAAATGTCACAGGAGCTGAGAGAAGGGTCGACTGGCTATCCCCTTAGCACTCCACATAAGGTGGTGGGTAGTAATCTCTCATAAGATAAAGTTTTAGGAAGGATACAAAGTATCCCTCTTTCCTTAAGAACAGTAGTTCTTTGAAATAAGTAAAACATCTCAAAGGAGAACCCAAAGGGTTCCCAGCAACACTGCACATAGGGTGCTGTGTGCTGCAAACCTGTACCATAGATGCTTTAAAGAGATATGGAGGAAAGCAGACTCCATAAGCTAAAGTAAAACAGAAAGAACAGAGTTCCCAAAAATGAATGAGGGGAAAAGGGCTCCCCTTATTCAGGATAGAAAGAAAAAGGCCCAGCAGTCCAGTAAAACCTGCTGGGGGCTGCAAGGTGGGGGGGAGTGGGTGGTCACTCAGAGAGGGGAATAAGCATGAAACTGATGAATCTCCCTAACACCATCTCTTCTACCCGTAATCTGGGTCTATATTTAGAATTCAGACTTTCCTTTTCTCTCCAGATCTCTTTACTTTTGCGTTCCCGTCAGGCCCACAATGCAGCTAAGCTACTTATTCCATCCCACATCTTTTCCCAGCTTTTCTATTGCTCCTGCCTTCACTTTAGCCTTACGGCCTCCCGTCTTATTCCTCTTAAGTCTATCTCCAACTCTTCTATTTGTCTTCTCTGTTCTCTTGTGCCTTGTGATTCGATCGCTTATTAGTTAACTTCCCTGGGTTGGCTTGCTTTTCATTCTCGTCTTAATTAATTTTTTTCTATGGTTTTGAAATGTATGGTCTCATTTTCATTCATTTTCTCTACTCGCTCCCTTTCACCGGAATGCACTTCCACTTTCTCTCCTCTATTCTGCTTTTTCATTCTGCTCTTAAAGCTAATCTAATTAAGTTTCTTGATTGTCACTGTTCCTTTTTATTGTATTGTACTGTGATGTGATGACTTGTACAGCGCTTTGGCGTATAGGGCTTAATAAATACAAAATAAATACAATGTCTTATCTTGCCTTCTAAAATATAGGTAGATTGTTGGAGTACAGAGCATATTTAGTGCCAGTAGGCACATAGAGGAGCTCTGCAATGATTTCCTCAACAGAAAGATGCATTTAAAGGTGTTCTACCACCCGTTTCCTCTAATGTGAAAGCCCAATCCACGATTTAAATGAGGTTTGAGCCTATGTCTACATTTGTGCTGAAACTGACTTGTAATACTGCTTTTTTATTTGCAGTGATTTCAGCCTGCAAAAGAATTGAATGGCAGGCCCTATGTTGGAATATAGGACAAATTCACTACTCATTTATGTCCAATGTCCCATCAGATTGTCACATTAATATGGAGATTTAGCTGCTCACTTTCTTCCAATCTCGCTTGAGTGATGAGGAAAAGGGCATTCCTTTACCAGAGGCTGGACCTAGTGCGCAAGTACTCTACTAATTTGACTGGTTGGTTGTTCCGTTTGCTGGCTTCACATGGAAAACGTGCTTTTACGTCATTTATAGTTTTCTTGGTTGCTTCTTTATCCAAGAATGTTGTGCTGTCAAGGATATTCTTTTCCCTAAAGGCACATCCATGCTTATGTGGTTGGAATCGGTAGCGCATTGATCTGTATCGTTTGGCAATCTGCAACAATGGTCACTCCACATGATTTCTGGAAGCTTTGTTTTGGACGCAATCTCAATTAGATGCTCAGTATGGTTGGTCCTTAAGAGCCTGTTCGGTAACATTTCCCCTTTTTGCTGCTTTTTGACTGTCAGCCCCCAATGTTTTTGCTGTCTTCCTTGATGCCCTACACTTATTTCTGTTTCAGTGAGGCTGTTTCCACTATGACTGGCTGACCTTTATATGTGCTTTCTTAATAACCCATAAGGCTAGCAGGACAGGTGTTGAGATGGACTTTCAGAATCAGCCCTGTGGATTTCTGAGAAGCTACCCTATTCTGGTGAACATGTAAAGACACCAATGTCTAGCCAAACTAAATGGGGAGTGAGACTTAGCGGGAAGGCCTAAACTTAAGAGTAGTGAAGGGTTCAGTTAAGTATACAGAGCAATCTTAATAACATTAGTTAGCCACAGTGTATAAAAATACAATTCTTGATTTGGGCCTGCTTAGATAAAATCTTAGCAATTCAGAACCCCATGGAAGTATTTCACTAAAAAATACTACAATTATATACATATTTACTTTTTTTGGTGCTTTGGCTAAAGAGCAGTTGCATTTCACTTAATCAGTTAAATAATCATAGCAACTGTAGTGTAGCAAATCAAAAGGATACATAACCAGGCAAGTACCACATTAGAAAATTAATATGTGGAAATGAAAGTAGTTGTAAACACCATACACAGCCATATTAAATAAGGAGCTACACTTTAAAACGTTCTTCCCTAGCTACAGCAAAGTGTGCGTAGTGCCATTAGAGTCACAGGTCGCAACGCTGTTTTTTTCCAAAGGCTAGGAATCTTTTTAAGAGTCTGAACAGGGGTTGGGAAAGCCAACAGGTAGTTTGTAAGTGCTTTAAAATAAAAGAACAATTGAAGAAAAGTTCCTAGCAGATCCTCTCCCAAGCCAACCACCCGAGGAACCCAGTGAATATTATGGATTAGTTTTATACAGCTCAGCAATCACTTGAGGGTATCTAGGCCCTACTGAATATGAATTAGTGCAGGAGCTATAAAAACTGCAGAGAGGGAATAGGTTTTTAGTTTCTTCCCAAATGCGAGTAGGTTTGGGTTCTCTCTCAAATCCAGTAGGGAGAGTTCCAATGTCTGATTGCTTGAACCAGAAAGCACCGTCCACCAGCGCTTTCCTTTTAAATTATGATCAATCTCCTGCTAGCCCTTAACCTTAAGCAACGGCCAGTAGTAAAAGTACTCCTTTTTACCGATGGGTGATTAGACTTAGGATGTTGAAGGCTTTTGAACACGAGACACATATTTTTTAACATTTTGTTTTATTTCCTTCATTTTTTTAACCGGAAATGGAGGGAGCAGAGTGCCCGATTAGCGTGCTTTTGTTTGATATATTTTGTTGGCAGCCTTGCTATATTTTGAACTTTTTTAAGCTTGAGGATGATGTAGTTGGGTAGGTCCAAGTATATGCATTATTAAAATCCATGTGTGATGAGATGAGTTAAAGACGAACACCTGATGGGCAAAAAAAGAGGTAAGGAATAATTATCTTTATTTTCCTCAAAAGAAAATAGCAAGACTTGGTTACAGCCGAGACTTGTGGATTTAGCTTGGGACTGTTGTCAAACTGTACCTAGATTTTTATTGCCGATTTAGGACTAGGGCATGGCAGAAAGACTATAGCCAGCAACAGGGAGTCCACTTATTACGTTTTTCATTGATAACAAGTATCTGTTTTGTCAGAATTGATTTTTAGGCAGTTGCGTCGATCCAATCCTTTATAGTCAGACCACAGTACCGTATCTTGCCTGTCAAGGAGTCGTCATTCTCTTTGAGGTCCACCAATAGCTGGGAATCATCTGCAAAATTAAAGAAAGTGATCACAGCTTGGTGGAAAACATCCATGAGTGGTCAGAGATTTAGATTAAACTGGAGCATTGATAGTGCCGCACCCTGAGGCACCCCACAAGCCAGGGAGCAAGGAGAAGAAAGGAAAGGCCCAAACTATATCTTTTGTGTGCATTCATGTAAAAACAATTTGATGCACTGCAGCACAACTCCATGGAACCTCAGCATGGACAGTTTCTAGCAGTCGATGGTGACTGACCGTGTTGAATGCCACAGACGGGTCTAACAGAATTAGGGCACCTGAATTGTTTTTATTGACCTTCCATTTTAGGTGATCAAGAACAGAGATGGAGACTATTTCTGTGCTGCACATTGGCCTAAAATCGAACTGGGCTATATCAACGATGTTTGCTCCTTTAGCATTTTGTAAGTGGGCAACAACCGCCATTTTCGGCTGCTTAAAAAGAAGGGGAAGTTGAGAGAGAGAGAGAGTCCTATATATGGACAGTAATAAAGGGTCCAGTGTAGGTGTTTTTAATGATTCAGCATTTCCAGGCTGAGAGGACAGTTCCTGTAGAAAGTGAGGCATTACAAATGGGTTGAAGATGATTGGTAAATAATGGACATATCTCGTGTGCAGTTTGAGTTCGTATCTGATCCAACAGAGAGCCGGAACATTTGGCTGTGGTTAACAGATGGTTGACTTCAGATAGCTCTAGTTCAGGGAAGATCTCCATGATGGTAGCGGATGTAAAATCATTACAGCTTGTGCCCACTGAAGTTTTGCTGATACGTTTAGCCTGAGTAAGTTCCAACCTGAGTTTTTTTTTTTCTGTTTTAGCATAAAGCGATCTGCTAACTGATCAACAAGGGTTTGTGTTTGAGTGATTGGTTTGGCTCCAGAGTTCATTTACCACTGCAAAAATCTGTTTGGTGTTAGATGCAGTATCAATTAAGTGTTAGACTGTTTTTGCATGTATAGTCTTTTCTATAATCTAATTGTGCTAGTTTAAGGTTCAGGAGGATGGGCACTGTCCTTTGAGAAATGCCATTTCAGACTTTGCGGTTAAGGTCGATGCTGAACCATTTTTGTTTCCGTTCCGATGGACAGCCAAGTCAAGAAAATTTGACCAAAACCCCACCTATCACAATCGGGCCAGGGATGGACTTGGGGTAAGGAATTTACGCCTGTTAACCCCAATGGGAGCACAATTCACTCAGCAACCACTTTGGCAGCTCCTGAAATCACAGAGCCCCTGTGCTCTCTTGGGAGGATATCCAGGGGTAGCGGGTGCAGATGCCACTTTCAACATTAGGGATTTTGGCTGGCTCCAGCTAGTCACCATTTCCGCTGTCTTTTGAAATGGTTACTGGGACTGGACAGCTGTACGCCCCAAGCACGATGATCAAAGGACCACCACGTTGTCGACTACCTTGAGGATCTACAAAACATGATTGAGGCAGAGATCAGCCATGACCACTTAAAATGGTGTGAGACGACCCTTGCAGCAGAAAGAAATGTGGTCCTGCAAAGTACCTCTTTATGCTGGTGGGCTACAAGTGGAGGTCATTTGTTAAACAAGTTGAGGGTCTGCAGAGTCGCACGTCAGCACTCTGTGCCACACCTGATGCAGCGAGGTAGCCCTCGAGGAAGATGGTCAGCCCATGGGATGATTTTGGCACACTTCTGAAGGCTTCTGAGGGCAGGATCCTCAAGCAGGGATCAAGACTGGTTGTTCACATGGTCCAGGTGTAGGAGCACAGATGACAGCCTTCTGGAGAGATCCACAAAGGAGCCAGTGCTGCTTCAGGATGGGCGAGGACCATGCTGGCTGGCTACAAAGATGAGTTCAGGGTCTTCCAAACAATGATCTGCTGAGTGACCACAATAGTCCTCCCTTTAGTCAGGGATTGTGCTGGAGTTTATCCCCAAGTGCACAAATGGTTAGGATATTTGCCATTCAAACTGGCAAAGCTGTTCAATCCTGCTTTGCCCACCACATCTGCCAGGCAACGGCAACACACGCTTTGGCATGTATGAGAACATGGGACCAGGCAGTCACAGTCCGCCCCATGCGCCCACGCTTTGCCTCGGAAAATTGGAGCTTTCCATAGGAAAGGGCTACCATATATGGCAAATAGGCCCTGAGAGTGCAGGAAAAAGGCACAAATACAAGATAATATGACAGTGGCAAATCTAATGCCACAGCCATTTTAGAGTATACAGTACTCTAAAAGGCATCCAGTGATGAAAATGCAAAAGTACACAAGACCATGAAAAGTAACATGGTAGACATAGATCCATTTCCACTAGCCAGTCTCTGACTTTTAGGCAGTACCTTCTCTGGCAGCCGCCTTCAGACTTTTACAGCACGTTAAAGTGTTGGGGGTCCTCGTGTTTTGCTCTGTGAGCTGATCTACGTTGTCTGCTGAAAAGTTAAATTTTTGCAAATAAAGCCTGCGTGCTCTTGCTCTACATTGGCCAGCAAGCAGGACCAGTTTGTCAGTGAATTTCAGCGCCCCTCAAGGGTGAGAATCGTCTAAGTTTCATTGAAGATTCCAGAAGGCCATTGTGCCTACTACGCACTCCGAACCATGTCAGAGGAGAAGGAGGGAGGATCCTTGTTCAAGCTCTGCTCCAGCTCCAGCTGCAGACTGCGGAATGTGTTTGTAGAGGACAAATACCTCTCGTGCCTCTGTCTTCATCTGGATCACAAGGAGGCGGATTGCTAAATCTGCCTCGGGTTCTTCAAACGAACCGTGAAGGATCATCACAGTAGGCTGGCGGCGTGGCTCAGCGCAAAGGCCTCTGCCCCATGAGGGAAGCAGGGGCATCCCTCACCCAGGAACGGCCAGTCCGAAGTGCGGGCTTCTAAGTCCTTTGAGGGTGCTCCATCCGTGGGGGGCCCAAGACCAGGTCAAGCACTGCAAGTCTGTTTTCGTCAGGGGCACCGGGCAAATGGGCCCCGCGGCGGGCAGGGCGCACTCATTTTTAAACATCTGCCTCCATCTCCAGCTCCTCCTCAAAGGGAAAACTGGCTAGCCCGGCGAAGCTGCAGGAAAAGCCAGAGAAGACTTGGGTGCAGGAAAAGGGGACCGACCTGACCCAGAAGGACCAGGCGAAAGCCATCCTTGATCGAGCTGGTGGCGGCCGCCCTCTCGAAGTCTCAAGGAGCTGACCCAGTCAAGGTAGCCCCGGCGATGCCCAGAGTACCCTTGCCCCTGAGGCGTGGGACGCCTCGGCCAAGCTTGTGGAGACGACGCTGGAGAAGAGGATGCCATTCCTAAGCATGAAACCGACCCCTCAGGATGCAAAAGAGGGCGTGGGGGAGTAGGCCTCAACAGTACTGCCGGACATGGATATTTCTTCCTCGGACGAGGAAGACCAGGTGTCTGTTCACTCAGTCCAGAAGGACATGGAACGATGATGGCAGAAACGCTGAGGGGGTGAACAGAGATGGCGACGAGAATGCAGATAACCACCCCACCCCTCCAACACCTCTGAAGGATGTATCACTGGACATTCTTTTGACCCTGCACACCCTGGTGTCAGAAATCTAGAAGAGGATGCCGGCAACGCCCACTGCACCATCCCCAGTCCCAGTGACACCGGACCAGCCTCTGGCGAAAAAGAGGCAGCGGCACACTACACTTCAGCGTCAACCTCCACATGTTCCCTCCCCCCTAGGGACACTGGGACGGACACGGCAACTATGGACATGGACGACATGATCACGGTGGGTGGTTCACCGCAGCCAAGGGCTTCTGCCCCAGACGAAGTGGGGTCATTCCATGCCGTGGTTGCCAGGGCGTCTAAGCTCATTCAACTGATGCCAGAAGAAACCAAGAAGGAAGGTTGTCTATATCGACGGCGGGAGGCCAAAAGAAAGAACATTCTGGCAGTGCCTCTCCTGGACGACGTTTGGGATGAGGGCCTGGCCTTGATGAGAAACCCGGCCCCGGCCAAGAGGGATAGGCTGGAGAGAAAGTATTGGCTGTTGGATTCCGCACCCAAGTGCCTATGTTAGCAGCCTTCCCCAGTCTCGGCGGCAGCGAGAAAGAAGTCCTCTAACCCCCTCGTCTTCATCCTCCGTTCCGCCAGATAGCAAAGGGAAGAAGTTAGATGCCATGGGAAAAAAGGTGATCTACTCGCCGGGGCAAAAGTCAAGGCAGTTTATGCACTTGCAATCCTGGCCAGATACGACAGGGAGCTGTGGTGTAAGATGGCCCTACTGCTGGATTTTTTACCCGATGACAAGCGGGTCAAGGCGCTTTCCATCCTCTAGGCGGGCGAGTTGACGTCGGACCATGCCATCAGGGTGGCCCTGGACGTTGCAGACACAGGGTTCCAGCAGATGGGGAACAGTGACTAACTCCATTGTCATGGCTGGTTGAAAGCCAGCAACTTCCGTCAGGAGGTCCAGACGAGGGTGTTGGGCATGCCCTTCGACAAGGACAACCTATCTGGGAAGGCCGTCGACGAATCATTGCAGGCCATTAAGACAGACGGCCCGTGCCCTGGGCACTCCAACAACACCGCCATTCCTTTCGTGCCTCCGGTGGGGAAGTCGGGCAGATCATCTAAACGTTTCGGCGGAGGGACCTCTTTGTACCTCCAACCCTTCCGGTCCACGACCCAGGAGGCCTAAAGAGGTCATTCAAATGATTTCAGACGAGGTGGCTGACATCATTGCTCCCAAGGCGGCAAGCAGGCCCCAAAGCAAGATTGAACCGGCCAGGACGTCAGGCCCCCACCCATGCACCCCAGTGGGAGGCTGGCTGGCAGGCTTCTTCAGCTAGTGGAAGATCTCCACTAACAGATGGGTGCTGGACGCTCTCACCCACGGACACAGTTCCAGCAGAAGTCTCTGCGGATACCTCAGGTGGCCTGGCAGGAGCAGCACATCCCTCACTTCCTGCAGGAAGTACAGGTCATGATAAGAAAAGGGGCGATCGAGCTGGTTCCAAAGCACCTCTGTAGTTTACGCCAGATACTCCTTAATAAAGAAGACCGGGGGCTGGAGGCCCATTCTACACTTGTAACGTCTCATCAAATACCTTGAGTCCCAAAAATGCACAATGGTCACATTGCAGGAAGTGCTTGACCAACTGGACGAATTGAGACGTCCTGATGTTGCTGGATCTGGAGGACGCATACTTCCACGTCCCCATTTACGACCAACATTGGAAGTTCATGCGCTTCGTAGTACAGGCACTACCAATTTGGTGTTTATGAAGTCCCTGGCACCAGTGGCGGCCCATCTGCATCTACAGGGGATTCACGCGTACTCGTTCCTCAATGACTGGCTCATCCGGGCCAAATCAAGGGAAGTAGCCGTTACACGGAGAGGACCGTGCGGCTGCTGGCCAATCTGGGGTTCTCTGTCAACTGTCATGGTATTGCTTGATACCATCGCAGAACGCACTGTTCCTGGGGGCCAGGCTCAACACAATCTCCTGTCTGGTAGACCCATCGGAGGAGAGGGTAGCAGCCATACTGGGCACGGTGCAACGGCTGTTGCCACTGAAGACAGCCACAGAGGTGACCAGGTCGCTGCTCAGCATGATGTCATTGTGCATCTACCTGATCCGGCTTTGCAGGTTACGGGTGCGACCCCTGTGGGAATTCCTGGATGCTCGGTAGATCGAGGTGTCCGGAAGCTTCTCAGACAAGATTGCTCTTGACAAGGTGGTCTGTTGAGTGATAAGGCGGTGGGGTGCATGCTCAAACGTCGCCAGCGGCACAGGTTTCCAGAGTCCCCCATACCAGTACAAATAACATATCATAGTAGATGGTCACCACAGACGCTTCCTTGGAGGGCTGGGGGAGCCCACACCAGATATCTCCACACCAGAGGCCTGTGGCTGCCGGAAGAGAGATCTCCACATCAAAGTCCTGGAGCTGCGGCCAGTGTTCTGGGCCCTCAAGTAGTTTCTTCCGTCCCTCAAGAGCAAAGTGGTGAGGGTCTTCAGGGACAATACCACCACAATGTTGTACATCAGGAAGCAGGAAGTCACCAAATCTCGAGCGTTCTCCAGAGGCAGTATGACTTGTGGTACTGGGCCGTCGCCCTAGAGATGTTCCTCGTCCTTTTTCACCTGGCCGGAGTTGAGAACACCATCACAGACTCCCTCAGCAGGGAGCTGCACTCCTGCCACGAGTGGAAACTTCGACAGGATCAAGTGGGCTGTCTCCATCTCCCTCCTGCCCCTCTGCGGGTCTACTTGGTCACACTGCCACTTTACTTGCTACCAAATCTGTAGATGGCTGCCAGAGGAGGAGCTTAGGGAGAGAGCAGACATTGGCTGGGGGCAGTATGACCCTGAGCTCAGTGATTGGTTTAGAGGAGAAATCTAGTTTGTAAGTGAAAGTGAAACTGTTTTCTTTTACTGAGGATTCCCGGCCTGACGATGGGGAATATTCATGTGCATGTGAATCCATGCCACACCCATGCTGAAGAACAATAGTTACAGGTAAGTAACTTGTTCCTTACACCAACATTACAATTTAGAATAGTGGGACACAATTCAAAGGTAAGTAAGAACTTGGCAATTAATTTCAAAATGGCAGTATGTACCTGAAAGTTAAGTCATAAGTTTGTAACCTATTCTATTTCAGAATTATATAGTTAAAGCACCAACACATAGCAAGTAAGTACAAGTACAAGTGAGTTCCCTCACAGAGGCCTTACCCTTGTAGCAGTCCTTCTCTAATCTAGGGCATGATTGTTCTCAGAGGCAGAAGGGGGACACTGGTGGTCCAGTGGCCAGCAGTAGGCAGAACAGGATCTGGCAACTGTAGGAAATTAAAGTTTCAGAGGCTACTGTCTTATAACCATAAAAGAAACAAACTTTAGTGTCAGTAAAAGGGTTCAGGGACTTCGTAGAAGGCTCCCTAAATGCGTTACAGCTCCAGGCCTGGGTGAACTCCAAAACACACATCACCACCCTAGCCACATAGGCGCGACAGCCAAGATTTTAGGTAGATTTTACCTGAAGTCACACAGTACATCAGCAATGAAGATACTGCTGCAGACGGACACCTTCACGATGCAGCAGCACAGGACCGGGTCTCTGGATTCCTAGTCGTGGTGACGAAAGAAAGGGCACGGGATGGGAAATTGCAGCAGCAGTTGAGACGAAAGGATCCCAATAAAGGATTCTTTGGTGTTTCTCGTGGCTCTGTATATTTGGCACCCTTGGCAAGACATCAGAAGAACAGTTGTTGTCTGATCAATTTGCCTCGCTGTCTTGATTAGCACTCTGGTGAGGGGACTTAAAGGAGTGGAATCTTCCTTCTGGAGGTCCAACAGGAGCCCACCAAAGATTCAGCAAGATTCGTTCTTCGGAGGACTATGCACAGCACACAGACTTGAGGACCCAAGGTATTTGCAGCCCAGGAAGAACGGGTCAGCACAGGCAGCAGTTACTCAGCAGGCATCCCTGGTCACTGGAAGTAGCTACAGGTGTCTTCTCTTCATCGGATTTCAGCTGCAGTGCTCGACTTGGCTTCAGCTTCCAGATGCATACCATTTATCCAGGAGCCAGCCAATCGTCATTCATGCTACATTCAAACTTTGGGGGTGGCTGTCCTTTTAGGACAGCCAGCCTCCCAGTTGGAACTGGTTCCAGGCAGGCATGCTGGAAGACCAAGGACAGATGTTTCGGGCTCCTCATTTCCCGTCTTGCCAACACTATGGGGCATCGACAGGGCTTCACCCAGCATGGAAGGAGGAACAAGAAATGGCGAAAAAAAACAATACAGCCACCATTTTGGGTCAATGGTGACCCTTCTGTGTGGTACCGCGCCTGTGAACAAAACCTGCGGATAAAAATCACACAAGTAGGTAGAAAACATCCACTGCCACCAGCAATTCAGGTATGCTTGTCACTGTAACAGAAATATTACAGCACAGTGAGGGGATATCATGTAACCGCTCAGCAATCCACATAAGATGGGGTGTGCTGATCTCACAATTGGAATTGTAGAAAGGATTAATAGTATCCCTCTACCCCTGGGTGCATCGGTTCACACAAGGTACATTGGAGAAAATAAAAAGGGAAGGCCAAATGACTCCTCTGCACCACTGCACAGAAAGTGCAGTAATATTAAAATGTAGATGCCCAAAAAGTTATAGGAAAGTATGATTCCAAAAATAAAGTATGGAGCCACAAAATGACTCCCATATATAGAGTAAATGAAAGGATGAGTCGGTGGGGTTGGTGGCGGGGGACAGGGGTAAAAGGTTCCCACTCACTCAGGAACATAGAAAAATAATGCCCAAGTCCAACAAGCAGTGCTGGGTGCCTCACACGTGAAGAGGATTTGGCATGAATATGAACATTTAACCTAACATGGACACATGTAAGTTAACGTTATGAATAACAGTTAAAGGGACACAAAGTATGCCTACCACACCCCAGTATGAGATAAACGGTGCAGTGTAAAATAAAGAATTCCACAATTAATAACGTTGTATTTAAACACTGTTAGCCATAGGGACTAATCAGTGCCCTAAAACGGATGAGATTAGCAAGGAAAGTGAAGTAGAAAGACTTCATTTGATACTAGATGTTGGTACTGGTACAAAACAGCAAAAATGTGAGGTTGTTGAATAGATGTCTATGGAGGGTAAGCAGCAAAAAGAAAGTCTTTCGTAATTGGGTACCCATCTTGTACTCCCCTTGTCTCCGGGTGAGTGCAGGTATGTGGCAGCTTTGTACTTTTTACTTTCATGTACCGCAGTGTAATCTTTTTTACCTGTAAGGTAGCCCTTTGTCGATTGTTATTGGCCAAAATGACTAATGGGTGTTTGTAAGCCTTGCAAACTCAGCCGCTGCCTTTTATTGGTTGTCTTCCTCACTTCTCCTAATAGTATTAAACATGCATGGTGTCCTTCACCTTTGGGCTCTGAATGGAGCCCTCAAAGAAGCCTCTGAATTAATAGAATCCGGTTGGGGCTGCACTTAAATGCCTAAACCCACATTCGTGTGTGTGTGTGTGTGTGTGTGTGTGTGTGTGTGTGTGTGTGTATATATATATATATATCTTGTCAGCATGAGTGAACATAGGTTAGCTGGCCATCACTCATTGGATAGCTGCAAAATTTACATTGTGCACAGATCATGTTTGGAGGGCTGGCGTAACCCCAGCCCTGTGAGTGTGGATATCGACCAAGGCAGAGCCCTGAACCTTTCTAGTAGAACAGATACTGCGCATACCCATAGGTTGCTGCAACTGCATGGTGGATGCTGTCCAATTCTCCTACAATTGTAGCTCTCTCCATGAGGGATAAACCTGTATTCAAAGTAACTAAATAGTATTCACTATTGCAGCTGTTATTGTCTTAAAATGTACTGTCTGTTTTTAAATAATAAGCATACGATTTAGTGCTCACCTAGTTTGTAACTAAAACCTTAATTCACATTTGAATAAAGAGTATTTATTTGTAGTAATTATACTGTGAGTAGGTGTATAAAAGCTGTATATTTGACCACCTCTTCCCAACACTGATGCCATACTGCTGTCGGGTTTACCATTTGCAAGCATTTGGAATAATTTGGTGGATATTCTCCACATAACTTATGTTTCTTTCCAAGTCTTGATCAGACAACTTTAGAAAAACAGATCTTAATTAGGCCTAATTAGCTAAATTTACTGTCAAATATTTAATAATGCCACTGGCCTCTGAACCTGTTATTGATTTTTCCCTAACATCAGGGTGTGAGGGGTTGGGGGGTCTCCTGGTTAAAATAACATTCTTCCCACAGCAATACATATGCTACTGGAAGAAAATGATTGTTATAGCACCAACCACTGTTTCAGATTCTTTACCTCATCATTGGGATTTGGGATTTTTTTGTCACTCTTCCCAGATGTTGCCATGCCCATCACTAACATTGCACTCCAGGCCAAAGCCTGCGCTGAAATCATCTGCGTTGGCGGTCGTGTAAGCGCGAAGGCCTCACAATCATTATACATGACGTCAAAGTTGACTAAGCCATCAACACAGGTTAAGCTAGATTCTAAAATAAACCCTAGTGGTGGATTTTGGGAGGTCCAACTATTGTGGTAAACAGGAAAAAACTGAAGTCTAGCCAAACTGAATCAATGCAGAAAGGAAGCAGAGTGGTAAGGCTTAGACTTGGGAGTGGTTGTGAACAGAGCAACACAATACCATTTAGACAGGTGAGCACAGAAATATAAAACGATTTTAGGCCTTTAAAATACAAACCAAGTAATTAAACGTATAGGCAAATATTTTCACACACTTACTATAAAATGCAGGTATAATTGACCTTTAGGAGTACGTTTAATATGTGATGGGACGATGCTGGTGTTTGCGGTTCAGAGTCCCAAAAAAGTTAAGGAAAGGTCAGGTAAGTATCTCTCGGAATCGGACTACACTGGGTTAGGCCCAGTATGGGATCCTTGACCCGAACACCACTGATCTAGGTCAGGAAAGGGATAGATGGGGAAAGGACTTTGTTCATGAAACCTTAAGGAGAATAGTGGTTGAAGGAACAGGTGTGTTAACGTAGCACCCCAGCCCACCTTTCTCTGATTAATCCAGAGACCAATGCTGAGTTTCTGAATTCTGTGGGGATACTTTCTTCTCTGCTTGGTCTGGCGGAGGTAGGCTCATGGGTCACGGGTGCAGAGTCCAGTTTCGGACACAGGATATAAGTTTTGATCGGTCGCAGTGGTTGAATCTGTTCCAGGATATTTCCAGCAAATCACCCTTGGGACAAAATGGAGAAGGCTTCTGCAGAGCAAATGACCTCAACACCTCCAGGGAACAAATATTGATTACAACTGGTGTCCCCATGATCAAGCAGCGACAGCAGTCTTTTGGTAAACAAGAGCGCAGACTCTGCACATCTTCCGTTGGAGTTAGAAGGCTGAAAATGCAGGAGCAGGTGTCTTGTAGCACAAGTTGACGATCCTCCAAGTTCTATGGATGCACTGTGAACGGCTATAGCTGCTGCAAGGTAGTCCAGAAGAGAACTGGTCAGTCCACCAGTTGGTCCAGGGACCACTTACAAAGGCAAAGATCCTCAAACAGGGGTCGAGTCTCATAGTTTCCACTGGTCCAGGGGTCAAAGCTTTGGTACTGCAGGTGGCTAATTCCACCTCAGACTGTAGCTTATCCGCCCATCCCACCAGATAGTGACAATAAGAAATATGATGTACTAGCTAAGACTGGGGTATTATCTGCAGGAAGCATGGTAATGAAAGCCATCAATGCAACTTTTGCTCTGGCGAAATGCACATACACACTATGGAATGTAATTTCCCATGCAGCAGAAAACATTCCTGAAGGGGATATTAGAAATGGTTTTAACAATTTCATCAGTGATGGTAAGGAGTCTTCCTGCCAGTTCCTTCAGTAAGGCCTTGATGCGTCAGGTTGTGTCTGCCGGTTTATGGACTTCAGTGCGGTAATAAGGAGCTTTGCTTGGTTATGCACGTCTGCATTTGCCAGCAACGTCCAATCAAGGCTGCTAGACATGCCCTTCGATGGGTCCATCCTTTTTGGGCCAAAGGCAGACCGCTTGGAAAAGCTACAAGCTTCTAAGGCTGCAGCAAAATAATAGTCAGCTGCAATACCACCACCACCTCTGCAGGCTTGGAGAGGTGGCTCTTTTTGTTAGTACTCCTCTTAGTCAAAGGGGAAGAGGTCTTGCTACTCAAAGAGGACAAAAGAGATTCTCACAGGCATCTAGATGCCGTGGAGGCAAAACTGCTCAGGCAGCCACCTCTTCACTGCCGTCTGCCACAGCCCAAAAACCTGAGCGCTTTGCTCACAGGACCCCGGTGGGAGGAAGGTTGCCCCAGCATCTGCAAGAATGGCATTGCATTACTTCAGATACATGAGCTCTACAGACAGTGACCCAAGGATACTGTCTGCCATTTCTGCAATGGCTCCCAGATTGTCCCCAAAGCAAGCAATGTCTTTGGGAACCAGAACTGCTCCTTCTACAGGTGATTCTTTCACTTTTATATAAAGGTGCTGTGGAGGGGGTACCTGTAGCAGAACAATACCAGATTTGGTACTCTACCTATTTTCTGATTCCCAAGAAATATGGAGGACTGCTACCCATGTTGGACCTTAGACACTTGAACAAGTTCCTCAGGAAAGACTGATCAAAGCTGGTTGCTCTTTTGCAGATTTTCTAGGTCCTTCAGCTCCAGGATTGGATGGGGTCACTCTATCTTCAGGATGCTTACTTTCATGTGCCTATACATCCTAAGCACAGAATGTACCTGAGGTTAGCCATTGCAGTTCTCACTATCAGTTTTGAGTACTGCCTTTCGGGCTCAACTCTTCCTGTGGGTCTTCACCAAGGCAGGGGAGGTGGCAGCAAATCTAAGGCGGGGAAGGATTCACATCTTTCTCTACGTAGACAATTGTCTGATGGCTCTGCAACATCTCCACAGCACCTGCCACTCTCTCCACAAGTGGAGCTCCTCAACTTCAAGAAGTCCTAGTAGACACCTTCCCAGAAGCTTCAATTCATTGGAGCAGTCCTGGAGTCAACATATCTTATGTTTGTTTATTGTGTTTATATAGTGCTTTACGCCAAAGCGCTTTACATTATAACAAGGACACAATAAAAACAGTAGAAGCAATTACAAAATATGAATCAAACCAGTAATACAGTAAGTAGAACAATTTGCCAGTGAAGATAAACGAGGGAGGAGGGGGTGGAGAAGGGGAAGGAAGAGGGAAACAGGAATAGGCTGAGGATGAGAGAGGAGGAGGGGGGGGACTTAAGAGGAACGGAGCATAGAGAGAGAGGTAAGAAGAGGAGGGTAAAATGGACGAGATGGGAAGGTGGAAGGAGGGGATAGGAGTGTCATGGAGGGGAGGGGAGTGGAGAAGAGATTTCTAACGAGATTTCAGAATGCCCAACATCTATCGGCTCTCCATTTTCCTGGTGCCAGAAGCCTTCCTAATGATGTCCATGGGATCACAATGCTCATGATTCTCAAGCAGGATGACTAACCTTCAGGTCCTGAGCAAGGTCACACAGGATCTCCTGTAGTGGGCCTACAAGGAGAATGTGATGATATGGGAAACTTTTTGGCAACCCTGGCTGCAGAGAACTGTAGTCTTTCATCACAGATTGTGAGCTCACATGAGTGATCGCACGATCAGCAGACTTTGGTCCCCATCAGAATCAAGACAACACATAAACCTGTTAGAGCGGAGGGCAATCAGACTAGCGCACATGGCCTCTTTACATTCCATGCAGGGGCAATGCAGCTCTTGTTTTGGGTGCTACAAAACAGGCTGTTCACCTAGCCGGAGAAGAGAATGTAACAGACGAGTAGGAGTTAGCTCAATATGTCCTTATCGAGATCAGCGCCCTTTAGGGAACCCCTCAAGTGGATCTATTTCCGTCCATTATCAACAGGAAATGTGACCTGTTATGCTTCAGGGAATTTACACATAGAGGAGCTCTGGGGGACCCATTCATAGTGGACTTGGAGAATTTGCTCTCCTGTATGCATTCCTACCAGTAATTTCTTGGGTCATCGGGATGTTGAGGAAGTTCGGGAAGTCCTGCTTGCTCAGAATTGGGCCAAGAGGACGTGGTACCCGGACCTTCTAGACATGGACATCTGACCTCTATTTAGTCTTCAAAGAGTGGACCTACTCTTGCAAGATGGAGGCCTCTTCTTCCCCCAGGAATTGGAACTCTGAACCTTCACGTCTGTTTTCTGAGAGGTTAAGATCTAGATATTGGGAATGGAGGTGTTGCTTTTGGCCAGAAGACCAGCAACAAAAGTACTACTGCTGCCGTTGTAATACATTTTGCAGCTGGTGTGTAGAGCTAACGATATTGCTCCTTTCACTTGAATACACTGCAGTGCTTCCTTTTTGCTGCACCTTTTTCCATTGGGGAATGCAGGTGGCTACCTTCAAGGGGAATACCTAGCGGCTTTATCCATTTTTAAACACACGCCAGAGCAAGGCTCTTTAAGATGCTGTTTCATTCAATTCCTCAAAGGACTGACAACTGCTTTCCCACCAGTCCCTTTTTTGGTTCCGTTCTGGAATATGAACCTGGTACTAACCATTTTAATGGGAGCTGCATTTGAACCTCTCCATTCTTATCCTCTTGGGTTATTAACCCTGAAAAACAACTTTTTGGCAGCCAACACTTCTTTTCAGAATGAGTGAGCTGCAAGCCTTGGCATGCAAACCACCATTTACTATATTCTCCAAGGAGAAGGTAGTTTTGAGGTTTTGTCCATGCTTCACATGGTGGTGTCTGAATTCCATCTGATTACCAGCTTTTTATCCACCTCCAGGTTTGGCCGTTTCAGGAATGCAGTTGCCAAAGAAGTGGAATCTCTGGGGTCACAGGCCCATTGTAAAACACGCACCCTCCTAGATATTCTTGTAGCAATCGTGACACACACAATGCTTTTTGTCTTAATTGAGGCCCTGAAAAAGCCCATTTGTCTTTTGAAAAAAGCAATCACTTCTGCCAGCATCCAAAACCATGGAAACAAAGCTTCCATCGGTGCCTGCAAACCCAATTTCTCTGTCCACTCGCCCTGCTCTGTTGTTTAGTGGTACAAGCGTAAATGGCAGGTTTGCTCTTGCCCGCAGTGTTCTTGCTTCTGCAGTCTGCCTTGAAGGTTTTTCAGTACTACCTGTACTTTGACCAGATGCATCCATGCCTGTACCCTCTAGAACTCTGCTATGGAGGCAGCAAAGCATCTTCGAGGAGATGTATAGGTCCCTTCCAAGCAGATGGTTCTAGATCAGAACACTACTGCCAAGCAGTTACTGAAGACTGGATGAGAAGTTTTAATTGTCGCCAGTTCCACTGTCAGAGGAGCTGTGGTTAGAAGACTTGCTTCCATGAGGACACCAGAGTTTGCTCACAACGTCGATGCAAAGCCCCTCTACATACCGTTCAGCAGTATCAACTTGTTTGACAGCAAGTTAGATAAAAATCAATGGAAAATGTAACTCTAAGGCTACAACAAAATCCTTGGAATTGTTTTACACCACTGTTTTCATTTGCCTTTAGCAAAGGAAAGAAGCGTCTATCCCTACTCCTTTATAGTCAGCAAATCTCCAGTCCAGGTCCTCAATCCAAGGGCAAACCGCTACCTCATCAACAGAGGCTAAAGTCATGGAAAGTTCTCTCCCACTACCACCTCAATGATATGATCCAAACCTCGTTCAGTGGCCCTCCGTTTCAGAACCCTCCTCCGGTGATTGTTTAGAAGTGGGGGGTACAAAGCAGTTTTTATCTTAAGGAAATGAGTGGGTTAGCCTTGGACCACTTGGTGTCACAGCTCATCTCCCCTGGTTACTGTCTTCATATGAACCACCCCCTCCCTCAAGAGCACTCTTGCTTCCCTATGCTGCCTTTAGCCCCTCTTTGGATGGTAGAGGTCTCCCATTTGCACCTGAAAGGAGCAGTGAAACTCCCCCTCCCCACACCCCCCACAACCTTTGAGATGGTACAGGGCTGTGTGATGAGGTCACAGGCAGCAGTGTATAGGAAGGAGTTCATCCAGCGAAGGATGGATGCTGCTGTAGAGCCTAGCCACAGTTCACTGGGGAAGTCCCCGTAACTACTTTTCCTGCAACCTTAATACTTAAAACTTCCACAATGCTGTACAAATACCTCATGGTCTGAAGTCCTACCCTTATTTATGAGAGTAAACTCTGGTGTTCACCTTGTATGTTGGAAGGGCCCCACAAGTTGCATGAGATTTGAAGTGCATAGCTCAGATCTGCTTTAGTGTCAAATAGTTCTGCAAAGATGTTTTCAGGAGCTCCCTGCCAGTGGGAGTGGGGCCTCATAAATTAGCGGAGCAAGCCAACTGCAACATCCTGCAGCATTGAGATCCCACAGCTCTGTTTTTTTAAACCGAAGTGTGAAGCTGTGCTGCGTTGGTAGTTTGGTCAGACAAACGCCAATCACAGGCATCTGGTTCAAGTCCCACCCTTCTCCCGTGTTGCTGTTTGAGTCCGGCCCTCCCGCAGAACAGGGAGAAGGGTTAGAAATATAAGGAAAAGGTGACTAGCTATGTGGGGATTGAGATGGAAGGCAGATGTGGAAGTTGAGAACAGGTTCCTTTGAAAGGAAAATATTCAAATCACCACTTTGGCTCAGGTTCTACTGACCCGGGAGAATGCAACATTGGCTACTATCCTTAGATCGGCAAGGTGCATATTTTCATGTCCTTCATCACAGGTGCATATAGTACCTGCACCTTGTGGTCAGGCCAGCGCAATTACCATTTCCCAGTGTTGCCTTTCAGCTTCGCTCCATCTTGATGTGTGTGTTCACGAAAGTGGTGGTGGCCCAATTGGCTGATGGTGGGTTTGTCTTTTGCTACCTCAACAAATGGATGTTGAGAAAGGGAACAGAGTGATCAGATGTGAGCAATGTATTCTCTCCTTCACTCCTTAGGTTTAACCCTGAAGTTCAAGAAGTCTTTATGAACGGAGGATAACACAGGGGCAAAACAAGACCACACGGCGCATCAGAGGTTCGAATTCCGGATCCGTGCTTAGAAATCGAACTTAAATACGGTATTAGGCTCGTTATAAAAAACAATGAAATAACATTTTTCAGACACATCCAAGCGGCTCTTGTTTATTCAGACTGTCCTTGACATGCACGTGGACATAGCCTTTTTATGCCTCAAAGACAGTGTTTATACATTTAGAATACAGTACAGAGAGGTCAAGGTAGAGGCTCTTCCTAAGACAGATTTGTCTACGTCTTCATACCGTTCCCTTGTTACACGGGGTCATGCTGACAGTTAAGAGGCTACAGTGGTCACTATGAAGCAATTGGTCACAGCTATAGGTATAGCTGGAACGTCTTCGCCATATTGTCTCAGATCCGCCAACGTCTGCAGTGGTGATTTTCCCTGAGCAATTTTTGCATGGGACTAAGAAATGCACATTTTGTCGACCGTGGCCCCAGGTCACTCTGGTGATGGATGCAGCCCACGAAAGATGGTAGCTCACTTCTGAATTGTTGGATAGCAGCTGTTGGTAAGGCCAGGAGAGATGAGCCAGTTAAGGTTTCTGGTATGCAGCCCTACTGGATCGGATGTTCTGTCCTCCCTGGAAGCTCTGTTGGAGGGGATGAACTTCTGTCTGCAGACTGAACCTCCATGCTTTGTCTGTGCTAGGCTGATGTACCAAAGCAGGGATGTCTACATTCCAGCAATAGCTAGTTGTCATTTCGGTTAATGCTTCTGAACTTTACAGTGGTTCGATTCCTTATATATCTTGTTACTGAATTTCCTCAAACAGTAGTGCTACTTATTTGGGACCTGAATCTTTTTCTTTATTATGGGTGCTCCTTTTGAGCCTTGGCATTGCCCTTTATTCACCCTGAAAGTGGATTTTTTTGGTGACAGTCATGTCTGCTAGATCGCGGTCAGACGTATGGGCTCCCTTAAGGCACCTTTTTTCAGTGGCCTCAAGCGAAAGGGTTAACTTACCGAGTTCTTCATTTTACCCAAGGTGGCCTTGAACCTGCAGCTAAACATCCATTTGCCTGTTATTTATTTCCTGCATACTTTGAAAACAATCCAGCAATTCCACATGTTGGACTCTTTAAGGGCCCAGAGTTTTTATGTTGACAGAACTGAATTCTGGCACGAGCATCAGCTGTTGGATGGTTTTACAGGCTCCCTCAGAAAGGACCGTGTCAGAGCAGACCATTTGCAAGTGGATTGTACTTTGCATCAAAACATGATATCACTACAAAGAAGTCACTGACTGGCTTACATGCCCATTTTATGACTGGTCAAGCACCTATATTCGGCATTGCAGTTTTGCATGCTTGTTTTGGATATGTCTGTTATATGCGCCTCTCATCCATGTTCCTAATTTGCTACTCTCTTGGTTCGTATGTATGGGATTTATATAGCCGAAATTTAGCTGCGAAACACAGAAGCACTGTTTAATAGGTGATCCTCGCAGGGGGTTTACAAGTAGTGTGCAGGGTAGCTTATGAGCAGAGGTTGGACAAGGGAGCTTTACAGGCAAGAATTGGGGTTGTGGACCGGTTAGAGGATCATCCCCCTGAAGATCCCTAGATTGTATTGCAGCCAACTGGCATTGCCTTCAGCAACTGTCCCGGGGAATCGCTACTTTTTTTTTTTTTCTGATCTCCTGCTGCCTTCACCCCTGCTTCAATACCTTTTCTGATGGGGACAACCAACCTCAATCACTGCTCGAGGGACCTGCCTTGGAAGCTTTCAGAATTGCTATGAACCACTCTGTGGACTGACAAGCTCTTGACTGGGCTTCCTCGCTGCACCAGTCCAGAGTTCAGATTTGGGACCCCTGAGACACTGGACTAGTAAAACAAGAGGCCTTGCCCTGCAATTGCTGCTCTCCAGCATGAAGGAGAAGCCTTGTAGGACCAACCTCTTTGTTTCTGCCAGTAGGCTATTCTGCCATTTGGTTGTGGTGGTCATTGTTGCCATCCACCTGCATCATGTACTGGGGCGATGTCCACCAAGTTAGTCAGCATTGTGATTGCTCTTTGCTCATAGTGCCTGGTTGGCCCTGCTGTCCATTGCCAGGAACTGTCTTGCCGGAGCACCAAAACTGCAAACTAGCTGGATCTAAAGCCCAAACTGGAAAGTGACCTCTGCACCAGGGGCACCCGGACCCTCTCCAATAAAATCAAGACACTAAGTAAGCAGGCTCAGAAACTTTAAAAGTAGTTTCTGACCAAAGGGGTGAATTAACATACCTGTTTATGACTGCTCCTACCTCCATAGGGTTTACCAGGTGCAAGTTCATAACTTTAACTTTCCCTTGCCTTGTGATGGGTGGTGTTGTGACCAAGGAACACCCTTGGGCTTCCACTAAGGTGGTGGAATTGGGCGAGGACACCTAAGAACTTTACTTACTTAGTTCTTCACTAGTTGAGACTATTACACCTACATGTTGCTTTGCCAACACTTGTTCAGCCTTCAAAAGACTCTCATACCTGCTAGAGGGTGTCCAGTCATAATCTCAAACAAAATGTCGAATTACAATAATGTCGAAGCAATAATGTCGGAAACAAAAATGTCGAATTTTTTTTTTTTAATTTACATGTTTTTTGGGGTTCCGGTGGTAAAAAAAGGGGTAAAACATAAAAAAGGGGGGGTTGGAGGGGGAACCCCCCCCATTTCGAATAAAAATCAACAAAAAAAAAAGAAATTCGACATTTTTGTTTTCGACTTTATTTTTTCGACATTATGACTTTCGACATATTTGTATTCGAGATTGACTATAAACCCTGCTAGAGTTAATATTTGGAACCTGCGACTCTTGGGGCAGAAGACTGCATCTCCTTTAGCAGGTCAAGGAATTTAAGTATTTGTATAAGGCTGCACATTGTTTTTCTCTCATTGCATTTCAGACCTGTCCGACTGGTTTTATTAATTCGGTCTTCACTTGCTTTACTATATTAGTGTTCTAGAATTCTGATCAGACTGTGTTAAAAGTAAAGTGTTTGTGCTCTTTAGCCAAAGCACCCCAAGATGAACGGTACATATATCGCAAGTGTGTGCTTTGTAATTTGTGTACATATGATTTTACTGGCTAAGTTAGTTCAAGAGCTAATATTTGTATGCATTCTGCCCAACTTGATTTTTCAAGAGTACTCTGTGTGTTTTTAACTGAGCTCTTCACCCCATACCTTCTTGCCCCCACACCCACACTCCTAAGCCTTACTACTCAGTCACATTACCTTCTTAGAGCTTGGCTAGACATTAGTGTCTTCTTCTGTTCAGCAGATTCGGGTGGCCTCTCAGAATCTGTCCACATGTCTGATTCTGAAAATCCAGCATAACAATAACTTGTTCCAGACGTGGTGTGTTAGAGGAAAATACCTTGTTGTTTTTTCCTGCAATTTTGTTTCCAACTTGGTGATGTCTGTTGGAGTACTGGTCTCTGGAAATGGTGAGTTTCTTAACCAGATGGTGTTCCTTTGGGTGTGACTGCTTTGTACATGATGCTGGCTGTCTGAACATGATCCATGCTTGGAGTGGTTCCAAGTGCAGCTTCTTGAGGATGGGGATCAAGTGATTGAATGTTGTTAGTCCTGAGGTGAGGCATGCTGCAGCATGCCGGACAGCTTTCTGAGGTGCCCAGGTGCAATCTGGAACTACTGCAAGTAGGGCATACGAAACATCCAGGTGTGAGATGACCAATGCTTTGGCAGCTGTTCTGAAACTTGGGGTAGAGATGAAATGTTGCTCTTTGCCAAAGAGCACAACAGCATAATATGCCATTGAGATTTTGCATGAATGACAGTGACATGTGAATCGATCGTGCTTCAGGTCAATCAGCCAATTCGAAGCCTAAAACTTGAGCATGCGTGGTAGGGTTTTCAAGGAGAATGAGTTCTGTCTGAGCTTCATGTAGGCGCTTGACATCTAGGTTTGATTCTCTGGCTTGAGAAGATGGTCACTTAGGGTGTTCATTGTTGCAGAACGTCCTGTTGCTCTCATTCTTCCCAACATCTTTTTTTCGCTTGTCTGTGGGAGTCTTTCCGAGGAGGAAAAATAAGCAGTGGAAGCAAGGTATCCATGACAAGTTAATTGCTTTCAGTAATGCTTATTCTGGTGCACATTGAATTCATCAATCCTCCCACCTTCCCTGCAGATTCCAAGAGTTTATTCTCGACTTTGCAAGTAGGCCTGGTCGTCCCAGAATTACAATTCTGGAGTTTGCTTTATGCGGGAAATTAACGATACTCCTTGGCATCATACATCACTGCTTTTCGTAATACTGATTTATCTATCTGAAACTGCCCTCATGTAAATATTCCCTTCTTCAGACAACTCCATATTCACCCTCATAATTTCTGCAGTTCAAATGTTGTTCTGCTTAAAATGGTTCTATGGGATATTTCTGCTTTTTGAAGGCTGCACACCAAAAAGACCCATTTTTTTGCAGCCGGTTTTGTGTGCCTTTCAAATGCAGAAATATAATACTTCTGGGGGTTCTCTCCCCCGCAGCTCCCAGGAAAGTCATTCCTCACCCCGTCCACACGCCATACTCTCCCGCTCTGCTAGGTGTTCCCAGAAATTGAGGGCGTTTCACCCCAAGTCCCTCTGCCACCTCTCCTTCCAGAGCATTCCCCCTAAACCCCCACCACAGACACTGATTCAGACACACAAATATACATGTTTACCCACTCACTCCCCACAAACATTCCTTGGTTCCCCCACAGATCGACTGACACCTGAGACGGCGCCGTCGCTCGTCCTCTGCATGCACTTGTGTATATCCAGAGGTGTTAGAGTTCGATTCGGACACTACATGATGCAGTCTCCTAGCAATCTTTCTGAAATGTTTTTTTTTTTTATTCGTTCATTAAAGAAATTGTCATTTAGCACCTTTTAGTATAGCCCTGAAGGATCCAGTTTTCCCTTCTTCCCTTTTCTGACTCATATTTTACCTGTACAAGGCCACATATTCAGGCTGGCGCTAATGTCAGGCAACTTTGCATTCCCCATTCCCAGATTATCCGGTCTGCTAAACAGTGGGTGCTTAAAACATTTTTTTTTTGTGACGAAACCTCCATATTTCAAGAATCTGCTTGAGTAAATCCCAACTCAATCACCTCCCGACTGTCCCCTAGTACCACTCGGCAATGCACTAGACTCTACGATCACAGAAAATGCTTGGCCTTATGAGCAGGTTTTATTGACTTTTGTTCTGATCGGTGCTCGGTTTGATCCATCAGCAATGACTGCACACTCATCCCCACTTCCATAACCATATTGCCCCTCCCAAAACACTGCCCATTTGACCATCCATTGGTATCCTCCTCCCTACACTCATTTTCTCGCACATCTGCGCCGCCTTTATTTCCGTGACCGCCGTCTGGTTCACCCCTGCCGTGGGCACAATAGGCTACTTTTTCTGGACAAGATGTGGTGCCTTGAAGATATAAATGATTTTTTATCCTGATCTAACATAGAGGAATATTCCATTAGCACGGATGAACAATGAAAATGGTGACTGTGGGAAGTAACTTCTGTCACCCCTTTCAATGAAATTTGGTTGGTAAATTGATTCTGGTTAGCGTATGGTAGTCCATAAATAAATCGGTTGTATTTTGTTGCAGAATACGCAGGTTACATTTCATATCTTCCTTATCGACAGTTGTGTAGGTTAGCTGCTCACTGTGAAAATTGTTTTATGCTGTTAGTTTCAAGATGTTTGAATATTTGTACCATTGCACACAGACACGAGTAAAGTGTGTTTTCTCTCCCTGCGCAGTGAGGCTGACACGGGAAAGGCACACCGAGATTGGAAGCCGCCACCAGCAGAGCCTCAAGACTACAACAGGATCTTCATTTTAGGGTGAGTGCGAGTTGTAGTTTGATGCAAAGTTTGTCATGTTTTATATCAGAGATCTAAACTGACTTTGCTTATGTTTTAATTAAAAAAACTAGCAGCATTGGAGTATATACAGATCTAGATCTTTCTTTTTGTCTCTCACTTTCTCTTTGTTTCTCTCTCGATTCTGTTGCCAGGTGCATGTTTACTAGAGCCTCGCTGTTGGGGTTAATTTTCTTTTTGCACCTTTCCCTCCATAGGGGACCCTCAGAGTTACTAATTTTTTTAAATTAGTTAACCCTGTCCTGACTTTTGGAGGTCAGTAAAGCCTTCCGCTTTACTTCCCTTTTTTGCTAATTCTTATTGGGAAACTGACTAGTCCCTAAGACTATCAGTACTGAGAGACTGTCTCACTTTTGGTGTTATTGTGTTTTTACAATTGGAAACATCACCTTACAGCAGCAGCCTTCAAACCTTTTCATACTGAGCCCGCCGTTGAGTAAAGATATTATTTCTGTTCCCCCAAACCCCCCTAAAGCCCAGGGGTTAACCCACCTACAGGGGGCCCAAGGGATGTCCTGTTGGGCCCCAGGTTCTTCAAAATATAAGAATATATAAATATAAATATTTCTACTCCTTACATTTTCTATTAAAAACAGTCACCTTAATCCTTTTCTTAAATTAGTTACCTTAATCCCTTTTTAAGAGTCTGTGCCCCTCCATGGACATCCTTTTGATCCCCCAGTTGCTTGAAGACCACTGCCTAACCGTGAAGTGCATACTTAGTATCCTTCGAACTGTTTACCTAATGCTTTGTGATATTATTCTTGTGTACCTGTAGATTTTCCATGTGTGGCTACTAATAGTGGCCAGCACCCTAAAATTGCTATGCCATGCGATTTTTGCTTGTTCTTTGACCGTCCTGTCCTTGAAATTATTCCTGCCGTCCAAGGTCAGAAGATGCCATATATGGTTACCCCTTTCCCGGTGAAAGCTGCTGCTTTGCGGGCTTGCTGTGTGAGCCAGAGGAGGCTGGGACTGTCTGGTCTCAGTCCACATCCTCTGGCGCCTGAAAGTCTGTTGCTGGACGGGTGTGATACCCAGTGGTTGTCCAGGTTTGGACAACCCTGGGCTGTTTGTTGCAGATAATAGAACAAATCTGGTATTCAGGTGCACACCAATGGTGAGCAAAGTAATAGTCTATATATTGGTAACAGGGTGCAGTGGAGAAAGACAACCCTGACACTGGGTTGCGTAATAACAAGTGTAAACAAATAATTGTCCACTGTCTGTGAACACTCACATCCCCTGCACACCAAGCATTGTATAACAAAAAAGAGTTTTAGTTACTAATCTCAAATATTATCTGAATAAATTCAATCACACATTATTTTTGAAAAAATGTTTTAAAGTGGTTTTAGCATCGAAGATGTACAAATAATTCACAATTGAGTACATAATAGTTGTACAATAAGAATTCAAAGGTTTTCAACAAAAGAGTAAATGTTATCTGCTCTATGCGTTTCTACTCTTCCATCCCTTCTTCAAGAGCAGGAATTCACACTGTTTCATTCATAAACTTGCACAGTGATCTATGATCTCAGATAGAGAATAGACCCTTAATTAGGATATTCACACATGCTAATCTAATCACAAGATTAATCTCTCATGACCCATCCCTTGTTCATACACCTGGTGTAAATCGGGAACGGCGATCCAAATGGATGTCTTCAATTCCTAAGAATTGTATTGTTACTGCTCTCCAACCTGTTAATTGGATGGATATTTACTATAATTATCTAAACCTTAGATCAACTCTACTATTAAAAAATACTATGTAGTTAAAGATTTGTATTCTTACCTTCATTTTAGACAGTCTACTGTCAAACACGCTCTTAAGTTTACTTATTTGCGCTGGCCTTGTCACAACTCAACCTGTTAAGAATAATATCGTAGAAGTTCTTAATATAAGTCTGCCCAAAAGGTCAAGGTCCTAAGGACTCAGTCATAAGCATTTTACAAAATCGCTCCACATCATACCTTAGCTCCGCATCTCAGGGTTATATATGTCCAGGATAAGGTGTAAAGAAGTGATGGCAACTAGTGCCTCTCGTAACCTATGGGAATTCAATAAGAAAAGCAAGTCAAGTGCTTAGCTGGTACTCTTTCGTGGTATTGAGTGTATCAATCAAAAAGGATTGAATTGTTTGTGATGTAATGATGCTTACCTCTTAATGATGTCTGTTAGGCAAGATTGTATGCAGTACCCTGTGGGAGACTGCACCAGCCCTGTCCTCTTGCCAATAGTTAACCCAACCTTTGGTATAAGCATGTACTACACAAGTTGGTAGTGACTGAGCAGCCAGGCTTATCTCAAGAGGGGTCAATGTGAGCAGTAGGGTTATTAAACTGATTCAGTGACAAGTATCCAAATAAACACTTGCACTCAAGGTTTCTTGATTAAACAATTATTTATTAAACAGTTGAATATGCCTTCTTTAAAAGGGAGTAAATATATGCAACACAATAATGTACTTCAAAATTACAATCAGTTTCAATAAATCAGTAGATGCCCATTTGGGATGGCACACACACTTCCTACACCCTGAGGTGACTTAAATAACCAGGACAATGTGGACATTGATGTATCACTGGTACATTTAGAGCAATAGTGATGTTTAGTGTCCAAAGGAAAAGAGGAGGGAATGAAACGGTAAGTACTTTTTGAACCCTCCAATGCAAAGTAAATTTAACCCTTACCTGGGGGAAAGATAAAGCACAAAGTCTGAGGTAAGAAAAGTCTTTCAGGGAGGCAGGACTGCAAATGTTAATTGAGTAAGAGTCTAGGTGAACTGAAACACTTCTGGTAGGTAAGTAAAAGTCTTGCACAAAGTTTTAGAAGTCTTTGAAGAAAATGAAATCACTGTAAAGCCACAAGCTGGGAGGCTTGTGAAGTGCAAAGCTGCAAGCAACTCTGCAAAGCAACCAAGACAAGTCTCAACTGAGAGCTAGAAAGGCTACACAAGAGGTAAGCAAAGCAACCCCTTAGTTTAACAGTACATTTTTGTTTTGAAGAAAACTGGTTCCAGCTGGCTCCTGTTCCTGAGTAGGTCTGCAGATCCTGTTGCTCCTGGGCCTCAGTCGTGGGGAGAAGAGGGAGGACGTCTGGGGACTCCTGCACTACGAATGGAAGGTTGTTGGCAGCAGCGGGCAAACTTCAGATCAGCTGCACTTTGCAGGTTTCAGCTACTCGCGGCTCTCACAAACAGCACCACCGCGCTTCTCGGATACCTTTATGGGCTTTACTCTCATCTGGGGTCCAGCACTATGTTGAGGTAGTTCAGGCTTGGTCAGTCCTGCTTCATCGGAGTCCAGAGGAGCTTCCTGGAGCTCGGGTCAGACTTAAAAACAAGACACTCGATCTGGTGTTCCTCTCCCTGGCAATCGGTTCCTGCAACAGCAATGGAAGTACAGCCAACTCTGAGAGGATGTCCAGACGATTTCGCTTTGGGGTTGATTGGTCTCACCAACCCAAGGGGAGAAGTCGTCTGTTGCAGGGCTTCTCTAGTCGAGGCGAATTCAGAGCTTCAGCAATGCAGCAGGGCTTCACCAGGCAAACCAATGGTCCAAGAGTTGTAGCAAGCGTCTCTTCCAAGTTGTCCTTCGGATTACTTCGTCCAGTGGTCGACTCTGCCTTAAAGCCAAAAGCCTTGCCTTTTTATGCAGGTTTCTCTCATTCATCCACAGCCTAGCTGTCAATCACACAGCGGTCCTCCAGGGACAGACAGCAGGCCAATCACCTTTGGGTGCATTCCTGTAATCAAGGGTATTAAGCACAAGGAGTTTCAGGCACCTCCCTCACTTCCTGCCCCTGCCAGACATACTGGAGCCAGAGGTGGGCTTCACTTGTGAATCCCGCCAAAGATCAAACGAACAAAGGGACCAAACTTGGTTTGGCACACAGAGTAAATCTCAAGAAGGACCTTTGCAACAAGAAATGGCGAAAAAAGACCAGGCCATTTTGACAAAATGGGCACCCATGGGTGCTTTACTGCAGCTGCAATTGCAGCCAGCGTTAGAAACACAATGGTAGGAAAAGGTAAACCACTGCCACCAGCCATTAATTGTAGAAGGGGTAACATAAAAATGTTACATGAGAAACTAGACAAAGGGGATACTAAGTAACCCCTCCAGCACCCTATGGTAAGATAGTGTGTGCTAGGTCTAGAAAGTTACAAAATTGAAGTAAAATCAATTTCACTTCACTGCTCTTGGAAATGGTAGTTTCACCAAGAGAAGGTATTTAAACCTTTGGGAAATCTAAGACTTCCTTCCCTGTGCCACTGCACTGAAGGTGGTGTTTATCACAAAGCAAAGATGATGCCTATGGAGTTTGTCAGACTCCGAAGTCAAAAGAAAGACAGAGTCCAAATCACAGAAAAATACTTGAGCGAGTAGGAAAAAGGTGTTGCTCTCTCCAGTTAAGTCTTAAATCCAGCAAAAAGAGCTGGTGGTCTCTAAAGTACGAGGGAATTAGCCCATTTCTGAGAATTCTCCCTAACACTATTCTGTGGCGCTGAGTTGGTTATATGGAAGATGACTCGTATTTCAAAACACATTGCTCCTTAGTACCTATGTGTACAAGAAAAACTAAGGGCAACTTGGATTTATAATCTGCTAGGTCCAGAATGTAGCTATTTATGAAATTCAAGTAACTGCTGCTTACTGCATAGTTTAAGGTGATCTGGCACTTCACCCCATCTAACTGCTGCGTGACATTCTAAAATGGCACATACATAAGCACACAACCCCATGATAATCTTCGACAGTTTTGCAGAAAAAAGCTCATGTAGCAACAATGGTTTTGTCAAAACATACGTTGACATCTTTAGAACCCTCACCTTCTAAGCCCACTGCGCTACTGCACTCGTGTCCAGCACATGGCTCCAAAATGAAAGAAAACCACACTGCACCGCAACAAATCTCGACGGTTCCTGTTTCCGTTAGGTCGAAACAACATTTACATTCCAAACAGGGCAATAAACACATAAAAAACAGAGCAACTCCCTACACTTATCGGTGCTACTCGGTCTCCTATAACAGCCTGTCACTTAACCAGTAACTAATCCAGGGTATACTAAAGCTACTAAAACAATGTCTCAGTCCCTACATAGTAGTTGGAAAGCTGTGGACCCAGCAGACCATATTTTTCCTCCTAGATACCCCTACAACTGGTACATGGACTAGGGAGAGGTTGGAGCAAACCATGGACATGGTTTCGAGGGGATTGGGTCCTCCGACGTATTCCATATCTATGACATGTAATCACCACAGCTGTGCTGCTTCGGAAACTTTTTCCTGCGTCGATGACGTCGATGCGCCGTCGTCGAGGGCCTCCTCCGACGTCATCCGATGTGATTAGTAGGACGCACTACGCCCGTAGCCTCAGTTCCGTTTTTTCCGCGAACGTGTTGCTTCGTGATTCTCGGTTCACGCCTCGACTCTTTGGAGTTCTGTTCTTCTCGGTTCTTCGAACCTGTTCGTTTTGTGCAAATCCTTCGTGTGAAGATGTCTTCTACTTCGTCTTCGACCCCGCGTCCGGTTTTCAAGAAGTGCGGGGAGTGTGGGTCCAAGATGTCGGTGACGGACTTGCACGACGCCTGCCTCTGGTGCCTCGGGGAGGCCCACGACACGGATGACTGTATCGACTGCCAGTCGCTCACGTCCAAAGCCTTACGCAAACGTAAGAAGAAGTTGTCGGTAGGTCGGGTGTCCAAGCCCAGGAAGTCGAAGTCTGCGGGGCTTTCAACGGATGATTCGAGGGGTGACTCTCCGCGTCATCATCGGAAGTGTCGTGGGTCTCCTTCTAGGAGTCGGTCTCGCCACTCCTCAGCCTCTTCGAGGCGTTCTCGGAAGCGCCGACACCGGTCGTCTTCCAGGTCCTCCTCGGAGGACTCTGCCCGGCGCGTCGCTTACCCCACCAGCCGTGCGACGCCGGAGGAATGGGCTTCCTTCGGGAAGAAAATGCTGGCGATTCTTGAGTCGCAGGGTACTAAGCCGTCCGCGCCCCCGAGTGGGGTCAGTCGTGTGAGGTCGAGAGACACCACTCGCATGAGTGGTCGGCATGAGTCACGGGAGAGGTCCCGTTCGGACAAGGAGACTCGTTCTCGCCGTACCCGTTCCAGGTCCCGGTCCCCGACGCGTTCGAGACCGTGTGCACCTGTGATGTCTTCGAGGAAGACATCGACATCGACGTCTGAGGCGTCTAGGGCGTCGACAGGCTTTCTCGAGGCTCCGGCTTCGAGGAAGTCGTCGAGGCCGTCGACGCTCGGGTCGTCGAGGGACACGCTCGGGGATCCAGCCTCGAGGGCTGTGTCGACGCCGCCGATGCTGGAGGCGCTGCGTCTGACGTCGATTTCCTCGGCGCCGATCCTCTCGGCGCCGATGCCGGTTCTCTCGACGCCGGCGCCGATTCGCTCGACGCCATCAACGCCTTTCGTATCGGAGGTACCCCGTGGCACGGGAGAACCCCCTAGGAAGGCTCTGGTTAAGAGCAAGCACTCTCGGGTGCCTTCTTTTCGCCACCTGGACTATATTTCAGAGGCGGATGAGGATTCTGATGGCCTGGTTCCTAGTCAGGTTCCAGATGAAATTGTCTCGGGCCATAGTCAGTTTGACGATTTGAGACAGTCACTGCATGATGCCAGTGGACTGGACACCTCTCCGGAGGTGGAGTTTTGTAGGCCTGAGCCTGGCTCTCATGCCGATTCCTCGTACCGGTGCCTTATGGCTAGGGTTTCTGAGTACTTGGGATGGTCTTCTCCCCCAGGGGAGTTTGTGCAGGATGATCTGACGGACATCCTTGATGTTGGTCCCCCAACTGACCCGGTACTGCCGTTCCATATGGCTTTACAGAGAAGGGTGGCGGCGGCTTGGACTGCTCCAGAGAATCTCCCGGCGGTGTGCAGATCCTTGTCGCGAAAATACCGTCCAGCCAGTAGCGACCCCTGCTACTTGACCAGGCACCCCACTCCGGAGAGTTTGGTGGTGCAGGCGGCCACGGCCACGGCAAAGCAGGCGTCGTACCCCACCATCCCTCCTGATAGGGACGACAAACGTTTTGATGGCTGGGCAAAGAAAGTGTTTTCTTCTGGTGGTATGGCGCTTCAGGCGGCCAACTCCATTTGTGCCTTGTCTCGTTTCACTCACACTCTGTGGAACTGTGTTGTGTTGGCGGCTGAACATATTCCCGAAGGGGACGAACGGGATGGTTTCCTTGCTATGGTCCAGGATGGTAAGGATGCCATGTGTGAGTCCGTTCAGTCGGGTTTGGATTTAGCTGAATGCGTCAGTAGGTCCATGGCGGCGAGCACCGTGATACGCAGGTTTGCGTGGTTGCGGAAGTCGGGGTTTGCTCCTGATGTGCAGTCCCGGCTCCTCAACATGCCCTTTGACAGTGAACACCTTTTTGGCAGCAAGGCTGACGAGAGCCTTGAGAGGTTGCAGACCTCAAAAGATGCAGCAAAGTCATTGGGCGCTGCAGTTCGCCAACCTCCGCCTTTTCGTCCTAGGGGACAGCAGTGGAGGGGTGGTTCCTTTCGCTATTACTCATCCTTCAGTAAAGCGAGAGGAGCTGGCAGTCAAAGAGGCCATCGCAGGGGTACCAGAGGTGGACGACAGGGTACCTGTGGTGCCAAGGCCGCTCGGGCAGTTGCCTCTTTGCCCTCAGGTAACGCCGCAGCCGCTCCCACTCAGTCGTGAGGCCATGTCCCATGGTTCGCCGGTTGGGGGAAGGCTGGCGCAGCATCTTGTAGAGTGGCAAGCCATTACTTCAGATGTGTGGGTTCTGGAGATCATAACCCATGGCTACTGTCTTCCCTTTTGGCACAGGCCTCGCGACAATCCACCGGGGAACCTCTCTTTGCAGAGTCCGGATCCGCTCCTTGCGCAGGAAATTCATGCCCTGCTGGAGAAAGGCGCCATAGAACTGGTGCCTGTAGCGGAGAGGAACAAGGGATGGTATGCCCCTTATTTTTTGATTTCGAAGAAAGACGGGGGATTGAGACCCATCATGGACTTGCGCGGTTTGAACTCCTCAGGAAGGACAAGTTCAAGATGGTTACTCTCTCTCAAGTCCTCCAGGCCCTTCAGCTTCAGGACTGGTTGGTGTCACTCGACCTCAAGGATGCTTACTTCCATGTGCCGATCCATCCCAAGCACAAGAAGTACCTGAGGTTCGCGGTTGGCGACTCGCACTTTCAGTTTCGGGTCCTGCCGTTCGGATTGACCTCCGCCCCGAGGGTTTTCACCAAGCTCATGGTGGTGGTGGCTGCGCATCTCAGGCAAGGGGGGATTTACGTCTACCCCTACCTGGACGATTGGTTGGTCAGGGGGAGCTCTCCCGAGCAAGTCCTGGATCATCTGTCCGTCACCTGCCGCTCCCTTCACAGGCTGGGCTTCTCCCTCAATTTAAAGAAGTCCCATTTGACGCCAACACAGCGGCTCCAGTACATCGGAGCGGTGCTCGACACTTCCCTGGGGCTGTGTTTTCCTCCCCAGGTGAGGGCTCTTCACATTCAGCAGATGGTGCACAAGTTTCAGCATGCCCAGACGCTCCCTGCGTTCGAGTTCTTGAGGTTGCTCGGCCTCATGGCATCCTGCATTCTTCTGGTGCCAGAGGCTCGCCTGCGGATGAGATCTTTGCAGTGGGCACTCAAGACGCAATGGTCGCAGTCCTCCGGCAGGATGTCGGACCCGGTTCAGGTGCCGCCCTCGGTCGCCCGGGATCTTCTGTGGTGGGCCGTCGAAGGCAACTTGATGAAGGGGGCTCCATTTTGGCTTCCCTGGCCGGAGGTGACGATCGTGACGGATGCATCCCTCACGGGATGGGGAGCTCGTGCCAACGGGCTGACAGTCAGCGGTCGTTGGTCTCCGTCGGAGTCCAGACTCCATATCAGTCTTTTGGAGCTGAGGGCCATCAGGCTAGCCCTGAAGGCTTTTCTGCCGACTGTGCGAGGAAAGAGTGTCCTGATCCTGACGGACAATACAGTGGCCATGCACTACCTCAACAAAAAGGGGGGGGCAGGGTCACTTCCTCTGTGCAGGGAGGCGATGCAGCTCGAGTTCTGGGCCATCCAGCAGGAAGTTTCGATCTCGGCAGTTCATCTGGCCGGAGACGAGAACGTGACGGCGGACGCTCTGAGCAGGCAGAGCGCAATCTCTCACGAGTGGGAGGTAGCTCAGGAGATTCTCCTGGAGATCTTCGCCCTTTGGGGGACCCCTCAAGTGGATCTCTTCGCCTCCAGTGTCAACCGGAAGTGCGAAAGGTTTTGCTCGCGGGAATTTCCTCCAAAAGGAGCCTTAGTAGACGCGTTCGTGGTGGAGTGGTCATTCCCGCTGCTGTACACGTTTCCTCCAGTCCCCGTCATCCCGCAAGTGCTGCGGAGGTTACGGAAGTTCGGTTCCCGGATGATCCTCATTGCCCCGGCGTGGGCTCGGAGGACGTGGTACCCGGACCTTCTCGACTTATCCATCTGCCCTCCACGTCGTCTTCCCTACCGAGACGATCTGCTCTCACGGGAGTTGGGTCAGGTTCTCCATCCAGAGGTCAGATCCCTCAACCTTCACGCTTGGCTTCTGAAAGGTTGAGGTATAAGGATTGGGACCTCCCTGAGGACGTGATGGAGGTGTTGCTTTCGGCCGGAAGGCCAGCAACAAAGTCTCTGTACCGTTGCCGTTGGCGTAAATTCTGCGACTGGTGCAGAGTTAAGAATGTGGATCCTTTTGCATGTGACATCCCCATGGTTCTGTCCTTTTTACTTTCTTTGGCCCACAGGGGCTTGCAAGTGGGTACCGTTAAAGTTTACCTGGCGGCGCTGTCCATCTTTAAGCGCTCGTCTGAAGAGTGTTCTTACTTTACAATCCCTTTGATTTCACAGTTTCTGAAAGGGCTCACTAATGTGTTCCCTCCGTCACCTTTCCTGGTGCCCGGTTGGGATTTAAACCTTGTTCTTAGGTTTCTTATGGGTGCTCCTTTTGAGCCTTTACATTCTTGCCCTTTGAGGCTGTTAACTCTGAAAACTGTGTTTTTAGTTGCAGTTACTTCCGCTCGCAGAGTGAGTGAGTTACAGGCACTTTCAGTTAAGCCTCCCTTCACTGTATTTCACAAGGACAGGGTTGTCCTTAGAGTTCGTCCTTCTTTTCTTCCGAAGGTAGTGACGGAATTTCATTTGGCCCAGAAGGTTGTTCTTTTTCCGGCATTCTATCCTCCTCCGCATCCTGGTAAGGAAGAGGAGAGGCTCCATAGGCTTGATCCTAGGAGAGCTTTAAGCTTTTATGTTTCACGCATGTCCCGGGTCAGAGTGGACGATCAACTCTTTATTGGTTACGCTGTAAAGCGTTTGGGGCAAGCTGTGACGAAACAGACTTTGTCTTGCTGGATTATTTTGGCCATCTCTGAGTGCTACCGCTTGGCGGGTTTGGACCCACCGGCTGGCTTGCGGGCCCATTCTACCAGGGGTATGGCTGCGTCTACTGCCCTGCAGAGGGGTGTTCCTATTCGCAACATCTGTGATGCAGCCACCTGGGCTTCAGTACATACATTTGTACGTCACTATTCCCTCGATTCCATCCGAGCACAGGATCTGGCCTTTGGCAAGGCGGTCCTTTGCTCTGCTATTTGATTGGCTAGTCTAAATCTTGATTCTAAATTCTTTCCCTCCTCCTTGCTCTGGTACTGCTTTGGGAGTCTGTCATAGATATGGAATACGTCGGAGGACCCAATCCCCTCGAAGAACAAGTTTCTTTCTTACCTGGTAACGTTCTTTCGATGGGATGGTCCTACGACGTATTCCATATCGCTCCCGCCCTGCCTTCCCCGCTGCAGAATTTCTTTTGCGATTGCAGCTTACGTTCCGCAAGGCTCTGTGTCTGACTGGCAGTTGACTAGTGTCACACATTCTGGGGGAAAAAACTACAACTGAGGCTACGGGCGTCGTGCGTCCTACTTATCACATCGAATGACGTCGGAGGAGGCCCTCGACGACGGCGCATCGACGTCATCGACGCAGGACGCAGACGCCGAAAAAAGTTTCCGAAGCAGCACAGCTGTGGTGATTACATGTCATAGATATGGAATACGTCGTCGGACCATCCCATCGAAAGAACGTTACCAGGTAAGAAAGTAACTTGTTCTTCTGAATTAATCCCATTCATAGATAAATATCCAATTCAACGTAAGACCGTTCTTTTAGAGGAAGGGGGAACCACTTCTTAAATCACCTAGTCTTCTGTTATCTCCTACACATTCAGTTGTTATTACAGATCCGCCATCCAATATGTTTCAGGGTGTTGATGATCAGGGTACATGGCCAGCTACTCCCACTCATAAAGATGAAAAGGAGCCAGATATATTCATTGGGAACCCTGAACCTATAGATTAGCCCAGCGACACAACTCCTATGGAAGACCAGCTTCTTAACAACTTAAAAAGGCGGATGAACATTTCCAAAATTAAACTTAAGAGACAGTGCCGGACTCTAATTTTGTGAAAGACATCCTAAAGGAAAAAAGGGCTATCGGACAATCTATTCCTTTGTTTAATTCCATTAAAAGGATGGCCCTTCCCTCTTTAATCCAGCCCTTACACAAGTGGTTCACCCCTGGGTAGAAAATGTGTTCAAACCCACGCCTACAGTCCCTCTTTACATCTGGGGCCATGTTGAAGCCGATTCACAACTGGCTACAACTACTGGAAAACGTGCTGGTGTCCCTTTATCGAACTCTGTCACCTGCAGATAGAAGAATGTAAAAAGCTTTATGCATTAGGAAAGAGAGTAACCACATCTGCTGCATAATCTACACGCATTGCTAATAATACCACACTTTAACCAAGCTATGACGTACAGTGGGGTTTCTTCGAGACAATTTACACAATGTCCCTGAGCCAACAATGTCTCAGTTGCAATAGATTGTTGGAGACAGGTAGACTGTTCACACGCAACATTTTGAAAAACACTCTTGATTCTTCAGAAACAGACGACTGAATTCTCGCCAGGGGTACTTTATTAAAACAGCATTCATGGATTTGCAGTTCAGGTTTTAAACGGAAGCTCAGGGCCACCCTCATTAATATGCCAGTAGAGGAGTCGGTCATGTTTGGGAAAGCTGTAGACGATGCCTTGGAAACAGCTAAAAAAACACAATACGTTGAAGACCTAGACCCAGATCTCCAACAAACCATATGTCCAACTTGGAGTATTCAATACCCACTGGTTCTTTCATTCCCGAAGCTTCTCAAGACCCACACATTCAACATTCTCTACTGGCTCTTCTCCCCGTTACTCATCACACGGGACATCATCCAATTTCCAAACCTCCCAACAGTGAGGTTTTAAGCGAGGTAAAGGTTGCGGTAGCAGCGCAGCCACTAGAGGCTCCTTTACTCCCACCAACAAATGACAGCGTCCCATCCCATACATCCCTGGTAAGAAGCCAACTTACTCAATTATCCCACCCGTGGTCAGAGAGAACTTCGGATCAGTGGGTGATAACGACAGTTACAAACGTATATTCCGTAGAATTCCTTCAAAAACCCTAACCCAATCCGCCGAAAACAAGGATGTCACAAGAACACAATTTCATCCTACATGTGGAAATCAAGCCTTTAGTACAGAAGGGATCAATATAACCCGTCCCTGTTCAAGAGGTGAACAGGGGTATCTAGTCAGTGTACTTATTTGTACCCAAAAATTACTTGACCATGCACCCTGCATTTAGATCTGCGTCCTGCAAACAAGTATGTCAAGCCACAAAAATTCAAGATGACTATTCTGCATGAAGCAATACAACTTGTAAAACAGGGTGGGGGGGGATTACATGGCAACATTGGATATGAAAGATGCATACTTTCATATTTCATTGTTGCCATGCCACAGAAAATATACCGGCGGTTCAAGGTAGGAGCACCACACTATTAATTCAAGGTGCTACCATTCAGCATTCTCTTAGCGCCAAGGGTATTCACCATATTGCTGGCAGTGGTGACAGCACACCTGTGCAGGCAGTCCATTCCAATGTACGTTATCTCGATGACTGGCTAATAACGTGAGACATGCCACAAGCTTGTCTACAAAACACCCGGCAAACCATCAATCTGCTTTACAGTCTAGGCTACTCAGTCAACGTGAAAATAATTAAGTCTCATCCCACACCAGGTGAAACAATTTCTCGGGGCATTAATTCGTACAAAGGATGCTTCGATATGCCTCGATATGTACTTATTAGATATTTATAACCTCTTAGATCAATTGCAGGGTAGGATATGGAAAAGATTCTGGGTCTTTCAAACTCACTGCCAAATTCTATTTTAAGATACCAACTGGGGTTAAGCTTTTTATCGTCTAAATATCAATGGAGAATGATCAACTTTTCAAAAATTATTCCTCCCCGCAACTCAATGCATGTAGATCCGTCTCAGATGCTCACTATTTCCCATCCTGCATCACTTGTACGGTTTGATATGAAAATGAAAGCACTCGAACAAAATAGAGGTAAATATTCAAGACCTCTATTTGCGTCCAGCTCATGTCAAGAAAAAACACTATGAACTTGATTGGACATGCACAATTGAGACAAACTGCAGATACAGTTCATATGCATGCTTTGTGAAAAAGAAAAACCACGTTCAATGTATCTACTCTGCTTTCCCTGCGTTAAGGCGCAATCTTTGTTCATTAGATTCAAACTTAATCGGTTCCCTACGAATGACCGCATTCAACATTTCCAATCTAAAAATACAGAGGACACTGATGGTATTTATCGTTTCTGTTTTATGTAGCGAGGAACCCGAAACTTTAAAACAGCTTGTCCTTTTTTGCTTGCACTTTGAAACTGCTAGACTAGCAAGCAGCCTTTGGTAAATTCAATATTGGAGAAACTAGCTACTCAAGGGACTTTCTATGGATACGTTGTATGTGGGGTGTTAATACTTAATTGGTCCGAGGACTCGCTCGTTTTTTGTACATCATTGATGATCAATTGTCCATACTTGGGTCTATAACACTGCTTGGTTTAAACAATTTTCTTCCGGGCAGTAGTATGGCATGTAGCATTCAGCTCCAAACTATGTTAACATGTAGGTTTTAACTCTCATTATTACTGTGTTTTTTGTTTTTTAAACAATATAACTAAGACACTTAACAAAATCAGTTTTTAATACAATGTAAATTGTTTTTATGTGAATGGGTGTGAAGTCAAATGTTTAATTTATGTTTTGTACACTGGCATTTTTGCAAACATGGACTGGTGCAATATCAAGATGATTTAACATACATCTTCAATTGGGTGCATGTTAACTGCTTTTGCACTTTAGCAATATTGCACAAACTGCAGAACAATCAGTGACTGAACACATGTTTTTAAGGCGTTTTAAGAGCTTTTCAAAAATAAAATTGAATGAAGTTATAGTTGAGGTATTGTTTACATATGTGTTTGTAAAGGTTTGTGAATAAACCATATACGAATAAATAAAAAAAATAAACTGGAAAAAAAGGATGTTTTAGTCTTCCCCTCCAACGAGAGGCTACAAAACATTCTCTTCCAGATCCCACAATATGTAGCCAACCAGTCATCGGTTAACTGTACGAAAGGCAATCCCCCTTCTCTGGGTGATGGCTTCATGCGTTCCCAAACGCTCACGCATGCATCCTATGCATAAGTGGCTCCCGAAAAAAGTGTCACAAGCAAGTGGTCAATGGGATACACTAGTGGTCGTTTTGCAGTCCCTCATTTACTCAGTGGTGGACAAGAGTAAACCTTCTCAAGGGAAAATCATTGAACACTCGCGAGGTACAACCCACTCTATCCACAGACGCATCTTTCACAGGGTGGGGTGTGCACTATCTCCCAACATACCATGCGCAGGGTGTGGACACAATGGCAAAAAAGCACATCAATCTTCTAGAACTACTAGCCCTAAAAAACAGGTGTTGAAAGCCCTAAAAACCTTTCAACACCTGTTTCAGAATAAAACCGTTCTAGTCCTAATGGACGGTACCACAGCTATGCACTACATCAACAAGCATAACATTTCCACAACTTGGGGTCAGCCAGACCTAGATCTCTTCACAACACACGAGCATGCCCAGAATTTGCATCCAGACAAGTTCCAAAGGGAATTGTCTGTGGATGAACTGGTCAGGTAGATTTGCAGACGCAACCCCCAAGGCCTCTGCTAAACAGGATTGTCCTCAAGATGCACCGGGAACAGGTAATACTTATTCGAATAGCGCCAATGGGGGCATGTCATCGTGGTTTTTGCACCTATTCGATATGTCCCTTTCCTCTCCACTCAAACTTCCATGCCCATACAACATGTTGTCCCAACATCAAGGGACAACACTTCACCCATAGCCACAAACACTGAACTTGGCGGCCTAGCTCCTGAGGTCATAGTTTGGGCATTTAAACCTGCCACAGAGATGCAGGGACATCCGCAAAGAAGCATGCAAACCGACACAAGACATTGCTACTTCCCCAAGTGGACATGGAACATCAATCCTATTGACTGCTCACCATCTCACATAAAGACTAATCCTGAGTCTAGCAGGTAAAGAATGAACTCCCTTGGAGATCATCTGGCAGCACTTTCTGCATAGACCACTTCACAAAGAAAAGTGTCTTGGTGGGAGGTTGCAGTAATTAAAGCTTTTATGGAAGGGGTTAACAGATTACACCCCCCCCATCCCATGTTGCAAATCAAACTCCTGACTGAGAGTTGAATATTGTACATATCAAACTCATGGGTTACCCCTTTGAGCCAATGCACAAAACCAGTCTTAAGCATCTCACTTACAAGATTGAGTAGGTGAACTGCAAGCCCTCTCAATTCGAGACCCATTTGTAGTTATTCACGAAGACAAAGTCGTTCTGCAAACGCATTCTTGTTTCTCACCAAACTGTATCGCAAAGTTCCATGCTAACCAATCCATAGAACGGCCAGCTTTCATCCACAATCTGACCAATTTAGCTGAAAAAAGCCTTTATACACTAGATGTCAGAAGGGCTGTCCTGTATTATCTAAACAAGACAAAACCACTAAGGCAAACGGACCAGTTCTTTGTGTCCATAGCTGCTGGAATAGAAGTTACCCTGTCTCTAAATCAATGGATTGGAAGATCTAAGAAAATGTTACCTTTTACGACCTAGAGCACACTCAACTCGAGGCACAGGGCTAGCATTTCTTGCAAGTGTACCTTTGGGTGCCATTTGCAAAGCAGCTACTTGGAGCTCAATTCACACAAAACTACTGCTTAATACTCAATCGAAGGAAGATTCACAGGTGGAGCAGGCAGTGTTAACTTTACCTTCAAACCACCGACATCCATCTCCAGGTACTGCTCGCTAGTCTATGCAAAGCTTGTGATTCTCAGTAGATCCACAAGTCTCAGAAGTACATACATTACTCCCCGTAATCGCATTTCGAAGGGATTGTGTCTTCAGACGTATTCCTTATCTTGAAAGATCATCTCCTGCTTGCTGGCCTTGGAATTTTTTTTTCAGTAGAGGGCGCTGCGCGTTTATGTCCCTCGACAGCCTCCGTATCGGCGACGACGTCATCATGCGTATAAATAGACTCGCGCAGCGTCCGTTGCTCAGTTCCGTTTTTCTGCGCTTCGTGGTCCTCTGAATCGCGTTGCTCAGTTCGTTAGTCAGAGAATATATTCATTATTTCTCGAATACCAACTCTTACTCGATGGCTTCCTCATCCGAACCGACGACTCCACGGTCCGGCTTAAAAAAATGTCGAGACTGTGGAAAGAAAATGTCGTTGACAGATCCTCACAGGATCTGTTTGTGGGGCCTGTGATCGGAGCACCAATGTTCGTCGTGCGAGGACTGCATGTCCATGACGGCGAAAGCCTTGAAGGAGTGTAAGGGGAAGCTTGAGAGAGGTAAGACAGTTAAAACTCCTTCGAGAGTTTCCTCGGCAGAGTCGAGACATTCGACAGGAAACATTCTCGGTGTAGGTCTCGAAGCAGTTCCCACCACTCTTCGAGATCCAAGCATTCAAGTAAGAGACGTCGAAGATCCCCTTCCTCGTCGTCTTCTGTTTCTCCGGAAAGAGTCACCTGCCCCACAAAACATAGCTCTCAGGCTGAGTGGGAGGAATTCCGTAAAAGGATGCTTAGCGTCTTTGAGAAAGCGGCCTGGACCCACTCGAAGACAGCTGAGGGTGATATTCTGGGTGAAAGACCCGAAAAATCTAAATGCCGTGAGTCATTGCACCCAGCGAAAGAAACTACTCTAGCATCACAAACCCTCGAGCAAAGGCACTGTGCCATCGACGCCATTGTCGAAGGTCCCTTCGACGCATAAATCGGCGTCATCATCGCCATTGTCGAAGGGCTCATCGATGCATAGGTCGATCGAATCGACGCCGAAAAAGAGCAAACCCACGGCCATCACTACCTCACAGCCAGTGGTCATACCCAGAGCCTCTAACATGACTTCGAGGTCATCGACAACCTCGAGTAGGATCCCGATCCTCTCGACTTCTTCGAGGCCACTTCCAATCTTCTCGATGCCTTTTTCGGTGTTTTCAAAGCCTTTAAAGTCCGCGTCGACGTTGTCGACGTTTTCCCAACCAATTATGACAAATTTAGCCCTTCTGCTCTGGAAATGGGATTTAAGCCATTTCCAAGGTCTGATCATTTCAGATCTTTGTCTTCAATTTATGAGGAAGGGGAGGATTTGGATCAAGAAAGACCCTTTGGGTTGCAGACATCTACAACACCAGAACCAGAGGAATTTGCCTCTGAGGAAAATAGGTTGAGGGACCTTCGAGAATCCTTACATGAGGCAAGTGGGTTAGATACTTCCCCAGAAATAGAATTTGCCAAACCAGACCCAGGGGAACATGCTGAGACCCCTTACAGAATTTTAATGGCAAGAATTATAGAATTCATGGGTTGATGTACACCTTCACCTGCATTCCAACAGGATGACCTTACAGACATTTTAGTTAAAGGCCCACAGGAGGACCCTGTGGTTCCATTTCACGCTGCATTACAAAGAAAATTTTTGGCTAACTGGGAAACCCTTGAGGTTATCCCGGCGGTTAACAAAAAGTTATCAGCCAATTATAGTGTATCTACTGCTGACCCTGAATTTTTGTCTAAACATCCAACTCCAGAGAGTCTGGTTGTTCAAGCAGCAACTGCATCAGGCAGTAGATCGGCATACCCTACTGTTCCTCAGGACAGGGATGACAAAAGATACGACTCTATGGCTAAGAGCGTTTTTTCTGCATGTAACATGGTGTTGAAATCTATTAACGCTACTTGTACGCTCGCAAGGTTCAGCCATACACTTTGGGAGTGTGCTTCATCAGCGGCTGACTGCCTCCCAGAGGGAGAAGAAAGGGAAGCATTTCTAAACATCATTAAGGATGGTAAAGACGCAATGTGCGAATCTCTTGAAACTGGCATTGATTCTGCTGACAGCATCAGTAGGGCCATGGCGGCAAGTACTACAACCCGCAGATTTGCGTGGTTGCGAAAGTCTGGGTTTGCTCCAGATGTACAAGCCAGACTTTTAAATATGCCCATTGACAGCCCTTCTTTGTTTGGTAAAATGGCAGATGACAGCCTAGAAAAGTTAGACATCCAAAGCAGCAGCAAAATCCCTGGGTGCTGCAATCCGTCAAACGCCATATCGCCCCTCAGGAACCTCTTGGAGAGGTAAGTCCTTTCGCTTTTATTCCGCATTCGGAAAAGGCAGAGGACAGTCGGTTCAAAGAGGTCAAAAAAGATTCACCCGAGGTGGACGGGGTAAAAATACAAAAGCCGCAGCAACCTCTTTACCCTCGGCACCTGCATCAGCTGCCTCTAAATCACTCTGAGGACTCTCCTCACAAGGCACCAGTAGGGGGCAGGCTAACTCAACATCTGACGGAATGGCGGGCTATTACGTCAGATGCTTGGGCATTGGAGACAGTTGCCCAAGGTTACTGCCTGCCTTTTCTACGCATTCCTCAGTCATCCACCGGGGAACAGCTCTCGGAAAGTTCCACATCCGCTCCTCTTGCATGAAATTGTAGACCTGCTGGAGAAAGGTGCCATAGAACCAGTACCTGTAGCGGAGAGGAACAAGGGCTGGTACTCCCCCCTACTTCCTAATACCGAAGGACGGAGGACTGAGACCTATCTTGGACTTACAAGAATTGAACAAGTTCCTCAGGAAGGACAAGTTCAAGATGGTAACTCTTTCTCAGATCCTTCAGGCCCTCCAGCTCCAGGACTGGCTGGTATCTCTGGACCTTCAGGATGCTTATTTCCATGTGCCAATCCATCTCAAACACAGGAAATATCTGAGGTTCGCAATTGGCGGCTCTCATTATCAATTTCGAGTTCTGCCATTTGGGCTGACCTCCGCCCCGAGAGTCTTCACCAAGCTAATGTCGGTAGTGGCTGCAAGTCTGAGGGAAGGGATTCACGTCTACCACTACCTGGAGGATTGGCTGATCAGAGCTGTATCTCCGGAACAAGCTCAGATTCAGCTAGATTATGTCTGCCACTTCCTTCACAAACTGTGCTTCTCCCTCAATTTAAAGAAGTCACAGATGATAGCATCACAGACACTCCAGTTCATTGGAGCGGTCCTGGACACTTCCCTGGGAAAAGCCTCGCCACCAGAGGGGAAGGCTCAAGATTCTGCAGATGGTCACCAAGTTTCAAAATGCCCAACGTCTCCCGGCCTTCGACTTTTTGAGGTTGCTAGGTCTCATGCCATCCTGCATCTTCCTTGTGCCAGAGGCTCGCCTGAGAATGAGATCTCTTCAGTGGGCACTAAGAACTCAGTGGTCGCAATTCTCAGGGAGAATGACAGATCTCCTTCAGGTTCCGGACAAGGTGGCTCGAGATCTTCAGTGGTGGGCCTGCCAGGAGAACATCTTGAAAGGAGAACTGATTTGGCAAAAGATGCCTCACTCACGGGGTGGGGAGCCCATACCAACGACTTGACCATCAGCGGTTGTTGGTCTCCATCGGAGTCCAGACTACATATCAACCTGTTAGAGCTGAGAGCAATCAGACTAGCGCTGAAGGCTTTTCTGCCATCTGTACAAGGGAAAACTGTCCCGATAATGACGGACAACACAGTGGCCATGCACTACCTCAACAAAAGAGGAGGCGTAGGATCACTGCCTCTGTGCAGAGAGGTGATGCAGCTCTGGTTTTGGGCAATCCAAGAAGGAATCTCTCTATCGGCAGTTCACTTAGCCGGAGAGAAAAACATTGACAGCGGGCGCTCTGAGCAGGCAGAGTACAGTCTCCCACGAGTGGGAACTAGCTCAGGAAGTCCTTCAACAGATCTTCACCCTTTGGGGAACCCCTCAAGTGGATCTGTTCGCCACCAGCATCAACAGGAAGTGCGATCAGTTTTGTTCAAGGGAATTTCCCCCGAGAGGAGCTCTAGGGGACGCGTTCGTAGTGGACTGGGAGTTTCCACTTCTGTGCGTGTTTCTTCCAGTCCCTGTCATTCCTCAAATGATCAGGAGGTTGAGAAGGTTCTGGAAAGCCATGATCCTAATTTCCCCAGACTGGGCCAGGAGAACGTGGTACCCGGACCTTCTGGACATGTCCATCTGCCCTCCAATTCGTCTTCCACTCAAGGAGAATCTTCTCTCGCAGAAAGGAGGTCAGGTTCTCCATCCAGACATCAGAACCCTCAACCTTCACGCTTGGTATCTGAAAGGTTGACATACAAGGATTGGGACCTCCCAGATGACGTCATGGAGGTGTTGCTTTCGGCAAGAAGGCCAGCAACAAAGATTTTATACCACTGGCTTTGGAACACATTTTGCAGCTGATGTAGGGAAAAGAATATCAACCCCTTTTCATGTGGTACACCAACAGTGTTATCTTTTCTACTCTATTTGGCAAATTCGGGCCTTCAGGTTGGCACCATCAAGGGCTATCTCGCAGCGCTATCGATCTTCAAGCGCACTGCAGAGGAACCATCATATTTCAAGTTACCCATAGTAATACAATTTCTGAAGGGATTAACCAATGTCTGTCCTCCAAGACCATTCCAAGTTCCCTTATGGGACTTAAATTTTGTCTTAAATTTCCTGATGGGTACTCCTTTTGAACCACTCCACTCTTGTTTACTAAAGTTTCTCACCCTTAAAACTGTCTTTTTAGTGGCATTGACATCTGCTAGGAGGGTGAGCGAGTTACAGGCTCTATCTTGTAAACCCCCCTCATACAATTTTTCATAAAGACAAAGTTGTCCTACAAGTGAAGCCTAATTTTCTCCCAAAGGTGGTTTATGAATTCCACATCACTCAGAAGATTACCTCGCCTTCATTTTATCCCTCTCCCCATCCGGGGAAAGAGGAAGAAAGGCTGCATAGGCTGGACCCAAGGCAGGCTTTGAGCTTTTACATCAGCAGACTTGCTAGGATTAGGCAAGCAGACCAACTGTTCGTAGGTTACTCGGAGCACAAATTGGGATTACCGATAACAAAACAGACCATTTCCAGATGGATTATTTTAGCCATTCTGGAATGTTACAAACTGGCAGGGAAAGAGCCTCCTCAAAATCTTAGGGCTCATTCAACCAGGGGTATCGCAGCCTCTTCGGCCCTCCAAAGAGGGGTACCGATTCGAGACATATGTGCGGCTGCCACATGGTCTTCTGCACATACCTTCACAAGATTTTACAACCTGGATTCCTCCTCTAGACAAGAGACTAGATTTGCCAAAGCTGTGCTGCATTCTGTTCACTCCTGAAGGGAAACATGGCAATTTTACTCCCACCTCCAGTTACATACCACTGCTATGGGAGTCTATCAAGATAAGGAATACGTCGGAGGACACAATCCCTTCGAAGAACAAGTTACTTCTTACCTGGTAACGTTCTTTCGATGGGATGTTCCTGTGACGTATTCCTTATCGCCCCTCCCATCCATCCATCCCCCTCAGTAAAACTTCCCTTGAGGTTACAGCTTACACTCCTTCTGGGTCACTAACCAATTCATGTAAAACAACTTAACGTCAAAACGGAACTGAGCAACGGACACTGCGCGAGTCTATTTATACGCATGATGATGTTGGCGCTGATACAGGGGCTTTCGAGGGGCATCGACTCAAGGGAAATCGACGTGCAGCGCCCTCTACTGGAAAAAAAATTCCGAAGCCAGCAAGCTGGAGATGATCCATCAAGATAAGGAATACGTCGGAGGAACATCCCATCGAAAGAACGTTACCAGGTAAGAAGTAACTTGTTCTTCTGATGCTTTCATCTGCTTAAATTCACATGTCAGAAATAAAACAATCTGAGGGACCTCGGTGCATGAAGGACCATGAGTACAGTACACGTCGGATAATACTACAGACATGCCCAGTTTTGAAATTTGAGAACAAGTCATGCAATACTCTGTACCTACCACTAGATGTCGGCCTATGCAAAGCATGTGAATCTAAGCATCAGAATTAAGATTACGGTGAGTAATGTATGCCTTATGAAAGGATTTATAAGGTTACTCACCATAGTGACCACCTTACTCCTAGTCAATAGTCCCCTTTCCTCCATACTTATGGGACATTCCTTTGTCCTGTCGGACGGGACCGGAGCACTTTGTAAAAAGCATCACATTTTTCCAAAAATGTGTCCTTCCTCTCTTTTTACAGGGGGTACCGCACGCGGCCGTAACCCCGCCATCCTTGGCTACGCCCAGCGCATCGCCCATCAGTCCTTTTCTATCGCCTTTCAGCAATAACGGAGGAACCTTATTAGTGGGACGGCGGGCGGGTGTATGGAGGAAAGGGGATTATGGACTAGGAGTAAGGTGGTCACTACGTTGAGTAACCTTATACTCCTACGTCCCGTCCCCTTTCCTCCATACTTACGCAAGATTCCCAAGCACTCCTCACAAGAATTAGGGATGGAAGGAAAACTCCTTACTGAAAAAGGTTTTTGAGCACAGCCTGGCCAAACTGAGCATCAGCTCTGGAGCTCCGATCCAAACAGTGTTTACAAAAAGGTGATGGAGAGGCCCAAGTAGCCTCTTTCGTGATGGTCTCCCAGGGGACATACTTTTGAAAAGCAACCGCAGCTGCTGTGCCCCGTACCAGATGTGCGTGAATTCCTTTAGGTGGTTGGAGGCCCTGAACAGTGTAAGACTCCATAATACAGGCAGCAATCCATCTGGAGATAGTCGCTTTGGAGGGCCGTTTACCCTGCGGATTACCAAAGGTCACCAATAGTTGAGAAGAACGCCTAAATTCAGATGTTCTGTCCAGATAGAATTTAAGAGCTCTTCTAACATCCAGGCAATGCAAAACCCTTTCGGCTTCCGAAGCCCGGTTTGGGGAAAAGACTGGCAAGGAGATTGACTGATTTATATGAAAATCCAAAACCACTTTCGGTAGGAAAGGATTCATCCTCGGGACAACCTTATCCTTTTGGAAAACCAAGAAGGGATGCGCCACCGACAAAGCTTGGAGCTCACTCGCACGTCTTGCCGAAGTCACGGCGATCAAGGACGACACTTTCCACGAAAGATGCTTAAGATCTACCGTAGCCATTGGTTCGAAGGGCTTATGGCACAATGCCAAGGGACCACGTTCAGATCCTACAACAGATGCGTTTTGCGAACAGGAGTAAAGACGCATTAGACCCGCAAAGTGCCTTTTGACCACTGGATTTGATGGTGAAAAAGAGCACTGGTCCGTGGATAAGTAGGCGGCAACAGCCGAAAGATAAGTCCTTCATGAGAGGACATGAATGCCCAACTCTGCTAGATAAGAGACGAAGGACAGCACCGTGTCTATCGAAGCCACCCTGGGGTCCAATTGTTTGGCTAAGCACCAGTGGCAGAACCGAAGCCATTTGCTCCTGTATTGAGATCTCATTGAGGGCTTCCTGGCTGCCTGAAGAATAATGCGCATGTTATCAGCAGACAGGTTGAGATGTTCTAGAGATCTGAACTCTGGCACCATGCCGCCAAGCTAAACAATTGTGGGGAGGGGTGCCACAGCTGACGATCTCTCTGGTGAAGCAGGTCGGGAACCAACGGAAGCCTGATCGGCGCACACACCGACAGATGCTGAAGCTCTGAAAACAAGAACCTGGCCGGCCACCACGGAGCTATGAGCAGAAGAGAACAGTTCAGTGTTCCTCAGTTTGCAAATTGTCCCATGAATGAGAGGCAGGGGCGGAAAAGCATAGGCCCTCATATTGTGCCAGGGAATCTCGAGAGAGGAGCCTCCCAGTCTGTTTCTGGAGGCAAACCGAGGAAGTTTCCTGTTGGTCGACGTTGCAAAGAGGTCCACTTCTGGAGTGCCCCAACACTGGAAGATTTGTAAGAGAACCTCCACTTTCAACTCCCACTCGTAGCTGACCATTGTTCGCCAGCTGAGGGGATCCGAAGTAACATTCAGCTGGCCCGGGATGTGTACAGCCACCAGCCAGATGCCATGCTGCACCACCCATTCCCAAATCTGGTGGCAAGATCCACAAGAGGAGGGGGACTTAGTACCCCTTTGCTTGTTGACGTAAAGCATGGACACCACATTGTCCGTGCGGACACGGACCACTTGGTTGACAATGACCGGCCTGAACACCTTGAGCGCCAGGAAGATCGCCAGAAGCTCCAGGTGATTTATATGAAGGAACTTCTCTTGGGGGACCAGAGATCGGAAACTTGAAGAAGATCCGACGGCCGCACCCCACCCCAGAAGGGAAGAGTCTGTTGTGACTGTCCTCAGCGGAACAGGGTCCTGAAAAGCTGCGCCCCACCAACAGATTGCCGAGAGACGACCGCCACAGAAGGTCCGCTCTCATGAAAGCTGGAATCGATATCATTTTGGAGTCCGGATCCACAGCTTGACGCCAGGAACTCCGAAGAGCCATCTGTGTCTGCCTCATCTTGAGCCGAGGAAGAGCCAAAACACACGAGGCCATGAGGCCCAGAAGCCTCTGGAACCATCAGGCCGACTGCGCAAAGACCTGGCACGTCGCCACCGGATCTGCCATTCTGTCCCCGGTCAGGTATACCCTGCAGTCGATAGTGTTCCAACGAAAGCCCAGGAAAATCAGGTCCTGAGAGACCACCATGGAGGATTTCTGCCAGTTCACCGACAGCCCAAGGTGGAACAGGAACAGGAGCTGGAGGAGAGACTGAAGGTTGCTTGAGGCTTTCAAAGGACAATGTGCAGCAGCCAATCGTCCAAATACGGAAGATAAGCTGCGATAACCAACATCATCTTCGTAAAGACACGCGGTGCCAAGCTGAGGCCAAAAGGGAGCACTTGGAACTGGAAGTGCTCCTCTCCCACAGAAAACTGTAGGTATCTCCGATGTAGATTCCAGATCTGGATATGCATACACGCATCCTGGAGGTCCACCACGCTGAGCCAATCGCCCTTCTGCAAAGAGGACTTTATCTGACAGGGCGTGATCATCTTGAATTTCTCTTGGGGTAGAGAGAGATTGAACTGGGAAAGGTCTAGGATGGTACGCAGGCCAGCCTGGTTGGATTTGGGCACCGTATATAGCCGGGAATAGAAGCCCTCCCCTTGCTCCCCTAGGAGAACGGGTTTCACCGCCCTGAGATCCAGAAACTTCTGAATCTCGGCTCTGAGGGAGGGCAACCCTGACTGCTGGAAGGGAGGATTGATGAGTGGGGTAGGGATAAGGGGGAAGCGGAAGCCCGCCCGAGTGACTGACGAGACCCACTGGTCCTTGGATGGTCTGCCACACCTCCCAATGAGACGCAATGCGTCCTCCCACCGGGGATTCATACGAGCGCAGAGAAACTTCGTTTAGGTGGTTTTTCGGTGGCAGCGCCACCTGGACCTGAAGAGGAGGCTGAGTAACGGGAGAAAAACCGGCTCCGATGCTGCCTTCAGCAGGAATTTCCTGATGGGTTATCAAACATGTGGGACTTTCGGTCCAGAAAACCCCTGAAGGAGGCCGAGGCTGCGAGGACGTTCTCTGTGCCCTGAAAGGCGGTTTCACCAGGACCGACAAAGACTTGGCGGTCTGAGTGCTATCCTTAGTTTTGGTCAGTTAAATGTCCATTGTGGCATGAAAAAAACTCCTTGCCATGAAAGGGCAGGTCCAAAACCTTATCCTGCACCTCCTTCGAGAACTTGGTGGCGTGCAGCCAAGCCTGACGAGAAGTGTCCATGCCGAGCATGAGGCCGCGGGCCGAGGTGTCGACATGATGTGCCGCGGCCTCCCGCATGTCCTGCGCAGGGACCCTAGCATCTGACAACCCCACCCCCCGAAATCCTCTAGCTTTTCGGCAGGGATGTATTCCTCAAATTCCAACAGACCTTTCCACATTTTCATATTCGCCCACGCTAACACCAGTTCTGCGTTCGCTTGACGTAATTGCAGTGCTGAATTAGCGAAAATCCTCCTTCCCAAAGAGTGCACAAGCTTGTCCTCTTTAGCCAGAACCTGAGTAGCCGTTGCGGAAGATGATGCAACGGGTCTGGACTGTAAAGTGGCCGCAGCCAAAACATCCTTCTGCAAGAGCGGGTGCCTTGGGTACTGGAACATCTAATAAACACATCAAGTCCAACACCCGGTCGTGAAAGGCTCTGACAGAACGGGGCTGGTCATCGCTGTCCTGTTCCTCTTGTGTGTCGTCCAGCAGATCCGGTTCAGGCTGAGTTGCATCAGGCACCACTGTAGACTTGTCCAATGGGGACAATGGAGGCAAGGGAGGAAGAGTCGGAGGAGGTCCAGCCAGTAAAGGCGGCGCAGGTGGGATCACAGGTGCTGCAGCTGGGACTGTCGGAGCAGGCGAGCATATCTCCCTAAACAAGCCTCGAAAATACTCCTTCATTGGGTCGGAATGCATTTGTCTTTGAAACTTGCCGAAAAAGACATCCTCCGCCGATGATTTAGGCGCGACTGGAGGAGGCCTCTCATGAGCGGAGTCATTCCAGGGACGCAAGGGAGAGGGTTGCCAAGAGGGCCCTTCCCCACTGATGTCCATGTAAATCGCGGGGGCCGATGCCGTAGGAAGCAAGGCACTGTGCGGTAGGGGCATCCGAGCATTCCAGTCATAAACTGGACGAAAAATATATGCACAAGGAAAACTATGTTCACCTGAAAACCCACTCCCCACACCTAGGGCCGATGGCGTAGTTACAAATTACATCCATTACAAATACCAATCCAACTTCACTCCCTCAGTTGGATGCCGCACCAACACCATCCACTGAGGACAAAGTTAACATCAATCGGTCCCAATGTGAACGGACATGTATTATTAAGAACTTGTATCAAAACAGCAATCCTGACTGGATCACTGGGTCTGTTTTGATGACTAGAGTTCATTCAATTCCTCAGTTGAGAGTATTGAGATCGGAAGATTTTGAATTTGTTGAACCATTGAAAGTGACGAACTCTAACACATCGGCAATACATTGTACATTTTTGGCAAATGCAAATATGATACGTAACTTTAAAAACAACTTGGTGGAAGCTGATATTGAAGTGGATGCCGACCGGAATATGGCTGATCCTAAATGGCCAATGCTACTGTTAAGTACTCACACTGATGAAATTACGATGCCACAGCTACCCAAGGGAACTCTGTGCAAATGGCTGACATACAGAATGTCCTTCAGTGGCTCGCAAAGTCTCCCCGCTGTGTCACTAACACAATGAGAATTCTTTGGTCTCATGGAATTGTCGGGTATTTAGCCATTTGTTAGCTGCGGATGGCTCTATCGCCTCGTTGACAGGTCATACCTGTATTTGTCTCCAGGAGACTTGGCTAACCTCTCGGGCCCTATTAAATGGATATACTATCCATCAGGTATTAGCTAAAAAGGGTCAGAGGGAAAGACCATACGGGGGACTGCTAATTGGGATATTACATCCATTAAAGTCTACTCATATCCATTCTAATATTGATGAGTTTGTGATAGCGGTTGAGTTAGAACGCCCCAGTAAAGATACAGTAGATAAAATGTTATTGATTAGCCTTTATAATCCCCCTGGATCCTCCCATTGATATCTTATTCAGGAATCTTGTCACAATTTGTTGATTGGATGATTGCACCAGAAAATGAACTTGTAATAATTGTGGGTGACTTTAATTGTCATTTAATGGGCAGCACGGGCAAGAGTAAAAATCATTTGCTGAAGAGTAAAGGTAAATTATGGCATTTGGGAGAGAACTCAGAGGGATTACTATGGTTCAACTTTCTCAAATCATGGGACTTTGAAATGTTAAATGGGAGAACCACTAGTGACTATACGGGGCAGCCTACATGGTGTAATGAAAGGTCTAGAAACACACTTGATTATATCTTTGTTAGCCCTTTAATGGCCTCTCGGGTTATAGATATGAGGGTCAATCAGAACGACTGGAGTGATCGTGCTATGCTTGCATTGACGTTTAACTTCTTGATATAGTATGCCCGGGCCAGACCTACTGGAGAATTGAGGACGAATCATGCCTCATCGAATGTCTGTTGGTCTGACCACAACATCAAGAAAGAATGGAAGCTACTGTAGGAATAACAAGCATGAGTCGTTGTGAGATTCTTGCAATGTTCAGTAGTCGGATCGAAGAATGGATATCATCCTTTTCATATAGGTACGCCACTACTAAAACAAGTATGCGAGCTCCAGAAGCCAAGCCATCTAATATCTTCGATGTAGAGATTAGAGATGCCAAAAGAGTACTAAGAACAGAACTTAAGAAGCTTCCAAGTTGCTTAAATGGCAAAAGACGGTGCAAGTATTATGTACAGGGAATTCCCGGCCTATATAGGGCTTGCTGGGTAAGGCAAGGGGTGACACTAGCAGTTCCCTTACTAACCCTATTGGTTCAGGACAGTGGGAGGAATTTCTGAGGAGTCGTAATAATCACGCCCCAGTACAATGTCAGGAGACTGGAAACTGAAATCGGCCCTTACCTCCATTTGAGGTGACAATCGTGTCGCTAACTGCCAGGATGAAAAGGCTCAAATCATCAAGCGCAACGGGGCCTAATGGCCTTGCAAATGTTATATTAAGAAGCAACCCGGAGTATTGGGCGGAAGTTTTGAGACTACTGTTCGATAAGATCATTGCAGACGGCGATACTGGTCTCGATCTACAAAAAGGGAGATCGGGCAGACCCATGTAATTACCATTTATTGTCAATGTTGGACTGCACAGGCAAATTTGCCACTGATTTACTGCATGAATTGCAGGCATGGGTGGACGGAGAAGATATTGGACCGGTTTCAATGTGGCTTCAGGGGCGGATATTCCACAGTGCATAACTTGGTGGTAATGGATATTTTTCGAAATATGGCTAGATTAGCCGGCAACCCACCATTATATGCACTATTTATTGACTTCAAGGCAGCTTTCGACTTAGTGCCGAGAGAACTTTTGTGGTCTAAACTCGAGACCCTGGGCTGCCCCAATGGGATACTTTATTATCTCAGATTATTACATCACAACACCTCGGTATCTTTGAAGCTAGACGCCAAGGGGAATATGACAAGTACGATCCAGCAAACTTGTGGTATAAAACAAGGCTGTGTTACTTCACCACAACTATATAACCTGTTTGTCCACGGCATACCGAAAGCAATAACAGCAGAACATATCTGTCCCCCTAAGATAGGCACAGTCCACTGTTCGGTCCTAGCTTATGCTGATGACTTAGTCATCATGGACCACACTATCAGTGGATTACGTAGCTCAGCAGCGGCGCTATGGGCCTATACTCAAAGTAATGGCCTCTTGATCAACCTGGGAAAGACCCATATAGTGGTTTTTGCCAGTAAGAAGATAGCACGACTGGGTATTAAAATTCACGAGTCATCGATTCAATATACCCCCTTCTATAGATATCTGGGTATAGAGATGGAGCCCAAGGGACAGTACAATATGGGCAAACAAGCTCTGATTACCCGAGCGGCTCAAATTACTGCTTTGATGCATCGTTTTTCTGCCTCATATTGTGGGTATACTATCTGGGCTGCACGCCAACTATATCTTCAGGTGCTAGAGCCCATGATCACATATGGACTAGAATCCTTACAGCTAATGGATCTTGGGTGGCTGCAGATAGTCGAGGGAAAATATTGGAAGAAGATTCTTGGTCTCCCGACATGTATACCCATGTCCATCCTCAGGTTGGAATTGGGCCTTATTTCGTTGAAATCTCAGTTACTTAGGAAGAGGGCAGAAATGTATTTAAAAAGGACGTTGAATGCAGACAGTCTCTTGCTTTCTCCTATGCATAGTGAAATGAATAAATCCTCCACATTTTCACTTATGAAAAAATATATGGACAGCTATCTGGAGAAGATTGGACTAATAGGATGTATGGGGACACGGCTAGTTCTTTGCGTGCTATAAGAATACTGACGTCCCCTTTCGGTCCCCGAAAGACAAGATGCAATACTCCGTGGTTACCACTGGATGTCGGACCATATGCACAGCATGTGATTCTAAGCAGATTAACAAGCATCAGAAAGAAGGTATACTGAATGCTAGGAACAATTCTCAGAAATGTGTCTACCATAGAGACCCCCTCACCCCCATCAACTTTACTGGATTTTAGGAATTAATTTTTAACCTGGAGAGTGAGACTCTTTTCTCCACTCTCTCATGTATTTTTAATGTGATTTGAACTCTGTGTTTCTTTAACGTATGGAGTCTGACAAACTCCATAGGCATCATCTTTACATTGTGTTACACAGTACCTTCAGTGCAGTGGCACAGGGAAGTCTTTCAGATTTCCCAAAGGTTTAAATACCTTCTTGGATAAACTGTTTCCAAGAGCAGTGAAGTGAAATTGAATTTACTTACATTTGTAACTTTCTAGACCCAGCACACACTATCTTTACAATAGGGTGCTGGAGGGGTTACTTAGTATCGCCTTTGTCTAGCTTTTCATGTAACAATTGTTACCCTTTCCTCGATGAATGGCTGGTGGCAGTCGTTTACTTTTAACTACCTTGGTGTGCTTTTACCGCAGGCTGCGTTCACAGCTGCAGTAAAGCACCCAAGGGTGCCAATTTTGTCAAAATGATCCCGGTCTTCTTTTTTCGCCATTTCTTTGTGGAAAGGTCCTTCTTGAAATGTACTCTGCGCACCAAACCAGGTTTGGTCCCTTTGTTCATTTTGCATTTGGTAGGATTCACGCGTGAAGCCCGCATCTGGCTCCAGGGTGTCTGGCGGGGGCAGTTAGCAAGGGAGATCCCCGAAACTCCCTGTGGTTAGTCTATTAGGTAGACCAGAATGCACTCTTGGGTGATTCGACGGCTGCCTGTCCGGCAAGGACAGCCACCCTGCTGGGTGACTGACAGCTGGGCTGGAATGAATGGGAGAAACCTGCATAAAAGGCAAGCCTTTTTGGCTTGGAAGGCAGAGTCGACCACTGGACGAAGGAATCCGAAGAAAAACTTGAAGCGGACACCTGCTGCAACTCCTGAACTGTTGGTTTGCCCGGTGAAGCACTGCTGCTGTGCTGAAACTCCAAATTCGTATCGACGGAGAAGCACCTGCAAGGACAAGTAAGCCACCTAGACATCCTCTCGGAGCTGGTTGAAGTTCCACTGCAGTCGCTGCTGAAACCGGAGAGCCAGGGAGAAGAACACCAGATTGTGTGCCTTGCTTTTAAGCTGGCTAAGAGCGCCAGAAAGATGATCCGGACTTCCAGGAAGCAGGACTGACCGAGCCTAAGCCCCCTCAACAGAGTGCGGGACCGCTGATGCAAGGAGAGCCCATCTCAACAGCCAGAAACCGCAGTGTTGCTATTTGCGGTAGACACAAGGAGCTGAAACACCGAAGTGCCACTTGTTTGAAGATTGCTGATTGAGGTCGTGACCGTCCCATTGCAGCGCAAGAGTCCCCAGAAGTCCTCCCTCTTGTCCCCACAACTGAGGCTCAGGAACAGTAGGATCTGCAGAGCTGCACAGGAACAGAAGCCATCTGTTGCACTTTTCTTCAACCTAAAGGTACTGTAAAGTCGGAGAGAACTTACCTCTTGTTGTGCCACCTTGCTTGTCCCATTGGAGACTTCTCTTGGTGGCATCTGTAGCGTTGCCAACAGCTTCTTTACCTCACAAGCCTAATCAGCTTGTGGCCCTAGTTTGATTTTCTTCTTATTCTACAAAGACTTCCAAAACATTGTGCAAGATGTTCATAACTGCAAGAAGTGCTTCAGTTCACCTTGACTTTTGCTAACTTAACATTGGCTGGCCTGGCTCCCTGAATGACTCTTCTTTCCTCTGCTTAATGGTTCTCTTCCTTCCAGGAAGGGGTCAACTAACTTTGCAGTGGGGGTTACAAAAAGTACTTACTCGCTACAGAATATTTGTGTGATCTCTTGTTTTGATTTAATAACCTTTTCCTTTGACCTACTCCTAAGAATATTCTAAATGCAACAGTGAGATATTAATGTTCCCAGCACCCTAAATATTGAAGTCACCCGAGGGTGTAGGTAGTGTCTGTGGGCCATCCCAAAAGGATACTTAATGATTTAGAAACTTAAGAGTGTATTTTGACGTATATTTGTGTGTTGTTTTACATTGCTCCCTTCTGAAGAAGGCTTACTCTAACTGACTGATACATTAATAATAGTTTAATCACGAAACCTTGTGTGTAAGTTTATTTGACCGGGCCAGATGCAGGATGCTGTACCAGGCCTATTCAGCTGTCTTCTTCGGTTCTTCAGTCGGCTGTTCGTCTACAAGGGATTCTTGGCTCAAACGCTGATCTGAAAAGAATTGCTGCAGGAGTCTTTGACAGTCCAGACTGGAAGCAAGTCCAAGCCCACCAATCGGAAGGATCTAAACCAAAGAATCAGCCAGTAGTTAAATCGGGGACAATTACTGGTGTCGCTCATGCCCCACACCTAGACTCTTAGACAGCACAGATGTGAAATCGGACAGTCCCACCTCCTTCCTGGGCGACCGACGCAGAGACCGACGCAAGCAGCAGCTGCCCAGGCAAGTGGATGAATTTGCATGGGATTTCCTGAGCAAGCATGGCAGGACGGAAGCCAAACTACAATATGGCCAAAGCAGAAATCCTGTGGCATGGCCTCACATGGCCATGAAACAGCTTTGGTTGAAAAGCTAACTTATGGTATATTGTTGACTCGGGACAGACTGCCCTGTTGATGCTCTTAAATCTCTGCTGCTTTTCGACCTTGTCGATCACTAGCTGATGCTGGAGAGGCTAGGAACCATTGCGAATTGCTCCACTAGCGTTTTTATGTTGGCGCTTCATTCCTAGGTCCCCATCTGCCCGTGTTGCCTCTGGGGGCTATAAATCTCCTATTCAATTGCTACAATGTGGCATTCTGCAGGGAGCATGCCTCTCTCACACCCTTTTTAATTTATATATTCAACCCCTTTTTGACCTTCTTGACAGCATTTTCGTGAATTATACCAACTACGCTGATTCTCCTCTGGTGGTAATCAAACTGACTGGCAATTATGAGTTGGATCTCATTAAAATCGCCTCGATCTATGCTGCCACTGAGGTTTGGATGATTAGAAACTCCCTTGCCCACAATGGCAATAAAACTGAGATCATGCTCGTCAGTTCTCCTCAACATCTTGCCAAACAGAATTCTTGATACTCTGCCTTTAACATCTCTGGAGCTACAATTCAGACTAGTCTGTGGGTTAAGACCCGTGGTGTTTATTTAGTTGCTAACCTAAACATGAATAAACATGTCAGCCAGCTGAAGGCCTTGTGCGCCTACACAACACGCCACATTAGGCATATTGAACCACTCCTATCCACGTCCAACAGTGCGGCCCTTGCTGTTGCCTTGATCAACTCCAAACTCGATTACAGTAACTGCCTCCTGGCAGGTACATCAGTCTAACCTAGTTTCATTACAGGCTGTTCAGAACAAAACTGTCCGAGCTGTATGTGGCATCTCCAGAAGGACCACGTTACTGAAGCCCGTAACTCCCTACATTGGCTTCCTATCAAACACTGCATTACATATTAGGTAGTCACTTACCTATAAGTGCCTTACTGACAATGCCCCATCGTATTTGAAATAACAAATTAAACTCTCCCGGTCAACCCGCTCACTATGATCCAATAATCTTAAGCAACCTCAATATAAGCTTATACTTTTCAGTGGCACTAGCTTGAACTCTGTTTCCCCATGCCTCTGGAACTCCCTCCCTGTTTCCCTGTGCACCTTTCCAGAGTTCTCTCCTTTTAAGAAATCTCTTGAAAAATGTCTTTTTAATTCAGATGGCTAGAGCATATTGGCTCCGGGCATCACTCCTGTTTTTTTTGTCCTCTGATTTTCTCGACTGTCCTCTTACTTGCTGCGTACTGAGGCCTATGGGTGAGTTGCGCCTTATAAGGAATAAATAACATTATCTTTTAGGGCATTGTTCGTTTAGTAGCCATACACAGTAACTGCGAATGTGCACACTAGAAATAATGCAAACATGGTAAAGGGGAGTCTCTCCTTGTGAGGTCCCGCTCACCGCCACCCGTAGCGGAAATGTTCCGTAGCAGGCTCACTTGACAGTGACGAGATCCTGTGAATCGTCAAATACTTTCCCTTGTGAACCTGTATCCTCTTTTTCACACACAGTTTCAAAAAAATCATGTGTGGTTGGTGGGGCTACCTTATTGGTTTGCATAGTCCCTTATGGGTTGTTCTGTTCCATAGAAATTCTGCTCCCAGGTGTTTAGGGGTGAATGGTGTTCTCGGGGACTGGATGGAGCTTCCAACAACTTTATGAAATATGGGAAATCGGTGCCTTTCATAACTTCCTCAAAGTCCTGGTACTGTAGCCGAGTTAAACCAAGTGGATTGGCCTCGATATGTTAGGGTAACCAATCCTAGGATATGTTTCAGCATCCCCATGTACACAAGTAATCCTTATTGGTTTAACTCGCTTTAAATCTTGGCCATAAATTAGATCAGACCGAACTGCAATTTGTTTACTTCCCATGTCTACCAATGCCAGAGCGGTTATTCCATTAATGTTTTTTTCCTGGGATTTAAAAGGGGTAGATGCACAAACATAACTGTTCTACTTCCTGCTCTATATGATCTTCTTTCTGTGGTTTGGTGGACATCCAGCCTATTTCCATAGGTGGTTCTAGTTTATTTTATGGACCGTGCCTTGCCAGATGGCCCTTTTCTCCACTGGAGAAACAGGTTGAAATTGAAGGAAGGGTAGGCTTTCTTTTTTCGGTCTATGCCTTGGGGATAGACCTCACTCTTATTGGAAGCAGGTTTCTTTCTTTCTTTCTTTTTATTTTTCTGGAATAAAAGATTTATTTTCTCTAGGTGACTTTTCTGGCCTCTTCTGTTCAATGCAAAGTTTTTGGTTGTTTAGCAGCATCTGCATGAGCCTGAGCTATTTCATTGTAGGTATTGAAAGTGGGCTTACACTGTTGTAAGACTGCTCTCTGACGAGAGGGGGGAGGGGGGTAACCTCTTTGTTCCATGGCTAACACCTCCCAACAATTCAGGCAGAGTTTTCTTCCCCAGCCATTGGGACAATGTGTTTTGTACTCTGGCACCCATTTCTAAAGGTGTTTCATAGGAGTTTAATTTTTATCTATAATTGTTTTCTGGCCCTCTGTTTTTAGCAGTCCCCCTTTTATCTTGTGAAACGACAGTGCCTTGAGGGTTCAGAGTCTGGTAGGAAGCCTGTACGTCTCCTTTCAACAGGAGGGGTGCTAAATAACTTGTCTTCAATGCTTCGTTCCACCCGAATTGGTGAGCGAACTGCTCGAAGTTTAGGAAAAAGACGCTTAAATCTTCGCCCTTTCTCTTGGGTTGGAGAATGCCATGTGGAAGAATAGGGAGTTGACTGTCAGCCTATCTAATCCCTCCTGAAATCTTTGTTCGACTAGAATTTGGTAGTCAACCAAGCGGCCTAGTAGCTCAATGGTATTCATCTGTTTTGGGTAACATCTCTGGTGGCCCAGTTCTTTTCAAAATAGTTCATTCAAATATTCCTACTTACATTGTATCAGAATTCTCACTGCTATTGGTGTTATCAGATGGGTAAGACGTCAAACGGCTGGGTTGTGGAACTGTTGCCCATGGCTCTATCCCTGGTGTGCCTATGTGAGGTAGCTGATGACGAGGTCTGGCCATAAAGGAAACACTTTTGTCTCGTCCTCCACTTCGTTCCAGGTGGATAGGAATCCCACCCCAAACACCATATGTGGTATGTTAGAAGTAGGTGGCGGAAAGAGGTGGCATTTCTACCTATGACTTTATTCAAATAATAAACAAAAGGCCTATCTATCCCTACCAAAAGGAGGTTTCCCTACCTAACTCAAATCTATCTAAGGTGCTGATCGTCAGCGAGTAAGTCAAAATCAAAATGGTCCGTTCTCCGTCCAAAAACGACCCTATGCTGACCCTACCACTAAATATTGTATCAGTAAAACAAAAATGGGTTCCAGGAGAATGAATTTGTTCTCCTGGAAGGGCCTTCTCAGTCTTAATGGTGTTCCTTGTGAGGTAGTTACAGTTCCTTTAATTCCTGAAGGGGACTCTTCCATATTCTCGCAGGTATACCCTGTCTAGACTGATCAGTTCCTTGTTTCCCCATTAAAAGGTCTTTGCCTTTATTCCTCTGGATTTCCTTTACATCAATATCTCTCTTGTACTTGATTCACAGTCTCTCATTCCAGAGAGTCCAGTGTCCCCAATCCATTGTACCACTTTATCTTTTAAGCACTTCCACTTATGGGAACCACCATGTAGGTTCTTCTATTTCTGTTTGCTGTTGTCTTGGTCTTCACAACCACTGAGACTAGTATTACCAGTCTTTCGACATTCTTCGCTATCCTTGTTTTTTGTAATCAGTGGGGCAAGTGTGAGGAGTCCCTATGTATTCAATATATACTCTGCTGCTTTCACACTTATTGGGACGAGTTTGAGGTGTCCCTTGGTATTCGTTATACTCTTTGCTGTTTTCACAGTTACTGTGAGACGTGTATGAGGAGTTTCTCTGTATCTGTTACACTTGTTTCTACTGTTCTAATTACTGGGACAAGTATGATGAATCTCTGTATTTGTGATACACTTTGCTGTTTAGCACCTGCTCGTAGCCCCACCTGGGTCTACTGACGTTCCCATTCCCTCTAGCTTGTTGGGTTGGCATCACTGGTTCTTCCTGTGGTGTCAGGATAATGCTGTCTCAAATGCTTCCAGCACCTTCCTTTCGTTCTCTGCGGCTCTGCAGAATATTCTGCTGGATGGTCTTGGTGTTGTCTGTCCACATAGCACACCTCCTTGAGGTCACACATCCGCCTGACTAGGCTTGCCGCACACACGTTGGCTCCTACACCTCTTTCCTCCTTCGTTCTCCACGTTCTCTCGACAGAGGACATCCTGGAATGCCCTCGCTTCCCTCTCCCAGGTTTGAACTTCCCAGGCTTCAGCTGCTTGATGAGCATCACTCCCTATTACAAGTCCTTCTTTGCTTTTTATGCATCTGAGCTGTGTCCTCCCCAGCGGAGGATCTTTGTCCTTCTTTCCTTCACTTTAAAAATGTATACTGTACGCCACGGAACCCAGAGGCTTATGGGCGCAACTACAAACAGAATAGATTATGTAGAGATCAGCTCTATGTAAGGGGGACACCAACTTACTGGGGAAGACACCTGCCCAATTTATTTGAATAGAGGTTTTCCATTTTTTTATTTTAAATGTTCGATCCGATTAGTCTTCCTCATATCTCTTGGGAGCAAATTCCAAATCTTTGGAGCCGCTGCATAGAAGGCACCTTGTTTGACTTGTGTAAGAGAACATTTAGGCTCTTAGCTGTAGTGTCATTTGATCTGAGCGTTATGTTGGACTTCACCTGTACGTCCTCGGATAGATAGACCAGAATCTCACACATGATGCCCTTATACCATGACCAGAACATTAAATTTGACCCTTTCTTCTATCGGCAACCAGTGCGCAAAGCCTTCCTTCCTTTGGTGACATGGTCAAACATCCTCATGCTAGTAAGGATCTTTGTCCTCCTCTTTCCTTGGAGTATTATTTCTTACTCCATAGTTTGCACTCGTCACAGTATTGTCTACTTGCTATGGAGGAGTGATCAGCATTACTCCTCCACTCCTCTTCTCAGTGGATTTGTGTTGGGTTCTAATATTGGAAGTTGTCTTACAATAGCACACAGTGGTCTGTTCAAATTGTGTCTTCTGAGGCAATGATGGTCTGAGGGGTTCATAGGAAAGTGGGGCAAGGAAGTTCCTTCACGGAATGGGAGTCCTTGTCACCAAAAGGTGAGTCTCTCCCTGTGGGGTCCCGCTGACTGCAACCTCTAAGGGGAAGGTTCATTAGCGGGCACACCTGCCTAGCTTCACAGGGAAGGGCTCCCCTCTGGGGAGAAGTGACGAAATCCTGTGAGTCATCACAAGATTCAAAAACAAAGCAAAAAAGATTCAAAAAGATTTGGGGTCCATAGAACTTTGGTGGAGAAGTTGGTAAAGGAGATCTTTCCTAATCTGCTGTGACCAAAAACTGACTACTAACTCTGATTACTTAGTGTCTTATAAGGTGCGCAAGCTGCAAACACAGGCTCTTTGTAATGCTCCAAGAGGGGAAGGGAAAGGACAGGAAAGGAGGGATGTGATATTCAAACCCATAGAGCATTCCAGATAAGTTAAGTGCAAAGGGAAGAGGATGTGCAAATACATCCAAATAATGCAAAGTGCAGGGAAGAGGGAATCTAGTTGAAAGCACGAATACAAATCTGGAAATCAATGCGAGATTGCCATTACTTAAACTATATACATCGGTGGGGTGAGGGGGGGCTACTGACTGATGATGGTCACTCAGTTAAAACCTTAAAGTGGTCTCTGGGCCCTTAAGCCCTTCCTCTGTCTGGTGCATATTGATATTGGGATGCTACGATTTTTTTATTTTATTTTTATTTTGAGGTATTTCATCATTGCACAGAGCCTTGTGCACTGAATTCCATTTCAAATAAAATAAAACTAGAAACTAAGATGTCCGCCATGGACTGAGAAAGTCAATTGTCTTCATCCATGGTGTCCTGAGCCAATCATTGACACTGGAAAAGAGGTGCATTTTAGTGGTGCCTGGGGATTTGAGAGAGGTGAGTGCCATGGCTGGTGAGGATGAGAGAGGGGCACATTTGTGCGGGTCCAGTGCTGGGTGCCAAAAAGTGGGCTGTGAAAAATAGTGACCTACAGGAAGAGGAGCAGGTGACCAGTGTGGAATTCAGGCTAATACCGCCTTCTCAACCTTGGCTCCAAGACTGTGGAACTCGCTGCCACCACACATTTGACACACCCAAGACTACATGGCCTTTCGCAAAGTTCTAAAAACCTGTCTCTTTCCGTAAACCTGATTCTCCAGCATGGGGTCTGGCATGGATTCACATGCTCATGAATATTCCCCGTTATCAGGCTGGGAATCCTCGGTAAAAGAAAAAACAGTTTCAGTTTTGGTTCTAAACTGTCTTTCTCCTATAAACCAATCACTGAGCTCTGGGTCACACTGCCCCAGCCAATGACTGTCCTCTACCTAAGCCCCTCCTCAGTAAGCCATCTTCAGATTTTTACTGCATGTTCAAGTGTTGGGATGCCTTGTGTTTCGCTCTTTGCACTTTCTGCAGTTTTTTTTCACGTTTTTTGGTAGGAAAACTGTTTTCAATTGAGCCTTTGTGCTCCATCTCTTATCCTTCCTATTAACAGGGACTCGTTTTTCGGCATCTTGGTCCCGCGACAGTCAGGGCACGTTCATAGTCTGTCGGCCTTGATCTCCAGCTCTTATCGAAGAGGAAGTCTTCTACGCCAGGGAAGCTGTGGGAGACACCGGAAAAGGCAAAGCAGGGCAAGGTGGCTGAACTGCCTCTGAAGGAGAAGGCCAAGCAGGACAAGGTGTCCAACCTGCCCGTGAAGGTCCACGTGATCCAGGCCAAATCGTTGGCCTCGATCGAGTTGGTGGTGGACTCCCTTGGAAGTCGAAAGGGGCAGACCCAGTCCAAGGTGCCACGGTGGCGGCTAGAATGGCTCTTCCTCCCAGGCAGGAGACTTTGTCCAAGCCACTAGAAAAGACTCAGGAGAGGAGGATGCCGGACCTTAGCCCACGACTGACCCCTCAAAACCCAAAGCTGATAACTCAAAGGAACAGACATTTCTTCCGACGAGGAGGAGATGCTTTCCGTCCACGGTGGCGACGACGATGGGAATGTTGGGGAGATGCCCAGCGGCAGCGACTACGTCGACAGTCGGCCCAGCGACCCTGTCCCCCGCGTGCCTCCTAGAGACATATTGCAGGATATCCTCTTGACCCTCCACACGCTGGTGTCTGAGATTCAGAGCAGGGTTCCAACAGCAACACCAGTGGCATCGCCACCAGCAGCACCATTGGTGACCTCGTTGACACCAGGGCAACCACCGGCGAAGAAGAGGTGACATCCTAAACCTCCATTCCAACTGTGGCTGCCCTCTCATATCCCCTCCCCCCAGTAGGTAGACGCGGACAGACACGGCAACAACGGATACAAGTGACTCAGGAATGGGAGATTCTGCATCACCAGCACCGAGCGCTTCTCCATCGGACTAAGTGGCATCCTTTCATTCTTGATCGCACAGCCGTCGTAGCTTTTCCTGCTCACCACGGAGGATAAGGAGGGCTTCCTGTACCTACGCCGGGAGGCGAAGAGGACAACGAAGATGACTATCCTGTCGGTAGTGCTCCTGGACGACGTCTGGGATGAGGGTCTGGCGCTGCTAAGGAACCCTGCGACGAGAAACGGGCTTGAAAAGTACTGGGGTCAACGACCAAGTGTCTGAGGTCTCAACCGTCGGCAGACGTTGTGGACTCAGCTTCCGCAAGGAATAGGTCTCAGAGTTAGTTTTCTTCATCTGCACCCCAGGACAATGAGGTGGAAGAAATTGGATTACATGGGTATAAAGGTAATCTACTCGGTGGTGACGACGGTCAAGGCGGCCAACGCCTTAGCGATTGTGGCTAGATGCGACCAGGAGCTTTTGTAGAAAATGGCTGCGCTCCCGGATTTCCTCCCCGATGACAAACTGGTCGGGGCTTTGGAGATCCTCCTGGAAGGTGAGGTTGGCATCAGACCATGCCATCACAGTGGCCCTGGGCATTGCGGACTTAGGTTTCCGCCAGACTGGCAACAGGATGTGCCTTCGCCGTTGTGGCTGGCTCAAGGCCACCAACTTTAGGCAGGAGGTCCTGACAAGGGTACTGAACATGCCGGTCGACAGAGACAACCTGTTCGGGAAGGTCGTCGATGAATCCCTCCAGGCCGTCAAGACTGATGCAGAGACGACCCGTGCCTTGGGCACTCTGCAGCAGCACCGGCCATACTTTTGTTCCTCAGGCGGGAAGTCTAGCAGGTCTTCGAAGGGTTTTCGGCGGGGGCTCTTCCTCTTACCACCAGCCCTCCTGTTCTTCGACCCAGGAAGCCAACAGGGGTCACTCCAAGGCCTTTGGAGGTTGCCACTGTCATCCAGGAACCCAAGGCGCATGCCGACCTCTGAGCAAGATTGAACCGACCAGGACGTCTGGCCCACACCCATGCACCCCAGTGGGAGGCCGGCTGCCGAACTTACTCACCGTGTGGGAGACCAGCTCCATCGCTCGATGGGTGCTGGACGCCCTTGCCCACGGACACGCTTTGGAATTTAAACGGAAGTGTCTACCAATACCACTGGTGGTCCGACAGGAACAACACATCCCTCAGCTGCTGCTGGAGGTTCAGGCCATGTTAAGAAAAGGGGCGATAGAGCTGGTCCTATGGCGACTCTGGGGCTCTGGAGCTTACTCAAGATACTTTCTCGTAAGAAAGGAGGCAGCCCATTCTCGACCTACAAGGACTCAACAAATAAAGTCCCAGAAGGTCAGGATGGTCACGCTGCAGCACGTGCTCGGCCAGCTGGAGGAGCGAGACTTTGTCGCTGTTGGATCTAGAGGACGCGTACTTCCAGATCCCTATACACAAAAAGCATTGCCAGTTCATGGCTCTTTGCTTCGGACTGAAGTCAGCGCCCAGAGTCTTCAACAAGTGCCTGGCGCTGGTGGCGGCCCATCTACGACTACAGGGGAATCATGTGTATCCTTACCTGGACTGGCTTTTCCGGGCCAAGTCAAAGGACATTTCCATCAATCACACTGTGAAGACCATCTGACTGCTGACTGACCTGGGGTTCTCAGTGAATTATGCAAAGCCCTGCTTGACCCCATCGCAGGATGCGCTGTTCCTGGGATCCAGGCTCAGCACAGTGTCCTGCCTGCCTGGCGTCTGTCGGAGGAGAGGTTAGCGGCCATCTTGGGCAAAGTGCAACGGCTGTTAGCACTGAGGGTCGCCACGGTGAGGACCATAAAATTGCTGCTCGGCATGTCCTCATGCATAAACCTGATTCGGCTCTGCAGATTGGGGATGCGTCCACTCCAGGAGTTAGAGGCCTGTTGTGTTCAGGTGTACGGAGGCTTCCAGGACAGGATCACGCTCGATGCAGAGTTCCATCTGCCGATAAGGTGGAGGGGCGTGAGCTCCAACATCGCAGGAGGCACAGACTTCCAGAGCCCCCCGAACCAGGAGACGGTTACGACGGACGCTTCTTTCGAAGGATGGGGAGCCCACACCGGACTTCTTCACGCCAGAGGCCTATGGCTGCCGGAAGAGAAGAACGCTACACATAAATGTACTGGAACTATGGGCTGTGTTTCTGACGTCCCTCAAGGGCAAAGTGGTGCGGGTCTTCAGTTGTCTGTACAATACCACCACAATGTTTTACATCCGGAAGCAGGGAGGCGGGGGCGCCAGATTCCCAGCACTCTCCAAAGAGGCGCAGGACTTGTGGCACGGGGCCGTCGCCCTGGGGAGGTTCCTCATTCAGTTTCACCTGGCAGGAGTAAAGAACACCATCGCTGACTCTCTCAGCAGGGAGCTGCGCTCTTGCCACGAGTGGGAGCTTTGGCAGGATCAAGTGGACAACCTTTTCCTCAAATGTGGCAGTCCCCGGAGCAATCTGTTTGCGACTGCGATGAACACCAAGTGCCGGAGGTTCGCCAGAAGGTGCCCCCAGCTGGGGAGCATGGGGTACGCATGCTCCTTCCCTTGGGAAGGCCTTCTTCTGTACACGTTCCCTCCGTTCCCACTACTACTTAGAGTCATCAGTCAACTCAGACGGTACTGGTGCAGGATGATCCTCATCGCCCCAGCGTGGCCAAAGCAGATCTGGTACCTGGACCTTCTCAGCATGTCCATGTCACCTCCAGTCAAGCTGCCAGTGGTCACCGACCTTCTCGCCAGGGAAGGAGGTGCAGTTCTGCACCACGACCCAGGATTGCTGAACCTGAAGACCTGGCTCCTGCAGCATTAGCATTCTGTGGTTACTAGCTTCTGGCGGACTGCAGGGAGGTGCTCGCCTAGGCGTTGTCTACTATGAAGTGCTACAGACCCAAATGGAAGCATTTTGCGACTTGGTGCTGGTTGCAGAAGATCCCCCTGAGGGTCACGGCCCCTCAAGTACTTCCGTATTTACTGTCTTTGGGTAAATCGGGGCTGGCGCACACCTCCATCAAGGTACATCTGGCGGCTATCTCCCGCTATACCAGGTCTCTGGGTCGGTCTACACTGTGGTCACACCGTCAAGTCAAAGAATTCATCAAGGAACTGTTCCATTTGTTCCCGCCGGTGAAGGCTCTGGCCCCGGCGTGGGAACTCAACATGCGGCTGACTAGGCTCCTGGGGGGGGGGCCCATTGAAACCTATGCATTCAGCTCCGTTCACATTTCTGTCGTGGAAGACAACTTTCCTCGTGGCCATCACCTCTGTAAGAAGAGTAGGTGAGAAGGCCCTGTCCTGCAAGCAGCCTCACTTTACCTTCCACAAGACTAGGGTGATGCTGCAGACACACCCCTCCTTCATGCCCAAGGTTCCATCAGAATTTAATCTCAACAAGCCCTTGGTGTTACTTGTGTTTTTTCCAACGCCTTTGTCACCGGCTCAAATTTCCAGTGCTACGCTGACGACACTCCATTCATTTTCAGGCTGCCCTCGGCCACCTCCTCTCCCTCCCTCATCGATGATTGGCAACTCTTCTCCATCCTTTCCCCACTCTCTCTGGCCGGCCTTGCTTGGCCCTCCTCCTATCCCCACCTGTCAGGCTAAGAACCTTGGGGTCATCTTTGACTCCACACTTTCCTTCTCCGCCCACATCTCGGAGGCCTTTAAAAAGTCAAACATCCTACTGCACCTCCTCTGAGGTATTCTTCCTTTCCTCTCCTTCCCCAAGAAGCTCACTGTCGCCCAAGGTCTGGTTCTCTCTTGGTTGGACTATTGTAACAGCCTCTTTCGAGTGGATTGTGTCCTCCCACGGATTCCTCATCTTAGATCCTTACCTTTCGGTTTCGCCTCAGAAAAAATGTTCTCTCTCCAGCAGAGGGCGCTCCACTCGAGGGCGCGGCGTCGATGTCCCTTGGCGGCATCAGTCGAGCACCGACGTCATCCCCTGTATAAGAACCTCGAGCGCACCCGTTGGTTTCAGTTCCGTTCAGTTCTCTCCAACTCCAGGACTGGTTAGTATCATTGGACCTTCAGGATGCTTACTTTCATGTGCCAATCCATCTCAAGCACAAAGTACCTGAGTTTTGCGATTGGCAATTCTCACTAACAGTTTCGAGTTCTGCCATTCGGGTTGACTTCCGCCCCAAGAGTTTTCACCAAGTTCATGGCAGTGGTGACAGCGAGTCTCAGGAGAGGGGGAATTCAGGTCTACCCCTATCTGGACGATTGGATGATCAGAGCACGTTCTCCAGAACAAGCCCTGGATCACCTGTCCAAGACTTGTCACTTCCTTCACAGACTAGGTTTTTCTCTGAATTTAAAAAAAGTCAAACATGATACCTTCACAGAAGCTCCAGTTTATAGGAGCAGTCCTGGATACCTGTTCGGGCAAAGCCTCGCCTCCCGAAGAGAGAGCTCACCACATTCTTCAGATGGTGGTAAAATTCCAGAATGCCCAGCATCTTCCGGCCTTCGATTTTCTCAGGTTGCTCGGTCTGATGGCATCCTGCATTTTTCTGGTGCCAGAAGCCAGATTGAGGATGAGATCTCTTCAATGGGCTCTCAGAACTCAATGGTCCCAATTCTCAGGGGAAATGTCAGATCTACTGCTGGTCCCAGCCCAAGTAGCATAGGATCTACAATGGTGGGCTTGCAGACCTCATATCCTCAGAGGAGAATCTTTTTGGCAGCCATGGCCGGAGATAACCGTAGTGACGGACGCCTCACTTACGGGGTGGGGAGCCCATATCAACAATCTGACAATCAGCGGACGTTGGTCTCCATCGGAGTCCAAACTACACATCAATCTTTTGGAGTTCAGGGCAATCAGATTAGCGCTGAAGGCCTTCCTGCCCTCTGTATGGGGAAAGAATGTTCTGATAATGACAGACAACACAGTGGCCATGCACTACCTCAACCAGAGAGGAGGAGTGGGGTCACTACCATTGTGCAGAGAGGCGATGCAACGCTGGTTCTGGGCAATACAAGAAGGGATCTTTGTCGGCAATTCATCGAGCCAGAGAGTAAAACACAACAGCGGACGCTCTGAGCAGGCAGAGCACAGTCTCTCACGAGTGGGAGATAGCTCAGGAAGTCATTCAAGAGATCTTCGCCCTTTGGGGAACCCCTCAAGTGGATCTGCTCGCGACCGGGGCCAACCAGAAGTGCGAACTGTACTGCTCAACGGAATTTCCCCCAAGAGGAGCTCTAGGGGACGCGTTCGTGGTGGAATGGAAGTTTCCACTTCTGTATGAGTTTCCTCCAATCCCTGTGATCCCTCAAGTAATCAGAAGGTTGAGGAAGTTCCGGAAAACCATGATCCCAATTGCCCCGGATTGGTCCAGGAGAACGTGGTACCCGGACCTTCTCGACATGTCCATCTGCCCTCCAATACGTCTTCCAAGAAGAGAGGATCGTCCCTCGCGACAGGAAGGTCATGTTCTCCATCCGGAGGTCAGCACACTCAACCTTCACGCATGGCTTCTGAAAGGCTGAGATAAAAGGATTGGGATCTTCCGGATGACGTGATGGAGATTTTGCTTTCGGCTAGAAGGCCAGCAACCAAATCTCTGTATCGGTGTCGTTGAAACAAGTTCTATAGCTGGTGCAGAGAAAAGAATGTGGGCCCATTTCAATGTAATATCCCCACAATTTTATCTTTTCTGTTATATTTAGCCAATCTGGGGCTCCAGGTTGGGACGATAAAGGGATACTTGGCAGCGCTATCCATCTTTAAGTGCTCTTCCGAAGAAGAATCTTACTTTAAAATACCCTTGATAATTCAATTCCTAAAAAGTTTAATGTTTTTCCCCCCCAATACCTTTCCAGGTTCCAGTGTGGGATCTAAACTTAGTTCTAAAATTTCTCACATGTGTTCCATTTGAGCCTTTACATTCTTGCCCACTTAGGCTCCTTACGTTGAAAACAATACCCCTTGTAGCATTGACATCAGCCCGCAGGGTAAGTGAGTTGCAGGCGCTTTCGAGCGGTCCTCCTCACAACATCTTTTAGGGTTAAACCTTCTTTTTTTGCCAAAGATTGTTTCGGATTTTCTTCTGTCACAGAAAATAACTTTACCTACGTTTTACCCTCCTCCTCCTCATGCAAGCAAGGAAAAGGAGCGACTTCATAGACTAGATCCCTGGAGAGCTCTTAGTTTTTACATCTCAAGATTTGCAAAAATTTGTCGGTGTGATCAACTTTTTGTGGGATACACTGGACGTAAACTGCGCCTTCCGGTAACAAAACAAACATTATCCAGATGGATAATTTTAGCCATAATGGAATGTTACAGATGGCGGGAAAAGAACCACCTGATGGACTAACAGATCATTCGACCAGGGGCATGGCAACTTCAACAGCACTGAAAAGGGGTGTCCCTGTGCAAGATATTTGTGCAGCAGCCACATGGTCATCTATGCACACCTTTATAAAACATTATGCATTGGACTCGATTTATTTTCAAGTAGGTCTGTTTGCGAAATCTATACTACATTCTGTACATGATTAGAAAAAGATACTGTACTCCCTCCTCCAATACAAAACTGCTTTGGGAGTCTATCTAAGATGAGGAATACAATACGTGGGAGGACACAATCCATTCGAAGAACAAGTTACTTACCAACTGTAACGTTCTTTCGATTGGATGTTCCTCCCACGTATTCCTCATCCTATCCCACAGTACAGTTTACGTTAATTACACTCTAAACCCTCTTAAGGCTTGGGTCAAAAGAGGCATGTCATTGACTATCAAAATCCATGGCCGATAATATACGAAAAAACAGAACTGAAGCCAACAGGCCCGCTCGAGGGTCTTATACGGGGGATGATGTCGGTGCTTGACGGATGCCGCCGAGGGACATCGACGCCGCGGCCTCGAGTGGAGCGCCCTCTGCTGGAGAGAGAAAAAATGTTCTGAGGCGAAACCTAAAGGTAAGGATATATCTAAAATGAGGAATACGTGGGAGGAACATCCAATCGAAAGACCGTTACAGTTAGTAACTTGTTCTTCTAAATCTACCTGCCTCTACTCTCTGCCCTCTGCAACTAATCCAGAACAGGACTGCAAGACTTGTCCTTGGCCTCAAGCCCTGGGATCGTATCTCTCCAGCTCTGAAATCTCTCTGTTGGCTCCCAGTGGATGCAAGGATTACATCTAAAACCCTCTGCATTGTCCACAAGGCCTTCTGGGGCCTGGGTCAAAAATATCTTAAGCTATCCCTCTGTAAATACCTCCCCTCTCGAACTCTTCGCTCCTCTAACTCCCTCAGGGTCAGTCATTTCTCAAAGAAACGAGCCAGGAGTAGATCTGTCTTCGGCCGGAGCCTCCGTCTGGATCAGCCTCCCTGCCACTCTAAAACTAGAGGAGAACCATCTTCAGTTCCGGAAGCACCTAAAGACCTTCCTCTTTGCATCTGCCTTTGCTCCTCCTCTCCCCTGCTGATCTGTTCTCTCTTGGCACTGTGCACCTGGCCACCCTTTTTCTCCTTGGCCCAGGTACCTGCTCACACTTCCACCCTTCTGCACTGCCTCCCGGCCACCCCTTGCACTGGGGACTGTATCTTTACCCATACAGTCCCCCAGAACCCCATTTTCTTTTTATGCACTTATCAGATTTCCAGTTCTGCTGCCGTAAACACAGCACTTGCCGGCTGCACTACCCCTGTTTATTGCTAATTATCGATTTTATTCGTATTTATTATTATGTATCTGTTTATCCTCTGCTCCGCACTCTCCCCCTTCCATGCACTTTCCCGTTTTCCCTTTCCCATACACTTGCACGATCTCAATGGGCCTAGTAAGATCGTTGTTTTGTTCTCCCCTGTTCGCCTCCGTTGCCTTGTCACGCTCTGTAACACTTGTGTATGAGCGCAATACAAATAAAGTCATGTCATATATCATACAATGGCGTTTGTCTGTCTGGTTTGCCCCTGCTGGACATTTGCAGAGCTGCTGCGTATAGGTCGATGCACACCTTCACGGATTCCAGGGAGTAGTCCAGAGTCGTCCAATCAGTGCTGCGCAAACTGTTCGTTTGAAGGTGAGCCTGGTGAGGTAAGAGATTCCTTCTCTTGAGCCTTGCCGCCCCCCGTGGTTGTATATGTACTGCTGTATATTCTTTATTCATGAGCATGTGAAGCCATGCCAGACCCCATGCTGGAGAAGGAACAAGTTACTTACCTTTAACTGTTGTTCTCCAGCATGGGTCTGCCATGGATTCACATGCAAACCCTCTCGCCTGCCCCTCTGTGGCTCTTTTCTTGGTCTACTGCTACTTTGCGTGCTACTAAATCTGAAGATGACTGCCTGAGGAGGGGCTTAGGGAGAGGGCAGGCATGGCTGGGGCGGTATGACCCAGAGCTCAGTAATTGGTTTATAGGAGAAAGACAGTTTAGAAATGTAACTGAAACAGTTTTTTCTTTTACCGAGGAGTACCAGCATGATGGGGGAATATTCATGAGCATGTGAATCCATACCAGACCCATGCTGGAGAACAACAGTTACAGGTAAGTAACTTGTTCCTTATGTGTATCTAAGGCTGCTAAAACACTACAACACCATGCACCATGACTCCAATATCATTACATCAAAATGTCAACACAACCTGCAGACAAATGTTCAAGAAGATCCTGTGCAATGACCCTATAAACAAGTCACCAAGACAAACAGTAACCATCAGCGACAACCTTGGCATCCCGCAGGCTCTAAATATAAGACCACTAACTAGCCGCCTCGTGAGTCCGCTACACATGCCTTGCTACCCCTGTCCCATCTCCCACAGTGCAGCTATCACGGAGCACATGAATGTAATCCAGAACAGTCGGCTCGTCAAAATAAAACATCCACCACTGACACTCGCCTCTCCTATCACTATGCTCACTTTACGCCAACACAAAATGGAACGCATCTATACCCGATCAATTTTGGCCTAGCCGCCAGAATGCAGTCTCTGAGACAGACCACCAGAGTGCACACATTCAACTGATCTCTCAATACCAACACACCTAAGGCTAGGATGCAACTACCATCAACCAATCGCATCAGCTGCTCACATACTGAGTGCACCCAAGGGATCTGCGTGAAATTACCGAGTGGAAAAGTTCGACCACTAAAAGTCCCAGAGATTTTTTTTCTCAATTTTTTTCCACAGATATATCTGTGGGGGGAGACCCCCCAGAAGCCCCCCACCTTACACCGATACATTTTTATTAACTTTACCCCCCCCCACATATACATATGCAAATAAATGGGTGGTCAGACTTTTCCACCTCTGTAATTGCGTCCTATTCCACCCAAGCACCTTACTCTCTCGACTGACTTGGACTACGGTCCCCAAGGACGTTCAACCCACAAGCGCTTTGAGTTCATACCAATGATATATAGAGCGCTATATAAAAGGTTATTTTGCAAACATAAAATAAAGACTGCCTTCCCAGCCACCGTACCACTAAATTAATTCTTATGCTTGTTGATCACTTAGGTACATATCTACCTTTGAGATATATCGGGAGAGAAGGTTGTTTTTGAAAAATTGTGATTTGGGTATTTATTTACCAAATATTTCAATCTTTGGAGGTTGTTTTGCATCACGTGATTGGCCCCTGAGGGAAGATCCTATATTGTGCAGGGATCGAAACATGTAGGGCATGGGTGTCAGTTATTGGTCATGCTTTAATCACTGGCACATTTACCTATCCCCGGGCTTTACCAAGAATTGTGCTTCTCTTTTAAATACGTCCAGTTCACCGTAGCAGGTAATTACCTGGGACATTTCACTCTGAGGCACTAAGGGCCTACTTACCTTACCAGGGAAGGACTTCTGATGTGTTTGTGGGAGATGGAGACTGATGGGCGAGTTGCTCATTTTATACAGCAAGGTATTTGTTTCCATTACTTTTCTGGCATTTACTTTGCTTTACGGCTTACAGTCCATTTTATTGCTAAACTGCTTCGACTGTTTTCTGGGTCAAGTTTGGGTGATATCTATTGGGATCACCAATTGTGTGTGTACATTTCTGAGGCTTGTGGATCGGTTTAGGATCACATACTTTGCATATGCCATCATCTAGTGGTTGGTGCAGAGTATTAACATTTCTTTTTGAAGTGGGAAATAGGACCTAGACTGGGTGTTCCCATAATACTATCCCTACTGTAATGTGTACAGTACCAATGCTCCTTCACACACTGAGTTCTTCAGATTGATTGTTTTGTTCCATTGGGTTGGTAGTATTTTGCAAAGTTACTAAAATATTTTGCTCGAGATCAAGCAACACTTTAGATACTTATCTATGTTGTGAATGTCCTCATCACCACAGATCCCTCAACTGAGCCTGCTTGCCCGAGCCTTTTCATCAATTCATCACTAGGGGCGAGCTTCGTGGATCGGCAGTCTACGATGTCTCCAGGCCTTTCGTCCTACACAGAGAATGGATTGGGGAAACATACATTCGTTTTATATTGGAGAATGTCTCCACATAATTCCCCTTTAATTTATTGCTTCCCTGCCCACCAGCTTCGACATTGGAGAATGCTCCATTTTAATTTTGTCCCATATGCAATAAAGACTTGGAGTGTGTAACTGTAGTCTCCCTAGAGGTCACCAGGATGATAAGTGCCAACCCTGCAAGCTCCTCAAACCGACGACTCGTAAAGCCTAGGCAATGCAGGCTGGGGCATCTGCCGAACACCCCCACAGTCGCAGAGAACTCTGAGGCAGAGCAGGACAGTTCCAGTTTCGTTAGCAGAGCCAAGGAGACCTCTCATACGGAACCATTAGATTCCCATTAGCCAGTCCACAGCTCTGAAAGCTAGGTGTCGAGTGCTGTTTTGGAGGCTTCCTCTGGTGACCAGACCAAACATATAAGTCACTCACATTGCGAGCACTCTGGATCGGTGCCTGGTGCGGATATGACGAGCAAATCTAGATGCAAACATTCCATTCCTGTTTCGGCACATATCAAAAAAGCTTTGAAAAAGAGATCTTCAAACCAGAGTGGTTCTCACTCGACCCACGTTTCGAAACAATCGCAGCCACCAAAATTGACTTCTGCCCTAAAAATAACATCCCAGGCTCCAAAACCAAAATCTGGAGTACCGAAATTCAGTTTTGGTGCCCGTTTCCTAAGCTCACAAGTCCAGTCACACACGGTCCCACCACTATTACTGAAACATTAAAAAGAAAAAAAACTTTGTCAGGAGCATTAGGGGAAGGATGTGGTCTTTCTACTTGTATCCTCTTCGTGGACAAAGGAAAGGTTTGAACAATCCATCAAGATGTGGTACTCTTTTATGGAGCTCTTAGGTAAGCATCCAATTAAGACTGAATAGTTGTGAGGACGTTTTACCCTAGAAAAAGGCAACGGGTGCACACACCCACATATGAAGACACTATTGAGGTGGAGGAATTTACAGATGACACATTTGAGGAAGGTCCAGGTACTGGCCCTGATGACTTCCCAGTTCCGTCCCCTGATATTGACGATCCATCTCACTTTCCCGCATAGACAACATTCTATATAATCTCAGAAAGAATGCTGCAGACATTTTCAAGATGGAGAGTCTGAGAATAGACAGATTTAATGGACAGATCCTTAATGGTAAAAAAGCAAATATGGCAATGCATACCGCCTATTGCAATCATACAAGAGAAGCATTATTCTCTTGCCACTCCTGTACTCACAAAAGCAGTTAATCCCCATATAGAAAAACGGTTTAAACCTGCTCCAATAGACCCTCCATCAAAAGGCATTTAAAACCAGACTCTCTAGTAGAGTTACTACTACCCGTAAGAGGGCAGGAGCACCCTTACACTCGTCTAAGGCACCACCAGATGGAGAGCAAAAAAAGATATGCTCTGGGGAAAGGGAAAAAGGTAACATACCAGACTAGAATAGCCAATAACACAGCCCTTATGGCTAGTTTTTTAATAGGGTGCAGTGGGATCAGATGGAAGATCTGGTTAATGACTCTTGTCAACCCTAAAAGTCTCAAACGGAGGGGAAACAATCGGGCTAATGCAACTATTAAAAAATGCTCTAGATGTGGCTGAAACAGCTGGTAGACTTGTTGCTGAAGCAACCCTAGTCAAGAGAAAGGCCTTTTTAAGAGGTTCTGGATTCAGACCCTACACTCAAGCCACGCTCCTAAACTTTACTTTTTTTCAACAATGTAGTAGGCCAGGTCTTGGAAACAGCCAGAAAAGAGCATGAAACTCTCAAAACTTTAGACCAGATCACAAGTGGACCTTATCAGTGAAGTTCCGCTACCAATCGTCATGGGTTTCGTACCCAAAGCTTCTCCAGATCCTCTTCTCAGTCAGGCTATACCTCAGGTGCAGGTTGAAGCCCTTGGGTTACTCAATCAACACGGTACGGTGCAATCTATTTTTCAAAGGCAATTCAGAAGAGGTCAAAGTCAGGGAAGAAGCCAAACCTCTAGAGGAGTAGCCAATGCCTCTAAATGAAGACTCTTTTCCAGGTTCCCTCCCATCTCACCCTAGTAGGTGGTCAGATAACCTCTTTTACGCACGCATGGCAGGGAATGACATCCAACAAGTGGGTTCTATGGACTGTAAAAAGCGGTATTGCTTGGAGTTCGTAGGACATTGCAATCTAGATCCAAAACATACAGCTGGAACACCTGTGAATCCTGCAAGCAGAAATGGACACCCTCTTACAAAAGGAAGCCACAGACCAAGTCCCGCTATCACATGTGAATGGAGGTATTTATTCTGTTCACTTCCTTCTTTCCAAAGAAAGACAAAACCAAGAACGGTGCTCGACCTAAAGCCGGCAAATATCTGAGTCTCAAAAGTTCTGGATGATCACATTACAGGAAGTGGTTCCACTGCTCAAAGAGGGAGATTTCCCGGCAACACTGGATATTTTAATGCCGACAGCACATCGAAAGTACCGAAAGTTCAAACTAAGTTCTCATCACTATCAATTCAAGGTACGGCCTTTTGGGATTGCATCAGCCCCTCGAGTGTTCACAAAGGCCCTGGCAGTCATGCAGCACACCTCGGAAGGGAAGGCATTCCAGTATACGCTTATCTGGACGACTGGTTTAGTGAAGTGGGGAAACCCTAGAATTATAACCCAAAAAAAAACTTGATCTACCTTCTGCACAGACTCGTGTTTTCCATCAACTAAAAGAAATCCAGTCTAGAACCCAGTCAGTGAAAGCAATTTCTTAGTGCTATAATCGACACAATGGCATCCTGTATCTTCATTGTGCCACACGCCAGGCTAAACATGCGTCTAGTCGAAAAAGTGGTCTCAGAGGAGGAATTTGGATGATCTAGTGGAATCTGACACATAGGTGTCGGCCTCAAAATTGTGATTTTCCTTTTAACATGCTTTCTTTTTTCAATTTGTCAAACCGCCAACTAACCTCAAGATCACAACAGATGCATCATTAATCAGATGGGGACCCCAATGCCTACACCTCAGTGTTGGGGACGTGTTCTCTCCCACTAGGAAAAGTTCTGGAACTGTAAGCAGTTTACGGAGCACTTCATGTATTCCAACACCTGCTAAAAAGGTACAAAATTGGTTAATTGAAACCGATGGCTCGACAGCCATGTGTTATGTCAACAAACCGTGTGGAACATACTCCCCAAGGTTGTCCATGCCCAGTGAGAAGATATGGAAATGATGTCTCTTTAGAGAGATGCATCTCCAGGGCCAGCACATTCCAGGAGAACACAGTTGCCTAGCAGACACCCTAAGCAGATTGCAGCCCCTAGAACACGAACAGGAGTTACGTACTCGAGCACGTTTTTACAGAATGAGGGCAACCAGACATGTATCTTTTTGCAACAGCAAAAAACACAAAATGCTAAAATTGTGCCTCCAGACTCTAACAGAAGGGGTCCCTTGGGAATGCACTATGGATCAATTGGTCAGGAATATTTGCTTACGGTTTTCCACCGACACCACTCTTGAACAAAGTGATCCACAAAATGCACCAGGAACATATGCAAATGATTGTCATAGCATCAATGATTCTGGGTCTAATTCAGCACCCCCAACCTCATACAAGCATCTTGGCTTATGTTATAGAATTTGGACACCTCAATTTACCGGACAAATACATTAACATTTTAAGTGAAGCACATAAGCCTAGCACTAGATGCTGCAACTTTAATAAGTGGGAAATGTTTGCCATGTGTGGTGTAGAAATTCTAGCATCAATCCAATTGATTGTTTCCAGCTCATATTTTGCTTTATCTGCTGCATTTGCTGGATTCATTGTTGGTCTTTAATTATTTGAAGGTGCATTTAGTGGCACTATCCGCATATACAACATCCCAAAACAAGGTCTCCTGGTCGGAAGATTCCAGTCGTCAAAGAATTCACGGATGGAGTAAAATGATTACATCCAATGGTTGCTAACCCACTGTTAGGCAGAAACCTGTGCAGTTCCCTTAGGGACCACTGCAAATGTTTAAGACTACAGGTGATAGCAGTAAACCCAATTGTAGCAGTCTGCACCACCCAGATTTACCTGGTAGCTGTGGCTGAGCAGTCAGACTTCTCTCAAGAAGAGTTAGGCAGTATATAGAGTATACACAATAGGGCTAAAAATACAGTAGCACAAGCAAACACTGACAGAGCTTTGGTATAAAAGTATATAATTATTTATTTAAAAGCACACTTGTAAAAATACACTGGCATTAATATGTCAAGCAAGTTCAAACAGTCACTAGAAATATGTACACCACCATAATTAATTATTTGACAAGTCTAGGTTAGTACACCACTTATTTAGCAAAACAGAGGGGAGCGCGTAACCATAGATGGCACTCCAATAATTATTTAAAAAGGGAGAGAAAAGGCAGAAATAGGAAAAAAACACACAATACCAACACTTTTAAAGAACCACAGCAAGTCCAGAAAGGCAGGGTCTACTGTAGAGCAAAATGTTCATAGGCCAGGCCCACTCTTGGAGGGAGCAAGGCGGAATGTGCCCAAGATCACACAGTGGAAATGCACTAAAAGTCTTTGCAGGAAAGTCAAAAAGAGGTCGGATCAAGATAGAAAGGTAGTGTTAACGGGTCCGAGGTCACCCCAGGATAGAGAGTCAAGGATTTACGGGACACCTTGAACAGTCTGTTGCAAGGGAGACCAGGCGGGACAAAGTACCTGAAATGGTGAGAAAGCTCCAGCGGCGGCAGTTGTTCCTGGCAGCGGGTGCAAGTCTGTGCTTCATCCAGGGGAAGAGAAGATCCCGACGTGGAGTAAAGCTGGAGGTCGTCACACTGCCAGGGAAGAAACCAGTCGGAGTTTCCCGGTTAAAAGGTACTACCCTTTTATTCGCGGTAGTGGTGAAGCTTGGCTATCCGGCCGTTTCGGTGCTTGGCACGGGCGATTCGACCATGAGACGATCCAGGAAGGCGAAAAAGGTGAACTGGTTGGTCCCACCAGCTCAAAGGGAAGAAGACTCTCCTGGAAGAAGATCTCCTCTGTCGTCGGGAAAGTGGTGAGTTTCGTACAGCAGGGCTCCACCGGTGGTGTCGTCGTCGTAGATGGCTCAGCTTCTCCCCTCTTCGGATTCTTTAGGTCCTGTGGCGACTTATGAAGTTCCAGTCCCCAAAGCCCTGCTTTTATGCAGCAAAACCCCCATTCATCAGCCTAGCTGTCAATCAAACATGCTAAGTGGTGAGCCGGGCGGCTCGCCACTGGGCCAATCACACAAGAGTGCGACTTGAGTTGCCAAGGCAACTCAGTCCAGGGTGCCTATTCCCCCCCTCCCCCCCACCTCCCACACATCCTGCAGACCCAGACAGAGTGGCACCACTTTTGGAGGCTTCTGTGCAGAAGCCCGCCAAAAGTGGAACAAAGGGCTGGAGTTAGAGGCGAACACAAACTCCATTTTAAAACCGAGTCCTGACAAAAAGACCCAACCAGGGAATAAATATTAAATAAATAACCCAGCAGTATCTTTAACATTGCACCAAAAAATTGGTGCGTTTAAAATGAATGGGAAAATCCCATAGGAAATATTCCGGTGGAATATTTTGCGTGGTAACCACTGCCACCAGTCAGAAACTCGACATATGGGGGGGGGACTGGACAGTGCCCCCTTGAAAAACAGACCATGGGGCAATCGAATTACCCCTACCAGTACCTCCACAATATGATGGTTTGTACTGGTTCTGTTCACAATTTAAGACTAGTAAAGTCAATGGTGACTTTACATGCCCTGGGAGACAGTAGTCAGTCCCAGGGTATGGAGTCTGTTTGGGGGCCACTACTGCTACTGTGTTACTGCACTGAGGGTGCTGTGTAACACACTTACCAAAAACACATGAAGCCCTATGGAGTAAAAGACCCCATAGCCCATAAAACACATTACAAAGTCAAAGGACATTCTCAAATCATGTCTAAGAGTGGGAGAAAGAGTCTCACTCTTAGCAGGAGAACAAATTAAACCCCAAAAATCCAGCAAAGCTGCTGCGAGACTCACTAGGTTTGTGAAATTAGCCTATACAGAGAATTCTCCCTAACACCCACCGCCAGGTTGGGTTTTAAATGTGGTGCTAAGCAAATGATTGGGTCCTCTCCTCACCAATGCACAACACAACTTTTAAAGACCTCACCCACAAAATGGCTTTTCTTATAGCCATCACTATTATTCGTTGAATCTGCGAATATCAATCTTTGACTACAACTGAGCCCTTTGGAGCAGTACATAAAGAGGTGGTCTTAAGAACACACCCACGTTTTTCTCAAGAATGCATATCTAAATTTCATGTAAACCGGTCCATTGAATTACCAGTGTTCTTGTATAACCCTCAAAATTTAGGAGAAGAGGGGATCTTCACACACTACTGGAGTCCTACCGGCGTGTTGACTGTAAACTGGTAGCTACTCATTGTTGTTTTGATATGTAACTGTAACTTTGTTCTCCTAAGATTATTCGCCCAGATGCCTTTTTGGCCCGGGGCGCTTTACAAATAAACAAAATACAAAACTAGATGTTCATAGGGCAGTCATGTATTATGTTAACACAAAACCATTATAAAAACAGATCAATTCTTATTTTCTCTGCCGGCTGGAAGAGCAGACTGATTCTGTCAAACGCTTCCATCGCTAGGTGGATTATCATGTGTATCCAACAGCGTTAGAGCCAATCAAACGAAACACTTCCCTTTACACATAGGGCACACTCTACATGTAGCACTGGCACTACATTAGCTTTCATTTGAAATGTACCATTGGAAGCGATCTGTAAAGCAGTTACATGGAGTCAGTTCACACTTTAACTCAGAATTATTGTGTGTACACCCAAATCCAAAATGTTTCACAGGTGGGACAAGTGGTGTTGAAACGTTTCTGTTACTTTAATATACCTACCTCTATCAGGTACTGTTTGCTACTCTATGCAAAGCATGTGATTTTAAGCAGATCCACAAGCTTCAGAATGCAAACATTGCCTTCCAGTAAGTGTTTCTGATGCTTGTATCTGCTTAGATTCACATGTGCCTGCCCACCCCCCCCATTACCTCCTACTGGGAGATGCAGGCATCACCAATAGGTTACATGACATTGGTCACCTTTTTCATCACACTCCCAGTTCCACTGTACACGTTGTGCATCCTCCGGTCGGAAAACAATAATCGGAGGACCTCAACATGTGAAGCATCGTGGGTACTGTACACATCACAGTAGGGGATAGTATTACAGGAATGCCCCGTCAACGTCCTATTTCCGACCTCGAAAAGAAATAAAGCATTACTCTGCACCAACCACTAGATGTCTGCCTATGTAAAGCATGTGCATCTTAGAAGATGCAAGCATCAAATGTTTGTCATTTGTTTCAGAAAAATGTGTGAACATTCATGTCTAGTGTGTGTTAAGGCCTAATATAGAGTAGTTTTGTACTTCTGTTTTAATTGTATTAGAGTGTTCTGTGTGTGGCTTTCTCGATCATTAAACCATCCCCATAGTTCCTGAAGTCCTGGCCTGCTGCTCTGCTACACAGACCTGATTGAGTTTGGCCAGACAGGTTGTCAATAACCCAGTTCTCTAACAGGGGTGGCCTCTCTCAACCTTCAGAGAGGGTCATTTGGACCTCAAGGTTGTAGATCATATTCGATATAGCTTCCTTCGTAAGATTTCAGCATTGGGTCCTTGCACTCCTGGGGAAATGTATTAGGGGAAATGTTGCTTCACCTCGACTTCCCGAGGTAAAATAGCCCTGGGTCTAAAATTGTATACATTTTAGTAACCAATGTGGTCTGGACTATAGGCAATTGTCCAATGGGGTAATACGTCTGGCGAACTTAAAAGAACAGGCTTTCCACCTTGATCATGATAGAATGTGTAGATATAGTGTGAAATTAGTCATTGGAACATCTAATTGCTGCTTGGCAGGGCCCGCTTGCAGAGAATGTGCTTATGCAAATACGGTCTCCTGAATGCCGCAGGATTATTTTAATGGTGCAACTGAATCAGCCATCCTGCTTTCTTGACCTCTCCGCTGCTTTTGACCTGGTGTACCATGTCCTACTCTGCCAAAATCTCTCCCAGATAATCCACTTCTCCCCTATGGCAGTCCGCTGGATCAAATCCTTCCTTAACAACCGTACCCCCACAGTCTTTCTTGACAACCATGCTGAAGACCCCATCCATGTCACTCTTGGTGTACCACAAGGATGCTGCCTCTCCCCTACCCTCTATAGTACCCACACCAAACCTCTCTTCGATATCCTCGACAACCTAGGCACCTACACCAACTTCGCAGATGATACACAAGTCCTTCTGCCACTGTCTGGCAATTACACCACTGAGTCCTCCATTAACAAGGTTTTCGGCAGTATCCAATTCTGGATAGCCTTTAACAATTTCTGCCTCAACGAAGAAAGGTGGAGCGCCTCGTCGTGGGCTGCCTCTCTGACCTCAAATCCCTGGGTCCCTTGTATTCCTCCTTCACTGGTGATGGCACCAACATCCTTGTCCTCAAACATGCCAAAACTCTACAAGTATACCTTGACACTGAACTCTGACTAGGCATTTACATTCCCTAGCATCCTCCACTGCACACACTGCAAACCTCATTTAGCTTAGCAGACAATTCCTGAGTACCAGCATTTGCCTCACCCTCTCAAGAGCAATCATCTTAAGAAAACTTGACTATTGCAACGCCCTGTGTTGCAAAATAAAGACTTGTGGCTAGCCCTGTGACTCTGCAAATTGGATCACATAGCTGCAACCTGCAGAGAAGTCCACTGGCTACCTATAAGAGCACGGATTTACTTCAAAACTCTCACCATCGCTCACCGATGCTTCTACAATGAAGCACACAATACCTGAATGACTGCATTGCAAGAAAACAGTGCGCCTGCACCCTTAGCTCCTCCAGTCAACTTACATTATCTATTCCACGATTCAATCATACCAGATTGTGAGGTGGGTGAGGGAGTAAGCTTCTGCACCACTACTCCTTCTCTTTGAAACTCTTCCGCCGCTCCTAAAAAATGAACCTTCCTAACCAGCCTTCAAGAAACGTTTTAAAACATGGTTATTTAACAAGTACGACTAACGATCTATCAGCCGTACCTTACCTAGCCTTGACTGTTCACCTTAATGCTATTGCAATACCACTTCTACTGTATCCTTCTGTACAAACGCTGTGATACCCACGGGCCTGGGCGTTACATAAATGTAAAAATAATAAATGTATTGCCTCTGAGGGCCCACATGAATTGGCCTGCAATAACTCGGCTGTGGATCTGAGGCTTGGGGGGATACTGAAAGCCTGCTCTGTTTTATGCTGATTTGTAAAAAAAATCAGATCGATATTTGGAGTGTGTGGTTAAGGGATCATTTCAATAAGTATAAAATTAGAACCAATTAGAAGTTTTTTATGTGCCAACAATCTGTGCCTTAAGGGATATATGCGTATTTGTGAAAGAAGCATTTTTAAAGATTGGTAAACTATTCGAACGATATATGGAAAATGTGCACATTTATACCTTGTTTTAAGCACTACTTTTGAGTTTTAATATATGTAATTTGAATGTGGTATTATTAATTCACTCTTTTGTACTATATTGTTAATGACACTGGCAAATATATATTCTATTCTGAGGGCTGGTTCTGAAAATCCATTTTAACGGTAATTGCAAATATTTTATCTTCACTGGCTTAAGACCGAGGCTTACAGATGAGTCTTTAGAGGTCAAAGGTCTGAGTGAGTAAAAATGTCTCAAGTGATGGTTTACTGATTTAAGTGATGGGTATTTTTGTTTGTTCGTATAGGATACCTCTGTGAAACGTAGAATTTGTATTGTCTGAAGGGATTTTGTTCACTTCGTATATTAATTAAATAAAGCAATACATTAAATGAAGGCATTAAACAATGGCAACGGCACATCATGTCTGTGTTGCAAATGTTCAGATAAAACAGATCAACCCACTGGCTTAAAATAGTTTTTTTCTCATTTTGAATCTCTTGTTTGCTTTTAGGAATGGTTCACCAAACCACCAGCCTGAGCCAGCGGCTCCAATCGTAGATGTTAGTCCTAATGTCAATACTATGCAGGTATGTACCAATAATATACATTTGTTTTTTCTTGTGGATGGAAGTACTGGTAGTGTGAGTAAAAAGCAGAAGGAAAAAAAAAACCTCTGAACAGTCTTGTTCTTCCCTTTAACATCCTACTTTGATAGTTGATGTCCTTTATCATGTTTTGAGGGTTACATCATGAATGCTCTATCTGTGCATCTTTCAGCTTGACCATGCATTTTGTATTCAATTTCACATAACTGGTTGATGAAGAGACTTGCCGTATATCACTACATTGTCATCTTGTTAGACATGTTTTCACAAGTCTGGGGCTTGGGATTGTGCTTGTATGTGAAGGTCAGCATTTTATCAAAAGAAACGTATAGTATAGCCCTCTGGTGTTGCTGCTTTTTATAATCTGCGCAAGCAAGCATAACTTTGAGCAAGAAACTCTAATGCAGACTTCTTTGCTATTTAGCTTTTTAATACAAGTGGCACTTTCTATGGACCTAAAAATGCAATGCTCTCCTGTTTAATCTGCAAGAAAATGGTCATTTGATCTGGGTCTGTCGAGTAAGTCATTGCTGCAAAGTAGCAGATTTTATGTTTTAAGTGCTTGAGCTCAGCATTAACTGTATGCATCTACAACATATCTTAACTTTTTCAGAACCTCTTACCAACGGCGACACCTCAGGATGCTCAACTTTGGTTACAACGGAACAGATTTGCAGCTTTTGCTAGACTTTTCACAAATTTCTCAGGTTTGTGTAAATGCCATTATGCTTGCTTATGCACACTACAGAATAATTTTTTCTAGTTGAAAACACACATCCAGGGATCCAGAGGGCAGACTTGTTTACTGAATCCCACTTAAACTGTACAAATTGATGTAACCAACACCAGAGATCCTTCAGCAGTTACCAGGGATGTTCTTACTAAAGCTGTTCACTAGAAGGTCCGATCTAGGTTTTCTGTAATGAGCAAAATGTGCCCGTATATCGCTTGGGTTCTGGAGACCGACAGGATGACACTCATCAATTGTTGACAATCACAGAGCAGATTCTCTGCAGATCAGAGAATTGGTGTGCTGCAGCATAATGGGACCTTCTCTCCACGGTGCAGTAGGTTGCGGTGCATTGCAGTGCAGATATCTTGGAACGGTGCGTCCTAGGGCCTTAAAACCTGGGACCTTCAAGTTTTGTTCCTGGCGTCAAGACGGTTAAAATTAGCTTTGTCCAGTCCATAGTTTTGCGCACCGTAAATCTCTCCAACAGTGGGTCCTGGAGCCTTGAAATATGGTTTTCAAGGTCCCAGAGGGACCTTGAATTTCTGTTCTTCACATCCAGGCGCTTCAAATAAGCTCTGTACGGTCCTTCTGTGACCCCCGTAATGTTTGGCTGCCTCCAAGCAACCATCTCATGTCTACAGGGGCTGAAACCCAGGGAACGTGCTGGGGGTTCCACCTGTAATGTAGCCAGTAACATCTGCTGGGTTCCAATGGGTAACTGTGCAAAATGTGGTGCAGATTGGTGTGGAATTGTATGAGGAACAAACTGATTTTCCGTTTTATCTCTATATGTAGTGGTGGTCATAGAATGACTGGACCTCAAGCCTCATTTCAAGGCCCTACGATGCACCGTTTCCAAGATAATTGCACTGCAACACACTGCACCATGCCAGGCTGAGGCGACAGGCGGGGAGAGCGCAGAGAAGATCCCAGTATGCTGCAGTCCTCTCTCTCGCTTCCCCTGTACGCCTTCTCAGGGGTATGTCAGCCAGCCACAAGCACCCATTCTCAGTGCAGTTTCCTTCAGAGCACAAAGCACATCAAGCGATAAGCGACTCGGAACAGCGACCTACAGGGTCATTGATTTTCAACAATTGATCAGTGTTATGTCTGTCTGATGTAGCCATGATTTCTGGTAAAACCCTTTCTTCAGTGATCGGGTCTACATCAGTATGCTTGAGTATTGTGTGATGCAGTATGCTCCAACTAACTTTAAGACATTTTCACAATTAAACTATTACCCATTTAGTTCTGTGAAACATGTAGTGAATAATTGTCTGGATTAATCTTGCTTCTATAAAAAGGGGCCCATACTGGCTAATATGGAAAATCAAAACTATTTAGAAGTGTAATACAGCCTTTGTATTGCAGGTGCAGCAAAGTTGCCACAAGTCTGTGCATTGTGTAGTGGGAGCAAGAATCAATGGTTAAGGGGGAAATATTTAAGACAAATTCTCAAGGATTTGTCTCATCTGATTGCAGTATGTGAGTTGGGAGAGTTCCTACTTGTTTAAAAGAAGGGCTGATCCGTTTATAGACCTGTGGAAGTGTATGAGAGAATTTTCATTTCTGTGCCAATTCCCTTTAACCTTAGAGACCCCCAACTAGTTTGCTAGACTCAGAGCTTTTTAAATTTTGCTCCCGAGTGGGACCTCCCCCCCCCCCCCCCACTCATGTGTTTTCCTGACTGATTTTCTATGTTCCTTACTGTTTTATGGAGTCTGCCAAACTCCATAGGCATCTGCGTTTGCATTGTGACGCACATCATGGACCTCGAAGTGCCCGCTGTGCTGACCTAGTTTTCAATTTGACAGGGCAGATCCGCGAAGGACAACTTCCTCCCTTAGGCTGGTGGGACCAACTAGCCTCGAGGCAACTCTATTTTGGCACAACCCCCGACTTGCTGCGACTTTCCAAGGCTGCAGAAGCCCAATACCCGGGGTACCTTGACCACTTGTGAGTGCATTGTCTTCTGAAGTCCTAATTCAGCCAGATCTTCCTAGGCAACCAGAGGACCCTACAGAAGCAAGAAATCCATGTCTAGAGTCCAGGACCGAGCGATCAAGGAAATCCTAACTGGAGCTTTTCGTTCCTCATTATCCCTGAGAAAAAGGGGCCAAACCACACGCTGAATCGACAGAAATCCATTGCTGACGAGTCTCCTCTTGAGTGCTGCAGCAGGAGCCTGCCAGATGTCATCCCTTTCGTCACCGGACCAGGAACCAGGGTCTAGTGCATTGTATCTTGAAGGCTACCAGCTGGGACACTTTCTTCAATTTCAAGGTACTGTGAGGCTTGGGCTGCTTACTACCTTTTGGGAGTGCGTTTTAACCCAACACCAAGGTGACCTCAACTTTGGCCTTACAGCTTGTGCTTTCTAAAGGTGACTCCTCTTGAGTTGCTGTGATTTCTGCTTTGAAAACAGACTATTTAAGAACATTTTTCTAAGAAGAAGAGCATCAGAACTTTGACTTTATCCATTGACTTTGGCTGTCCTGGCTGCCTAAAGGCCTCCTCTTGAAACTATTGGCTTTGGCAATGCTTGTTCCCTTACAGGTCTTCTATGTTAAACACTTAAATGCTGGGATAATTGACAACCTGCATCCTTTTGGGGGAATCTAACTGTTCTTGTAACCTATCAGTCTGTTCGGATCCAACCCTAACCTTTCCTTCCTGAGAAACTGTTAATATTAAAGGTTACTTGTACTGCGCACTATCATCACCAGAGTGGTCCCCTGGTGCTCTGGCTGGTGTGAAAAATGACTGTGAAACAGGCAGGCTGTGGGAGTGGTTAGTAGGATGCAGTGGCAATAGGGAAGTGAGGTATGATGTTCTGTTGGCAGCTTCAGTTCAGTTTGCTGAGCTTGGGTGCGATATTAGAGTCTGAGTGATTTGAATGTGCTGTTTTGCATGGTTGTGATTGTATGTTCTTGCAGTGTGGGGAAGTACGTGCGGTTTGCTGTGCAGCCATGTGGTTGTCTAGTTTCTGTAGGAGAAGGTTGTGGAAAAATTAGGTTTTGTTATTGGCCTAGCAGGGTCTTTTTCTTACCTCTTTGCTTTGTTTTCTGTGGTCGGCATCTATGACCATCCTTAGTGCTTTGATATTGTTTGGCATCCTAGTCAGCAGGCAAGTTGCATATTGCAATGATTGCAATGTGATAATTATCTTCTGTAGAAGTCTAGCGTTATGTGGAAATGGGTCGTGGAGGTTTTCTCCCCCCACCCCCACCCTAGGGTTGGAGATGGTTAGGAAGTTTATAGGTCTCTTCCTTGACTTCTAGTTTGGGTTCCCTGCCAACTGTGGTATTCGTCTATAAACCTGGCATTGTGTGTGCGTGAGAGGTCCAAAATGCCCTCCCTTCGCCTACCAGTTGGGGATGGTTAGGCAATGGATTGTAGGTCCCTCCCTCAGCGTCCTGTTTCTGCCAGAATGTGTGATTCCTACTCGTTTCCTTCTGATTCTGGGGTGAAGAGCCACATTTTTAGTAGTTTTCTGATTTCCAGATGATCCCTTGTATTACATATTTTTTTTTGGTAGGGATTCCGTGTTTTAGGAGCCAGGTGTGAGAAAGATGCTCATCCAAATGTTCCTTTATCGTATGGTTTTGGTTCTAGGCAAATGTAGCTTGATCCAAGTCGTCTTGCTGGATGGTAGATGGTTATTTTCTTATTTAGGAATTCTGCTCCTCTGCAGTGGATTGCTCTGTGCGTTATGCACATTGTGTTTAACCTTATTCGTTGTTTTACCGGTAGCCAGTGTAGTGTTTTCAGTCCTGGACTAATGTGTTCTCTTTGTGGTATTTTGAGCAAGAGTCTGGCTGATGCATTTTGGATACGCTGAAGTTTCTTTAATGGGTGTTCTGGCATTCCTAGGTATAGGCTGTTGGCGTAGTCTACTCTGGACATGAGTGCAAGGATGGTGAGTGTTTTGTGGATGAAGAAGAGGAACGGTAGGATCCTTTTTACTGTGTGCAGGTGGATGAAGCATTTCTTGATTATAGCATTTACTTGTGGGTCAAGTGTTAATTCGTTGTCCATCAGGACTCTGAGGTTCTTTACTGTTGTTGATGGTGTCAGTGCTGTTTTAGTTCTGTTGGCCATGGGATGTAGTGGCTGTTTTTGCATGGTTTGAGTTTAAGGTTTTGTCTTGATCCAGCCGTAGAGTTCTTGTAGGCATTCTTGCAAGTTTGTGTGTTCTTCGTGTGTGTTTTTTACTTTGTAGATGATCTGTGTGTCATCGGTGTAGTGGCCATGTCTTTTAATGAGCTTGATTAGTGGAGCCAGGTACATGTTGAAGTGCAGCGGAAATGGGGAGGATCCTTGTGGTACTCCACAGGTGGATTTGAAGGGTTTGATCCAGGCGGTTTCTGTTCTATCTGTTGGGAAAGTTTTAATACAGTTTATGGCTATGTCGGTGATTGCTATTTCTTCCAATCTCCTGATGAGGATGTCATAGTTGAATGTCAAATGCTGCTGAGATCCAGAAGTATTAGAGCTGCGTTTGTATCTTAGTCTGCATTAGCATTCAGGTCATCCCAGATTGAGAGCAGTGCTGTTTCTGTTCCTCATCGGTCTGAAGCCTACTTGTGCCTGGTCTAGCAGGTGGTGTTCTATGTAATCTTGTATTGTTCTATATATGTAGGTTTTGAACAAATTTGCTGGAGAGGATGTTTGAGAATGGTCTGTAGTTGTCGAGGTCTTCGCCGCTGGCTGCAGTGTCTTTGAGGAGCGGCTTGATGTGTGCTGATTGTAAACGCAGTACTTTCCCTGTTGATAGTGATTGGTTGAAAAGGTTTCTGTAGTGTTCCATGGGTGCTCCTTGCGTGAGGATTGATTTGTGTATGTTTAGCGGGCACGAATCCATGGGTGAGCCAGCTTTGTTGATGTTTCTTACCAGTTTGACGAATGTCTCCACTGATATTTGGAGAAAGTTTTGTAGTTTGTTCAGGTGATCCTCGGCTGGCAAGGTCGGTTGCGTGTTGTAAATTGTTCTGCTTTGTGTGATTTGGTGGATGGTGCTGATTTTGTTCTTGAAGTAATCTGCAAGGCTGTTGCATAGATTCAGTGAGGGAATGTGTGTTGCAGCCAGGGAGGTTTCTCATTTAGTTTATGATGTTAAACAGTTCCTTTTGAGTGTTGGCAGCTTTGGAGATTCAGCTATCGTAGAATTTCTTTTTGGCCTTGTGGATTTCCTTTTTGTACGAGCGGGTTTGTCATTGGAATTGTAATTTATTTGCCTGGTCGTATTTCTTCCTCCACTCTAGTGCAAGCGTCTTGTTTTGTCTTATGTTGCTGAGAAGCAGGTTAAACCATTTTGCTGTTGATCTTTTACGTGATGGGGTGAAAGGTTTTTCCTTGGAGATGTCGTCAATTGTTTCGGCGATCCACTTGTGCTGTAGTTCTGTTTTTTCTTGTCGAGGTCAGCTTCGTCCAGGGCCTTTGTCGTGGTTTGTTCATTTCCATTTGTTCCATTAGTTTGCTAGCTTTGAAGGTCCTCCAGTTTCTTTTCATGATGGTCAGTTTGTCTGGTTGTTTTGGCTGTTGTCCTGGGTAGCGTGATTACAAAAGGGATGGTGAGGTGGTCGCTTCAGAGGATCTGTATTGGTGGCGCCGTGGTGATGAGGTATTTGTTTGGCGAAGATTGCTTCTAGTGTATAACCTGCCGTCTGAGTGGCTCCTTTAACTAGCTGATGTACTTTCATTGTGTAACATTTGAATGAATTACTCACCTGCTTTGTTCACTTTTGAATTGAACCCTTACATGGAATCAATGTTACAGCTAATTACTGCTTTTTAAAGAATGCTTTAAATAGCTTTGTGTATAAATTATTTATTATAACTCGGTGTGTAAGTGTTTACTTTGATACCTGTATTTACTGATTTAATTGTACAGCTCACATTACCCCTCTCAAGATAAGCCTGGTTGCTCAGTCGCACTACCATCTTGTGTAGTACAGGCCTATATTAAAAGGTTGGTCTAATACCAAGAAGATAGGTTTTGTGTAGTCCCACACCAGTTGCACTGCTCAAATTCTTACAGAACAGGATGGGGTTGGTTGTAGCATTCCTTTTGAAGAGTCTATGGCAGTCTTCCATAAATGTAGATTACTCTATAGTTTGGATCACTACATTTATAGTTTGGATCACCATTTTAACTCCCTGCTCCCACAGCCCCCTAGCTTTCGTTTGAAATTAGTCTGGTACAACAAGGAGGCTTTGGACATTGTGAATAGCCAGCTTCATGGTGTTGTCTGATCCTGATTGCTCAGCATCTCTATAGACAACTTCCTAAATGTGGCACAAAAAATGTCTGCATTGAGGTGACTGCAATTATTGCAGGCTCTGCAAGGACATGGTCATCCACATTGCATGGCATGAACAGAGGTCCTCCCTCAACCTGTTGAAACTAGACGAGGCACATACGTGGCGTCAACTTAACACGCAACGAAGGATGATCTCCCCAATAAAGGGCTAGTACTGGCAAAATGATATTGAGCTGTTTGCATCACATAACCTGAATTATTTTTGGTCCAGAGGAGGCTGTAGCTGGATTCTCTTCGAGAGGCGGTACACCAACAGGTGCTTGCCAAATTCCACAGCTCCGATCTGCCTGGCAGAGACTGTTGAATAAGACCAGTTAATAGCTTAACAAGGCACAACCGGCTGAAAAATGGAGAGCACAAGGTTGGCTAAGTGCACTCTGGAAACCGCATCGACCAGCCAGATGCACAGCTTTTCCAATTCCTTGGATCCTGAATCAGCCATGAGCTTTACTGCCTCTTCCAAAATGTCCTCAATGGACCAGCATCTCTTAATCCTCTACACCACCAGATTAAGGTTGCTGGTAAGACAGAGCTTGTCGGAAGTGTCCAGAGGTTTTAGAAACAAGAACAGGGAAAATGGAAGGAGGCTCTGAAGATCTGTGAGGGGCAATAGTGACAAGCCACTACTGAGCTGGCTAGAAGTGCTACCAAATCCAGGTTGGATTGGCTGGCACCTCCTGTTGTGCAGGAGCAATTGAGGGATCATTGAGAAGGATGACCATGTGTAACGGCCTCCACACATGAGAAGACCGGCCTACCTGCAATCATTTGAGGCCTTCAGGGTCTGGTCTCCAACTCTTGGAGAATGGAATCTGGGCATTGAGACTGCATGCACGGAGGTCCACATTCTAGGGGCAGTAGAGGTAGAAACAAGGCCTGAACCTCTCCAGTATATTGTATTTACTCCATTTATAATGTGCATATTCCCACAGTGAGGACCCTCGCAGAAAACCTGCATCTGGGTGCAGCTGGACACAGGAAGCACACAACGACAAAACTATTGAAATGCAAGGCTTTTTACATTTTTTGAGAGATAATCAATGTTTCCGATGTCCTGTAAAAACATCTGTCTCCATGGCGAGAGCAGAAGGACCGCAGGACCATCAGTAACTTCTTGTCTTCAGAACGTAAAGACCTAGTGAGACTGAGATCCTGCATAAATAAGGTAGGGCCATATTGTTACTACACTTGCATACAAGCCAGAGGGCCTTACAAATAATCCTCAGTTGAACTGGTAAGCAGTGTAATTGTCTTCAGGAAATGGACACACATATATAGTGAGAGAAAAAAATTACTTGCACTGAAGCATTTTGGATCATTTTGGAGCTTGTCTAAATGATTTAGAAAAGCTAACCTAAAGAGCATTGGTTTAATACAGGTGGGACTTAATAAGTGCACCCACCATCAATGAGTACGATTTTCGGGATGAACTGAAGGGTCTTTCTAAGAAGCCAAAGTCTGAAAAATTAAAATCTTGAAAGTTTGTTAACCTAAGCAGTAAAGGACAGATCAGCGTCTCAAATGAACCCCAAGTTCTTTACTTTGCTATCAAAAGTGGGGAGGTCAAAAAGAATAGGTGGGGCATGGGTCCTTGAGAAGACAGTGTCCAAAGCAACATAACATTGGTTTTGGACAGGGTTCAGTTTTAGTAATTTGCTGGTCATCCAATGCCAAATTGAACCTGTCCTTTATTTAACACAGACAATCTCTAGAGGACGGTGGCTTTAACATAAATGTGTGTATCCGTATACAACTGAGAATAGCTGAAATGTCTGGAGAATAGTCATAATTGGCAGCACAGATAAATATTAAACGGAGGAGCCAAGGGGGAGCCATGAGGGACACCACATTTAACCTGAGCCTAGTCTGAAACCTAAGAACCCAATTTCACTAGTCTGAGTCGCACTGTGAGTAAGCTTGTGAACAGGGATGGGATATAATCTGTCATTCCAGTTAAATTCTGTAGATGGGATAGTAAGATTGTGTGAGCCACGGTTTCCAAAGCTGCTGACCGATACAACATGACCAATGAGGACAATTGATTAGAATCTGCAGTGGCCAAGATGTCCCAAACCGTACCCAATACTGGCATAGTACTATGTCTAGGAAACCTAATTGACATACAGCTTCAAGAATTTAACAAACAAAATTGGATTCTGGACGTATGTAACCAGTTTTCCTAGAATTTTTGATAACCGGGTCGTGGCCTGGATCTGTCCGAGAGAGGATGTCCGAGTGCCTGTGTCGTGCTGGGTCAGATACAGTAAATGTGTGGCTCTGCAGCTCCGAGAGAGGCAGTGACTAGAGGAGCAGAGAGCAGAACGGGGTTAAGTTGGGGGGTGGGGGGGGGATAGGAGGGTGGAGGGGATAGGAGGGTGGGGGGAGAGTGGCACACAGCTGTGCTGCCAGCACGAAACCTCTGCATCGCTGTGCTACGGCTCCTGTTCTGCACTACTGCCCTGCCCTCCCCCCAAATCAAATATGAAAACCTGGCCCATTGTCTCTCGTCTTGAGTCTTGACAAGACCGCCTGGGTCTCGGTGCGGAAAGTAGCTCGGGAGAGCACAATGCCCCTACGAGGTCCTCAAGGGGGAATCTGTCTGGTGACTTTGTGTTGCGGCGGAGGGTGTGCCGCGGGGTCAGAGGCTCGATTGGAGCCTTACAGCAACTGCTGGAGGTGGATTGTGAAGGCAGTGAGCTCCAGCCCAACGGTGTTGGCCTCCTGTGATGGCCCCTGCACCCACCCGCTCTCTGGACCGGCTGCGCAGGCGGAGCTGCCGAATGTGTCTATGCTGATTGCCCATACTAGTTAGCCCTGCAGATTTGCACCGGTGAGTCCTGTGAGCTATCTACACGATTGAAGGTGGATGCTGGACCTGAGCGTTATGGGGGATCTCCTATGGCTTCTTTGCTTCTGGAGTGTTGCACAGCTACTGTGGGGTCAACCTGCCCGGTGGCACCCATGCACCAAGCCGAACATCTCATGAGCAACTAATTGGCGAGATCGTAGACCTTGACTGGGAACAGACCTTGGAGTCTTCGTAAGTGTCCCAGTGCCTGCAGGATCTGGAGCTCGGGTGCGAGACACCTAGAGCAAGCACAAAGACATGGACAGTTGCTCGAGACGGACCAATGGGCTACATGGGGTTCCCTACTCCGTGGTAGACTCTGATATGCGGGAGTATGTACAGGCTCATATCTGCACTTGCCTTGGTCTCCCAGATGATGCCTCGATAGGGCTGGATCACGCTCACTGCCTCTGTAGAGCTTCCTGCTGCAGAGTGGATGGCTGCCACCCCTCCTGCTCACCGTCCTTAGCATAATTAATTTTTTCGTCCTCAAACAGAAGATCGTGGAGTCTGCATTTTTTGCATTAGATCTGACCTTCCATGGCACCCAACTCCAGCTATACCAGGACCTGGCAGTGGTTATGCTACTAAAGCTGAGGGTCCTCTGCCCACTTAGCACTCTGCTCAGAGAGGAGGGCATTCGCTACAGGTGGGGTTTCCTACATACATGATCTACAAATACATGAGGGCAAGCAACAAATAATTAAATCTGTCCGGGGACACTGCAGAAGTTGGCCTGCTGGAGTGCCTATCCATGAATGCCAGAGCATACCTCCTCGACCACCACGCCAAAACGGACTAACCCCAAGCCGCAAAGAAAGCTGTGTGCCAGGGCTGGAAAGGCTCAAACCTGTGGCCTGTCTGTCATTAAGTGAAGAGAATACGATGGACTTGGACGATTGATTTGGTGGCTCCCACCTGGTTGTCATCACTCAAGAACTCATGTACTGATGAGCACTACTCCTCTCCTTCCAGACTGTGTCCTTAGTTAATTCTGCTCTGGTTCTACAGCTGTCTTGGTACTGGTATTGCCTGCTGTGTTCCGGTTCTGTGTTTGTGTGAGGCCCAGTGTCGGCCGGCACTAGCTCAGAGCTATGGTGATGGCTCCATGTGGTAATTTTTATTAGACCTTTTTTTTATTTGTCCTTGGTTGGGGAGTTACTGTGTTGGGGAATTTGTTCTGTATGTACAAAATTGGATATGATTGCAACAAACCGGTTAAGATTTTTTACTAATATTGGTCTTGGTCAGTGGTGGATGATGGGTCATATTTTTTTGTTTTTGTTATAGTTCATATAACTTTTCACATTTTATATACAGAAAAGACATATCATACACAACTATATAGTCGTATTGCCTCAAAATTACATCAGATTCAGATAAAAGCATAAAAAGAAAGGAAGAATACGAGAATACAACAACATATGAAAATATCATTATCATAATTAAAAACATAATCGAAATATTTATCTCCCAATAAAGATTATTATGCCACATAAGTTTACAAAACTAATTACATCACAAACTTATTCGATGGTCCTATGTATCATAAACCAATACAGGTCCACTCTCCAGGTCCTGCATCATTATAACATCCTCTTCAAATTTTCGTAGGCGTTCATTTGCCACCTTCCAAATCTGGGTGATAGTAATAACCAACCTATTACTCCTGCCTGATGAGCACCTCAGCCAGAAAATTTCACTTTCAATATTCATCTGATCATAATCAAATCTGGCAAAGTACTTGTCATAGATTGATCTCATCCCCTGACAGCAGGTGAGAACATGTCTGACTGTTTCCACTCTAGAATCATCAGCACATATTCTGCAGTTCCTGCTCTCAGCAGGTACATTAGTCCAGGCTCCCCGAAACCCCAATACATTAAGTCGATTGAGTCGAATATCCAAGAATATTCTACGATTGGCCTGAGGGGGCATAAGTTTCAAATAGCTTTGAGGCTCTTTGACTATGAAAGGCATCTTAGCAAATGTGCTTAGAGAACTCGTAGTGGAGATCTTATCATTGCTGTTAGTCCAATCCCACTTCTCTACGACATCCTTCAACGATTTTAATACTGCCCTTTCACCATGATCCCATTTAGGTGACCAATTTTATCAAAAAGATGGTAATTTTTCTCCTTAAATGTATTCAAAGCCTCCATTTTACCTCCCTCCAGATTTTCCTGAAGGATGTACAGCAAAGTACCTGGGCGGGCAAATTTGATTTTCACATATAACTTAGCTCTATTATGATCAATTTCGGTAGACAGAGATAAGCCCCATTTTGAGACTTATCGCCTGGACCGGAGTGTAATTAGTAAGGCCAAGCAATCTATGCCATATTATACCTTCTGTCACATCCGCCCAATCAGACCAGTCGGAAAACGTCTCCAAAGCATATAGGAACATAGACACCAGCTTCTGCTTATATATATTATTCCCAACAGGCTGAAGCCTGCAGTCTTTTTGGAGAAGGTCATGACTGCTGTTAGAGTTGCCATAACTTTAGATCTTTTACTCTGTTGCACCATTGGATTCATTTTCCCCTCTCCCACCATATATCTCATGGCCCAAATAATTAAAGCAATTAACTTTTTTTATCAAGCCTAATGGGCAGAGGGTATTTAGCTTTTCACAACAATTTCTGCCCACTGCCATAAATTGAGTTTTATTAAGATTTATTGCTAGGCCATTATTCTTAGCATAATCACAAATGGCACTAGCACTATTACAGATACCACTATAGGCATTATCAAAAATATCATCTGCATAGCAGATCCATTCAATTTTGTGTGAACCTATTCTGGGGAAGGCATTCTTTTTTTCTTTGAAAATACCACCAAAATCAGCCATAAACAGATTGTATAAAGTAGGTGCCTGGGCACAACCCTGTCTTACACCTTTTGCTATAGAAACCGGTTCAGACAGGGTACCCATATTATCCAGACTAATCCTGGCCTTACTTTCATCGTATATCATCATACATACATACAGGAGATGAGGGGGCATGCATACAGACTCAAGTTTATGCCACAGCGTATTATGCTCCACCGAATCAAAGGCGGAGAAGATATCAACAAATAACATATACAATGGAAGCCTATCCTTGCCATTGGCCTTCTCAATTAAGGTATTTACTGTAAAGATATCTTTTGTCGAGCACCCTTTTTGGAAGCCAGTTTGGGCTTTAGCCAAGATTTTATAAGTCTATCCATTTAGTTATATCCTGGAGAATTAAGGAACAAAAGATTTGACTAGAAACATCCGTGAGTGCCAAGAGCCTTTAACTTTCAGATAGATTACATGGTCCACTTTTAAAGACCGGAATGATGTTAGACATCATCCAGGAATGGGGCATCATGCCTGTATCAATTTTATTTAAAAAAAGAATCCCCAAAATATCAGCCCAAACTTCGGGGTTTTCTTTTATTATGATATTACAAACCCCATCCGGGCCAGGTGCTCTGGAAGATTTTAAATTCTTAATTGCCCTTATAATATCCTCCCGCAGAATAATTATGTTGAATATCGGTCTCCAAGTTTAGATGCATCACCCTCAAATTTGTTAGCAATAAACCTCATCCAAGTATGACTATTAATAGGAATGGAGAGTTCTGAAGTGCCTATATTGCCAAGAGATCTGAAACTGGCCCAAAATGTCCTGGTATTCCAGTCTATAAGAAGTCGGACCATGTGTTGCCTATTTATGTTATTTTCAGAGACCAAATATCGTCTGATCTCATTACTGTTATCAGCAGAGTGAGTGGTCAGATGTTCTATTGATATATCACCACACCACTTTTTAGCCTTAGCAATATTGGTGTCAGACCAACCGATCCTACCGCCACGGCTAGATGTAATAATCCCTCCTTTGGCATCAATATCAGCCAGTCTGATACCCAAGGTCGCTACACATTGTAGCTGATCGTGGTCACTAAATTCATTTTCCAATAGTTCAAAGCTAGAGAGGCTATCAAACATCTTGTCACTCATACAGATATAGTCTAATGTAGATGCATGCAGACCCTTTGTCCATGTGCTACAAGTAGTGGACTTATCATGTTTGCACCCATCACCACAACTAATTCCATATCCTTGATAAAGGTATTCCACCTCTCGGCCTTCGTCATTGCCCCTATATTGGAGATCAGAATATTAGAGTTTAAATCACCTCCCAATATAATGTCCTTCATCCCCTCAGAGATGAATTTATCAGATACACACTTGTAAATGGTTTGTTGTATATCAGCAGTATGATCAATGCCTGGTCTGGGGATTGTAGCGGATTCCACCCACCCCCTCCTAGTTGTTGTGTATTAATGTCCTTACTGTAAAAGTGCAGGGCCTTAACTGCCCCCACCCCAACAAGCACAAGTCCATCCTGGTTTGCAGAAAACTGCTCCATTCCCCTTTTGCAGGAAACCTACATATGTCCTCCCGACATCCGTAGGTTGTGGAGTAGACACTGCCCACAGCAATATGTGGCTACAAGTGGCACAAAGGAGGAGTGGGGGAGGCAGGGGAACAGGGATCCTCTTTGCTAGGATGTACCCTTTGTTTAATTGATGTGTATAGACACTAGGGGGTTGATTTGTTGGGGTTAAAGGCATACCACTTTGGCACTTATTCACAATCTCGCTATATGCTCCAACAGATGGACAGGACCTCCCAGACAGGACGTATTCCTGGCTGATTTCCTGGTCAAAATAATTCACCTTGTAGAAGGAGAGCTGATTTTGGGCACTACTTCAATCTAGTGCCCAACCCTAACTTGGAATAGTCTCATCCTCCCTCAGCTACTGATCTCAAACATGCTCCTGCACCCCTGAAGCTCCCGTGGTCGATGAATATCATAAATCTCTGGCATTTAATGCACTCCAGGGAGCACAACTACATGCATTTCTCTCATGCACACCGGACCTTTTGAGGATTGACTTACTGCTTGTTGTAACCCCTTCCTTGTTCCTGTATCTTCCTAGGATTGACATGGTCATACGTGTTCTGTTTGATCACGGGCCTGTTGAGCTTGATTTGTTATTACATAGGCTGTCCCCGCGCAGATCCGCCTTGAAAGCTTTATCATCCCACCCTGGGGGATATGGCCTTTAGAGATAAAATTGCAAAGGAGATGGTCAACTAGTTAACTGAAAACAAGAATACAATCTCGATCGCTTTATTGTGGGATGCAATGCAAGAAAAGGAGATTATCACACATACTGCAGCATACATTAAAAGGCATATAACATTTAGGGAAACCCTGGAGAGTTAAGTCGGTGCAGCTGAGCTGTTGCACAAGAAAACTGGGCCCTGATGGGTGATGTGATCGCTGTGGTTGGCCAGGAACAAACTCGAGGCGCACCTAGCGGGTCAAATGGCTCAGACGCTTATCTGTACTAGGCAGGCCTATTATGAGAAAGGTAATCGGGCTAAAACATTTTTGGTCCTGAAGTTGAAATAGATACACCCTAGAAATAGCATCACTGGGCTCACTGACGATAGCCTAACCCATAAATCCGAATTGGGGAAACTTGACATAGAAGAGAGCTTAATTTCCTGGGAGAGATGGCTGAACGTCCTCCCCCCTTCAGTGCAGGTTTACAGGAAGGTCCCATGCTCTCAATGCTCTCAGCTGACAATTGCAATGCTTTGGAAGCAAACTTAACTGAAGAGAGTATTCGCGATCGCCTCCTGTAAAAATGTAACCCTCTGGACGGATGGATTCCCTACTTCTTTCTACAAGGTACTCCAGCCTCAAATGGTCAAACCCTTGATCAGGCTATTTCATTCTTCTATTGTGGACGGAAAGATTACTCCCTCAATGTAGGAGTCTACTACGGTCCTAATTCTAAAGCCTGGGAAATCACCACCGGAGTGTCTGCAGTACAGTCCCATCACTTTCCATTGATGCCAAGCGGTACGCCAACATCTTGTCTAACAGATTGGCCACAGTTTTACCCTGGTTAATGACCCAGATCAGACTGGATTAATCCCAGAGCATGGTACGCACAATATTTGCTGGGTGCTGAACCTGATCGATGTGGCTGGGAAATGGGGGGCTGGGATGGGGGGGGGTCTACAAAGTCGTTCAACTGGGTACAATTGCCCTACCTGTGATAGGTTTTTCAAACCTTGGGTTTCCGGACATATGGTCAACTATCCCTCGCCTTGGACTAGAGTGAGGCTCAATGGGGATTGTATCACTCCTATACCACACCAGAGGGACTAGGTAGGATTGTCCTGTCCCCACTGTTCCCACTCGTTATGGAACCCTTCGTCGACAGTATCAGACAATCCACAGACATACAGGGGGTGATGGTCGGGAGGGATGGGGGGACGCCCTGATAAGATCTCCCTTTCCTCCGATGTTCTTATGTTTATGAACTGCCAAGATGTCCCTCAGCGCCGTAATGTCCCAATTGGTGAGGTTTGAGGCTGTAAGGATTTTAATTACCAGAAATCCTCTGCTGGGTGTCCAGATCCACTGTGCGACTCCGGCTGGACTGGGGGGGGTGCTCAGCCCGGTGCAATGGGACACCTACGCCATTGCTTACTCGTGGGTATGGCTCCCTGCCTCTGACTTTCTGGGCTAATTTTTCAGGGCTTTTCAGTGACTTGGCTAGTGGCCTCCAGTGCTGGAGCAAACAGGAGATGGTGTCAATGGGGCAGATTACCATGCTGAAAATAAATCTCCTGCTCAGGTTCTTGTACGACTGTCAAGCCCCCTCGGTCAGGGTTCTCTCCTTTGCTCTGCTAATGCTACAATGGAGGGTTCAGCATTTTATCTGGGCAAGGAAGAAAGATGAACCCTTGGGTGGTTGTGAAGGGTGGAGGGGGATGTGAGGGAGATTTCATTGTGCTTAATCTCCTCTCCTAGTGAGACCCCTAGCACTTTTTGCTTGACTTCTTTCAATCCTGAATGAGTGGAGCCTTTTTCCACTCATTCTTGTGGGCTTTGTCTTTTGGAACTCTATTCTTTGTGTTCTACCTGTACTATGGAGTCTGTCTGCTCCATAGCTCTTAAAGGCATCTGTGTTGTACTACTGCAGCACACGGCTCCTTATGGGCAAAGTAGCTGGGGACCCTTAGGATCCTCCTTTAAGATTATTTTTCTATATCCTTAAGTAACTACAGTTCTAATGATCGAGAGATGCTGAATATCTCTCCCAAAACTCTATAGTCTTAGAGATTGCCACACACCACCTTCAGTTGAGTGCTAACAGGATACTTAGTATCCCTCTTCTCTCTGCTCCTGTGACTTTTTAGTTACATAGACAATCGCCTAGTTATGGCTGGTGGCAGGTGACGTTTTGTACCAAATATTGTCCATAGCCTCGGTAGTGCACAATAGGGGCACCCAGGTACCAACTTGGGGCCTCCCTTCTTTTTTGCCGTTACTAGCATGGTTTTTCTAAGTTAGCCCTTCTACTATTCGCGGAGGGGGCGGTCTGAGTGTGCATTTTGCATTTGGCAGGAACCAGCAGGTAACATGCCTAGGCTTCAGTGTGTCTGGGCAGGCAGGAAGTGGGTGAGGAGTCTTCCACCCCTCTGTCCTTTGTCTGCCAGAGTGCCTGAATAGGTCCAGCTCCCACAGGGGGTCTGGCTGTCCTAATTGGACAGCCAAATGCCCCTTTTCGTAAAATGCTGATAGATTGCAGAGGAGTGTGTGCTGGAACTGTATAAAAGGTGAGGCTTCTGGAGTAAAAAGCAAGTAGACCACTGGAAGCGGAAGTAACCAAAGAATAAGAAGACCAGAGACCCCTGCAGACCCTTTGCAAGACCGTGAAGCAACCACTGCTTTCCTGACCCCGGTTTCCCGCATCGCTGAGAAGCCAACACAAAACACTTTCTTCAAACCAAAGGTACTGTGGGGGAAAGGGGCATTTCTTACTGGATTCCAAGAAGTCTCTCGAGCGTTGGAGTGCACATGGAGGTATCCAGGGCAACCCCCTCTTACCTCTGACTAAAGCTGCTGCTTGTGTCCCCTTCTCGAGTTCGTTTTAGGTCTCCTTTGTTAGTTGCTAACTTGCTGCTTCAATAACTTTAGACACTGGAAGAAATCCGCCGGTACTCTTCATTATTCGCGGTTTGCCAAGACTTAAAGCCGTCTTTGAACTGCTTTTAGCGAGGGTTGCGTTTTTGGACATAAGACATGCCAGGCGAAGAAACAGTCTCTAGAACTTTGAACTAAGCTCATGTCACACTAACCACTTATTGTCCTCCCTTTAAGTGGCTTTCCTATATGTGTTTGTAGAGTAAATGAATTACTGTATGACTCGTTGAAAACCGCATGAGTGTGCAACTACCGATAATAGGATAACCTTGTCTTTTCCCTTTCCAACGTTGCTATAATTATAACTGCGGACAAATACAAGTGAAAATGCCCTTTGAAGTGTATTATCTAGTATTCCTTAGTGTTGTACCGTAAATGTCTGAAGTATTTAAAGTGATTCTGGTGTAAATATAATATATATCTTTTATATAAATGTGTAAGTGCTTCTTTGTTGTGCCTGTCTAGCTAAGATTCAGAGTATTTACCTGTTAGGGAGAATTCTCATAAATGTGCTAATTCGCTTCACCTTAGAGACCCCCAGCAACTTTGCTGGATTTTGAGGACTTGATTTTTTTTACCTGGAAAGAGCGAGAGCCTTTTTTCCCACTCTTTCATGTATTTTGATGTGTGTTTTACTCTTGTGTTCTTTGATTATGGAATTTTAAGATAACTCCATAGGCATCTTTTCATGTGTTACACAGCACCCTCAGTGCTGTCTTTTTAGACTTCCCAAAGGTTTAAATACCTTTTCTGGGATAAACTACTGTTTCCCAGAGAATGGAAGGTTACATTGACTTTGCTAGTCTTTTTAAATTCCTAGACCCAGCACACACTATCTTCCTATAGAGTGCTGGAGGCGTTATCTAGTATCCCCTATGTCTAGAAACTCATGAAGCAGTCAAATGCTACCCTTTCCTAGCGAAATGGCTGATGGCAGTGGTTTTACAACAAACTACCATGATTTTGCCCGACCGCAAACACCAGTAGCTAAAAATCGCGGGAGCCATGTGTTTCAAGATGGTGCCTTAAGCCCTTTTGTTTAAACGGGTCCCGGTCTTCTTTTTTCGGCCATTTCATTTTGGAAAGGTCCTTCTAGAGTTTGTCTCTGCGCGTCAAACTAGGTTCGGTCCCTTTGTTTCTATGCCTTTGGCAGGCTTCAGGCGTCTGAGTGCCTGGGGTGGGCAGGAAGTGAGGAAGGTGCCCGAAACTCCCTGTGCTTAGTCTCCTAGGAGACCCAAATGTACTCTGGCGTGATTAGCTGGCTGTGCAAGGACAGCCACCCTGCTGGGTGAGTGGCAGCTAGGCTGGAATGAAAGGGAGAAAACTGTTTAAAAGGCGAGTCTCTTGGTTTGGAAAGCAGAGTCGACCACTGGAACGAAAGAAATGAAGACAAGCTGGAAGAGGACGGCTGTTGCAACTCCTGGACCGTTGGTTTGCCCGGTGAAACCCTGATGCAGGTCCGAATTGCCAAGTTCATCTTAACCAGGGGGAAGGACACCAGCTTGTGTGCTTGACGACAGCTACTCGAACCGAAGATCTACCATTTTGACAGTTTGTTTGACCCGTCCCTGTGCAAGAGTCCCCCGACGTCCTCCCTCTTGTCGCCACGACTCAGGCTCAGGAACAGTGAGATCTGCAGGAACTGCCAGGAACCGTCGTCTTCAGCTGCATCTTTTTCTTCATATTAAGGTACTGTGCCAACTTGATTGAGAGAACTTACCTCTCGCAGTGAAAGTTCGTGAAACATATTAACTTGCAGGCCTAATCAGCTTGTGAGCCAATATGATTCTTTTTCATACAAACTACTTCTGAGAACTTTGGCAAATGCTTTACCGTTTACTACAAGAACTGCGCTTTCCGATCCAAGACACTAGCCCATGGACTTTGGCCTAGGCCTATTGAAATGTATCGAGTCTTCTAGTGGACTGAAACTATTTTGTATTTTATTGATTTATAAAGCGCCTTACGCCAAAGCGCTGTACAAGGAACAACATGATACATAAAAACATGAATGATAAACTGTGGAAGCATAACAATATGAATCAATCAAACAACAAAACAATGGCAAGAGCAATTAACTGAAAGGGGAGGGAGAAGGGACAGGTTGGGGATGGAGGGGGAGGGGGGAAAAGGGGGGGTAGAGGAGGGGAGGGAGAGAGTCAGGAAAAGAGAGAAGGGGGAAGTAGAAGGGGATTCAAGGAGGAGGATGGAGAAGAAGAGATTTCAGGGAAGTGCGGAACGAAGGGAAGGTGTGGGAAGAACGGATGGCAAGAGGAAGGGAGTTCCAGTGTAAAGGAGGTAAAAGCTGGAAGGAGCGAAAACGGGAGGAGACACAGGGAGGAGGAGGAGGTGGTGAAGTGAGAAGGAAATGGTGGGCTGATCGGAGGGAGAGAAGGGAGGAGAGATGTGGGGTGGGGGGCAAGACCATGAAGAGATTTGAAGACAAGACAGAGAAATTGAAATTTAAGTTGTGAGTGAAAAGGAAGCCAGCCAAGGTAAGAGAGAGAGAGAGAGAGAGAGAGAGAGAGAGAGAGAGAGGAAGAGATGGATTCACGGGAGGTAAGGAAACAAAGGGTGCGTACAGCAGAGTGGTAGATAGATTTAAAAGGGGCAAGGTGAGAATTAGGGAATCCAAAGAGTAAGGAAGAGCAGTAGAAGAGGCGGGAGAAGATAAGGGAGGAGATTAAGAGTTTAGTAGCGTGGAAAGTGAGAGAGGCGGATTTTGCGAATATTGAAGAAGTGGAAGCGACAGGAGCGAGAAGTGAGGGAGATCTGTTGGGAGAAGGAAAGAGAGGAGTCTAAGAGAACGCCTAGATTGCGAGCCTGAGAAGAGATAGGGAGATTGGAGGGAGGGAAGTGAATGAAAGGGGGAGGGGAGGGAGGGGGAAGAGAGTTAGAGGGAAAGAAGACTCCAGTTTTGTCGGTGTTAAGAGAGAGAAATCAGGAAGACATCCAATTCTTGATGGCAGTGAGGCAGGACGAGAGCTGTAGGTGGAGGTCAGTTGAGTAGGAGGAGAGGGAGAGGAAGAGTTGTGTCGTCGGCATAGAAGTGGTGAGAGATGCCAAACGAGGAGATAACCGGGGCAATGAGGGAGGTGTATAGAGAGAAGAGAAAAGGGCCAAGAACAGAGCCTTGGGGTACGCCATACTCAAGAGGGTAGTTGGGAGAGGACTGACCACCCCAGGAGACTGTAAAGGAGCGGGAGGAGAGGTAAGAGGATAACCAGTTGAGGACGGAGCCTTTGAAGCCAAAGGAGGAGAGAGTGTGAAGTAGGAGGGGGTGATCAACAGTGTCGAAGGCTGCAGAGAGATCAAGGAGAATAAGGATAGAGGATTGTTTAGCATGACGGGCAGTAAGAAGGGAGTTCAGAATAGAGGTGAGAGCAGTTTCAGTGGAGTGTTTAGGACGAAAGCCTGATTGGGAGGGTGGTAGGATAGAGAAATTAGTGGTGAAGGATGAAAGTTGAGAGTATGCAAGGCGTTCGAGAAGCTTGGAAAGGAACGGGAGAAGAGAGATAGGTCTGAAATTCGAGGTGAGGCATGGGTCAGCAGAAGGTTTTTTTAGTATGGGGATGACCGTGGCATGTTTAAAGGCAGAGGGAAAGGTAGCAGAGGAGAGACGAATGTTGAAGAAGGTGGTGAGGTAGGGGACAAGAAGAGGGTAAATCTTAGGGAAGGGAGAGGGTCAGTAGGGGCAGACGTGGGATGGGCTTTGGATAGGAGGGTGGAGACTTCAGAGGGGGAGACAGGTGAGAAGGAGGACATACAGGAAGGGGGAGAGGTGAAGAAGCAGGGAAGTCAGAGGTGGAGTTGAGAATTTTTTGCCGAAGGGAGACAATCTTAGAAGAGAAGAAGTTAGCAAAGTCAGAAGGAGAGAGTGAGGAAATACAGGAGGGATCAGGAGTGGGGGGAGAGAGGAGTCGAGAGAGAGTTTGGAAGATGCAGCGAGGGTGAGTCGCTTGAGATTGGAGTAGGTTAGAGAAATAAGAGGATTTAGCTGAGGCCAGACAAGAGTCGTAGATGGAGTGATAAGAGAAGTAAGAGGTTTGGTTAGATAGCAAGGGGGTTTTGAGCCAGAGTGTCTCGAGACATCTGAGAAGGTGTCTCATAGAGAGGAGGTGAGGGGTGAGCCAAGGTTGAGAGGGTTTCCGGGTTGGGCGGAAGGACGAAAGAGGATAGAGATAATCAAGGGAGGATGAAATAGCAGATGAAAGGGAGTAAAGAGCATCATTCGCTGATAATAAGGAGTAGTTATGGATAGGTGGGAGAAGAGAAGTGCAGGTGTCGGCGAAGAGAGAGGGGTCAAAGTTGCGGAAGTCGCGTTGTGAGTAGACTGGAGCGGAAGGGTAAGGTGAGGAGGAGGAGGAGGAGTGAGGGAGAGGAGAAAGGGAAAATTAGAGTAGTGCATGGTCAGAGAGATAGACAGGAAGGGTAGAGACAGGCGAAGAAGGGCAGGAAGAATTAAAGATGAGGTCAAGGGTGGAGCCAGAGGAGTGTGTGGGGGAGGAGGGGAGAGGGGAAAGGAGGTAGCAATCAAGGCTAGAGAGGAGGGGAGAGGATTGGGGGGGGGGGTGGGGAGATGATTAAAGTCGCTAAGTACTGACAGAGGAGGGGGGGAGGGAGACATTAGCGAGAGGAGGTGATCCAGGTCTTCATAGAAGGACGAAAGTGGGCCTGGGGGTCGATAGATAATCAGGAGAGAAATAGGGTGGAGAGAGGAAAAGGATTTGTAAAGGAATTCAAAGGAAGGGAAGGAAGGAAGGAAGGGAGGGCTGGAGAGGTGGGAGAGGAGATAAACTTAGGGTGGTAGAGGAGGCCAACACCTCCACCACAGCCGGTAGCACGAGGGGTATGAGAGAAGGAGAAGGAGGAGGAAGAGGTGGTTAATGAAGCTGGGACAGAAGTGTTATGGGGGGATCCAGGTTTCAGTTCAGCAAAGAAAGTGGAGGTTGAGGCGAAAGAATAAGTCAAGAGTTGCTGCGGTTTTATTGCAGATGGATCTGGCGTTCCAGAGTGCTAGGTTCATGTGACAGGAATGGTGGGCGGGAGGGGGGTAAAGAAGATTAGGGCGGTGAGTGAGAGAAGGTGAGGTTCAGGAGGGGTAATGGGGGGGATAGGGGAGAGGACGGGGCATAAGGAGGAGGGAAAAGGAGGGAGAAGAGAAAGTGAGAGTGGAGGGGGAGGGGAGAAAGAAGGGGCGAGGAGAAGATTTGGAGTATTGCATAACAAGGGCTCAAAAATAATGCAAGTCAGGAGGGCCGTAGCAGTAGGTACTAGTGAAGGCGAGGATAGGAAGCAGTGTGGATGTATCGAGATGGGCCAGAACCGGGGATTGGGTAGAAGAATTAGGGGCAGTGTAGGGGCCACAGAGGAGGGACTAGGGTAGTAAATGGTGGGGGGGGTGGGCAGGTACTGAGATCTTGACCAGTTGCTCTTTCTATTGAGAGGGAAAGATGTAAGGCGGAGAAGGCAGAAGTGGTGTGGAGGCACCAGTAGTATACACACAGTACAGGTTGTAGTTGGGACCTTGACCCCTACTTAGGCGCAGCCCTACGGCAAGACGGAGGAGGAGACGGGTAGACTCAGGCGGGCGATGTCAGCTGGGGTTGACTGAAGGCAGCTGATTCCAGGGTGGTGGACCCTCACGTAGGTGTGTCAGGTACTGTCAGGTCGGAGCAACATATTCTTTTACATACAGTATCATATACTCATTTACATTGGGTCAGGGGAGACACATATTTAGTATAGAAAGGTTTTGGGAAGTTATTATGGGTTATATTTTTAAACAGCCAATTTTGCCCTTAACCTTCATTGCAGTCTGTGGAAAATGCCCCAAGCCAAGATGGAGGTTCTCAGTCTAAATTCTAATTGGCTGGAGATTGTTTATAGGGAGGACAGTGAACATTCTCAACTGCCTTTCATCGTCTTTGCCCAGCTGAGAGGTTGTGTGCTTTGCTGCTCCTGCTTAACTTGTTCAAGGGTGTCAAGTTTCAAGCGGTCGAGCGGCATCTTTGAAAATATAACAGGAGTCGTGTATGGAGTTTGGTGGAGACACAGGACAGGAGTGAGAAATTTCCAATTTTCTGAGAAAATAAGTTTTCAAGTCTCAATCACAAGATAAGTGACTTTCCATGTTTTGATGAACTTTGTAAAAAGGTTATATTAATTTAAAAGGATTGAAATCGCAAATCTGTATCTAAAACTGAAGCGCGTACGTTTGTTTTCTTTCCTACGTATCATTTCAAACTAGCGCATGATTTTTTTCCCGTTACTTTGAGCCTGGGCGTGTGACCCTGCGCGTGAGAGTGAAGCGCGAGCGTGAACTTTGGACTCGCGTTTACTGTTCATATACGCGAGGGTTTTTTCTATGTGAGTTCGCGTGTGTTATATTACGCGTTTCGTATCTGCGCGTGCGCAAGAACAAATCTATGTGGAGCTTTCACGCAAGCTCTCAGAAGTGTCACGTGATAAAATAAAAGCGCGTGTGCTTTTTCCCGCGATTTGTTTTTTGCACGTATGCGTATTTTTTCGTGGGTTGGACTTTAGCGCGAGTGGGTTTTACTCGCGTCTTGGACTTTAGCGCGTGTGCGCCTTACCCGCGAATTGGATTTTCAGCGCGTGTGCGTATTTCCCGCGAGTTGGAGTAAAGGGCATGTGTTTTTTCCCGCGGTTTGGATTTTAGCGCGTGTGCTGGATTTTCCACGTGAAGATTTCATCGCAAGTTTAAAATTCGTTCCTGAATAAAAGACACTCTAAAAAGAAAATATAAAAACAAATACAAGAACTTAAAAGAACTTCCTTAAACTTTTTTGAAGAACTTTAGACCTTGTTCAAGAATCTTGAGGTTGAGAAGACGAACTATAAAGTTAATTATTACATTCATGGACCTGCTGAGAAGGCTGAATGATCTTTAAGATTCTGGCCAACAAGTAAGGAAGTCTTGTCTGCTTATCACTTCTCTGGGCATACTGAAGAGAAGTACCAGGTATGGTTTTTTGACTATTTTGGTAAAGGATATAGAGTTTAAGGTTAGTATAGTAACCCATTGAGTAATGAGGTGTATTACATGATTATGTTTTAACTACAGGTGAAGAACCAGCGAGTTGATAGCTTCCAGCCTGGTGTTTATTTGTCCCTTCCCCCTTTCCCCTGGAAGTGAGGTAAACTGAGCGGTTATATATATTATCAGCTCACAGTGCCACATTTTGGGTGGATTGTCGGGGGTTCAGAAGCTTCCGCAGACACCAGGATCTCAGCCGGACAGGTGCGGCACATGGCATAATGGGTGCCAAGGCGATGTTCAGGTGCCAGGACAGTCCCAACAAGTCAATGGAGCACAAGAGGGATCAGGCAGGTGCCAGCGGGTGGGAGCAGCACAGTCCCCCACTGGTTCGCAGAGTGTCGGAGCGACAGGTGGAAGAAGGACAGACAACAGAGGTCCAAAGAGTGCTGGCGGGACATGGCAAGTGCTGGCGGGGGAAGCAGTACAATCACTTACAAGTCTGAGCGTTGGATGACAACAGAAAGTTGCCAGCGGGAGGGTACAGCACAAATCCCATAGGACCACAGAGCGCCAGAGGGACCAGACAGGCGTCGGCGGGCGGAGGCAGGACAGTCCGCCAAAGGTCCAAAAAGCGCTGGAGGAACCAGCCTAGCGCCGGCGGGGGAAGCAGTACAACCACCCACAGGTCCGCAGAGTGCCGGACGAGACACGCAGCCGCCGCCGGCGGGAGGGAGCAGCACCAATCTCCACCGGATCACAGAATGCCGGAGGGACCAGTCAGCACTGGCGGGAGGAAGCAGAATAGTCCACCAAAGGGCCACAGAG